>NW_026781357.1:0-371699 GCF_030144855.1 Hypanus sabinus
GACTCCGAATATAAGTCAAGTAAGGGCCTGTGTGCGTGTTTTGTACCAGGGTTTATTACCACGCCCTGTTATCCGTGAAGTGAAGCAGGAGTTAAGAGCAAGCCCAGCGGTGACCGTTAGGGATCAGATGGGTAAGGTGCACGCCATACTCCGTTCTTGCACAATATGCTTTGAAACATTTAGAAAAATGCTGAAGTAATTCGGAGCGGCCCCAAATGAGGCAGCTCTCTTGGAGTACCGACACTGTCTTTGATGAAATAAGTACTAGCGTGCTAAATACATTAAATTTCAGCGGGTCAAGCATCAACATTAAAAACGAAAATTGAAACGTTCTGACCGGATTTGTTGAGAGCGTGTGAAGGAATCCAGGCTACGGATAGTTGTGGAATTTAAAAAAAAAACATCCAATCGGAGGTGGGGGTTGGGAGGTTACTGTGTGCGGGTGATAAACGGGGAGTCAAGAAGGAGACGCAGGCATTGGAACGGTGGAAATGAATTTGCTTTGGACTTTGTAGATGGACATCAGTCCAAAACCTGACGGAGGGAGATTTATATTGATTTCTCTGAAGCGCTCTCGGCGATCCGTTGATAACGCCTCCTTCCCAAACCCTGTTCCTTTTCCAGTATCGAGTGCCTTCTCCGTTCACTCCTCATGCATTCGTGAGAGGGTTCTGAGATTCCCGCATTACTCCTTTTAAACCCCCAGAAGTCAGTTGTCTGAACAGTTTGATTGTTTTCAATTTCCAGCTTGTCTCTGCCCTGAGACCCACTGATCGGTGAGACAGTAATTCACTCATTCTGTTTGCTGTTCCCCCAGTGAATTTAGTGGCGATTGTCATCCTGTCCCGGGGAAAGTGCGGCCTCTCCACCTGCACCACTCGCTACCTGGTGGCCATGGCGACGGGGGATCTGCTAACCATCGTGTTTAATGTCATATTGTGGCGGATCAGTTATTATTACTTCCCAGGGCTTTCCTGGACATCACCCCCGTGTGCAATGTGATCTCTGCACTGGCAGAGGCAGCTACTAACTGTTCTGTCTGGTTTACCGTCATGTTTACATTTGATCGGTTTGTCGCCATCTGTTGTCAGAAATGGAAAGCGAAGTATTGCACCGGGAAAACTGCGTTTGTGGTTCTGACAACAACCGGCGTTCTCCTCTGTTTTAAAAATGTGCCCGGCTTCTTCATTTATCATTCTATGAAAGTGATTGACAATATACCCTGGGACTGTATTATAAAGCCGGGCACCTACACGGATCCCGGGTGGGTGGGATATGACTGGTTTACCACAGTTCTAACGCCATTACTCCCGTTCGTGTTAATAATACTGTTCAACGCTCTGACAGTCAGACACATTTTAGTGACCAGTCGCGTCCGTAAGGGGCTGAGGGGTCAGAACAAGGCGGAGAACCGCAGTGACCCGGAGATGGAGAGCAGGAGGAGGTCTGTGATCTTACTTCTCACCATCTCCGGAAGCTTCATCATCCTGTGGTCGGTATTCGTTGCTGAATTCCTTTATTATGCAATTGCCGGTTTGGATCCAAATAATTACAACGATTCGGAATTCATACTTCACTCTGGACTCATGCTAATGATGTTAAGCTGCTGCACAAACACGTTTATTTATGGGGGTAACTCAGTCCAAGTTCAGAGAGCAGTTCATCAGCGCAGCGAAATATCCGCTCACGTCAATTATCCAACTAATTAATGAATTGAATATCTAAGATCTTCTCAGAGGCGGTCGCAGTGTTTTCATCCTGTTACTATGGAACTGAAGGTCACTGGAAAACGAGGCAGGGGTGAGAAATAAACTGTTTTATAGCCCGAGATAGACACAGCACGGGAACAGAATCTTCGGCATCCGCAGCCCGCGACCTCCACCTCCTAACAATTACTCAACTCATTCCAGCACTTTTCTTCACCATACTCCCGCTCCCGTTTCAGCCACGCCCCTTTAGACAATGATAGGGCTGTTCAGGATCTGAGGACATTTAAGACCAAATCGGCAGATATGTAAGCCATCCGTTACTTTTGCATATTAATAGAACGAAAAAGAAAGTCAACATTCCGCACGAACTTATAGTAAACCTTACACTTGTCCTTCGCGTTAGGAAGCCCTGTTGTGGAGAAATATTTAACACCGCAGAAATCATGCATTCGAATTATAATTGTGTAAATTCCTATGGAAAACCCAGATGCCCACTCTGCTCCAGGGAAAGAATGTCATCTCACCTGACGATTTCGATTAAATTTCGATCCGAGGAAACTGCATGTCGAATCTCCTCTGCATTCACTCCAGTACAGTCGCAAGATTATTATCACATTTCTCAGCTAAAACTGGTAAAGCCTGAGGTATGGACATGGAAAGCCTGTGTATGAAATCAAACTGAATTAAACTGTTGCAGGATTCTGTAATGTGTTGGTTAGCTGCTGTGCTTTCCTCAGCATTTTCTGCTTTTATCGTCTTGAATTTGTTGGCATTTTATTGTGTAATTTCGATATTTTTGTGCTAACCACCTGACACCCTTTTACCACAATCAACCACTCCGTTTCTGGAAGGAGGTCTCCAACATTGAAACAGGCGTTGGACGCTTCCTGTCGACATCTACTCTGCTCCGATTGAGGGGATGTCGATAGAAGGTTATGTTCATCCATTGGTTTATCATTCCATCCATGGCGACTCTGTAGAAGTAGATTCACTGTTTCTGACATGTGGAGTGTGTGATGGGACAGTGTGGACTGAGATGTACTCTGTGTCTGACCACGGGTGTGTGTGATGGGACGGTGTGGAGGGAGCTTCACTCTATGCCTGACCCCGGAAGTGTGTGATGGGACGGGTGGGCGGGCGCTTCACACTGTGTTTGATCCCTGGAGTGTGCAATGGGACTGTGTGGAAGGAGCTTCACTCTGTGTCTGTCCCCGGTAGTGTGTGATGGGACTGTGAGGAGTAAGCCTCACTTTGTGTCTGACCCCGGGAGAGTGTGATGGGACGGTGGGGAGGGAGCTTCACCCTGTGTCTGACCCCGGGATTGTTTGAAGCTAGGATGCGGAAGGATCGTCACTTAGTGTTTGACCCCGGGTGTGAGTGATTGGACGGTGTATACGGAATTTCACTCTGCGTCCGACCACGAGGAATGTGTGATGGATGATGCCGATGGAGCTGCTTTCTGTTTCGGACACAAGGAGCGTGGGATGGGCTTGTGCGGAGGGTGCTTCACTCTCTGTCAGGCCCCGGGCGTGTTTGGTGGGATTGTGCGGACCGAATTTCATTGTGTTTGTGATCCCCGGAATGCTTAATGGAACGTGCAGGGAGTTTCACTCAGTGTCTGAGGTGACGAGGTCGAATGAGCTTCACTGTGTGTCTGACCCCGTGAGTGATGCGAGGATGAGGAATGAGCCTCACTGCGGGGCGGACTCAATGTCACAGCGTTCGGCTGGAGCCGGGTCCGATTGAACATTTGGGAATGAAACCCGGAGCGCGGCCGTTAAAAGGGAGGATGGCTTTAAAGGGGACGGCGGGGAAGCGGCTAAAATGTCCCAATCCCAAACCACTGTTCATACATTCGGATGTTCACAATCTCACTCTCAGTCCGGGTCTGGGTTTCTGCAGAGATCTCAGTTCCTTCTTCCATTTCTGACTGAAATGATTGTACTGCAGATTGAAACAGATGGAAGGATACAGATGAAATAAACATATTACACAACAGTGTCAGTAACAGGACAGTGGGTTAATGTTTCAATAACACTCATTGACAAATATTGCCAGAAAACCCACGGATCGGCTGAAATATTATCACATTATTAAGACAAACACTCATTCGATTGGGAGGGTCAGTATGAGGCGGCGGAGAGCGGGGACAGATCGATCTGTCAGCCAGTTTGTTCCCAGATCCAGCACCGTCAGTGATGGATTTGTACTGAGAGCAGAGACGCGATCCTCGGCACCAGAATCTGTGAAGCCGACAATGTGCAGCCTGGAGATGAAAGAGTGTGAGGATTAAGGACACAGAGACTGAAGGCAGTACAAATCCCCAATGTTTATCAGTTACACAATTACTGATCACATTAATGTTCAATGTCAGACACCCAGTGACTGTAAACACAATCTCCCACAGTCTGCTACTTACCGCAGTTTCTGTATTTTACACTCCGGGTTTCTCAGAGACGCAGACACCAGTTTCAATCCTGAATCTCCCAGTTTATTTCACTCATGTTCAGCGTCGTCATTAACGCAGTGGGGCGGGTGGTCACCAGCACTGAACACCCTGGGAGCAGCTTGCCCTGGATTAAACTGTACACAATGTCAGACACCTTGCACCGGAATTCAGGATCTCTGCAAGTGTATTGTTGTTCTCTGTCTCTCCAGCTGTCAGAAAAATCAATTTTCTCACTGAGTTAATCAAAACCATCCAATATAAACAGCAACACCTCTGGGTTCTGTTCTATTTGAAGGCTACGGATGTCTTCATTAACTATACGCCGACTCTGAGACGGGTATCAGTAATATCTAACAACGTAACGGGCCAACACCCTCAGGCTGTATAAACGTCAAAGTGTCAGAATCAGTCCAGATTGCATGTGCAAGGAAATGTGCAAAAACTTCATGAAGCTTCTCATTCCCCATGACGCCGCGAGATACTCCATTATGCAGGTACTGAACCGGGTCAAAAAATTTACTGGGTGTTTTTTATGGGCGGCCCAATAGTAACAGGGATATCGAGGTGCAGATAGGGAAACCGATCGTGAAAAGGTGTAAGAAGAACAGAGTTGTCGTGATGGGAGATCTTAATTTCCATAAATATCGAGTGGCATCTCCTGAGAGCTAGGGGTTTAGATGGAGTGGAGTTCGTTAAAACATAGAACACAGAATAGTACAGTACATTACAGGCCCTTCCGCCGACAATTTTGTGCCGACCCTCAAACCCTGCTTCCCATAAAACCACTAACCGTAAATTACTCTATATACCTGTCTAGAAGTCTCTTAAACTTCACTAGTGTATCAGCCTCCACCACTTACTCAAGCAGTGTACTCCACGCACCAACCACTCTCTGAGTGAAAAATCTTCCTCCAATATCCCCCTTAAACTTCACTCCATTACCTTAAAGCCGTGTCCTCTTTTACTGAGCAGAGGAGCCCTGGTTGTTCATTCTGTCTATTCCTCTTAATATCTTGAACATCTCTATCATGTCTCCTCTCATCCTCCTTCTGTCCAAAGAGTAAAGCCCTAGCTCCCTTAATCTCTGATCATAATCCATACTCTCTAAACCAGGCAGCATTCTGGTAAATCTCCTCTGTTCCCTTTTAGGTTTATTTTGAAATCCTGGCCTGGCGTTACACGCTGACTTCGATTATTCGCGGGAATGGACCCGCCATCGGGGTCTCACGACTGGCCGCTCTTCCACTCGGCCGAGAAGATTAGGGCGCGTTCGGAGCTTCCGGATTTCGTGACCCTGGAAGCGGGAGGACTCGAGTTTGGTGCTTCTACAAGAAATCGGTGTCTCCCGATCGGCAGAAGATCGAAAGCAGCAAGTTTGCTGTTGGCTGTGTGCCTAGAGACCCGAGTTCTTTGGGCAGAAAAAGCAACAGATTATTAACAACATAAATCAGCGAGTGTCTGAGTCTCGGGGCCAACTCTTTTTCCCTTATTAGGGAGAGAGAGAGCTTGTGGTATGTCGAATCATGAACAAATAGTCTTTGGGTACTGCAGGTCCATGTCTTTATTGATGTTTTGCAGCACGTTTGAATGCTAGCTGGGGGGCGCTGATCATTTTTTTTATTGCTGGTGGTGTAGGGTGGGATCTTTGCTTTGCTGCTGCTTACGCGTGGGAGGGCGGAGCTGCGGGGAATGTTGTAACATTTAACTGTCATCCACTCTTTCGGACACTCTACTGTTTTCGTGGATGGTTCTGAAGAAAAACAATTTCAGCATGTATATTGTACACATTCCTCGACATTAAGTATACTCTGCTTTTGAAACTATGAATTTTTTGACTTTTCGAGGTTGTGCTCTCACTTAAATTTAGTCGCGTGCTCTTCTTATCAGAATTGCAATGCTGTCCAGGAGGGCCTATAATATTCTTACTATTTACTATGTTTGTATTTGCACATTTTGTTGTATTTTGCACTCGTTCGCTTAGCGTTGTTGGTGCGTACATTACATGATTCGGTTATGGTTACTGGGTTTATTTGAGTATGCCCGCAAAAATGTGGCTATTCGTTTCCACCTATATGGTGACATGTGGCTACTTTCGTAATAAATTTACTTTGAACTCTAAATATGGTCATCCTTGTTTAAATTGATCCGAGAGGACCAGCTGTTCATCGCCTTCAAAATGAAATCCTCTCTGTCAACTACTGTCATGTTCGCCGCAGTCGGTGGTGCAACTCTCGTCCTCAATTAATTTCCTCTTTAGCAGCGCATTCGGACCCAGTAAGCCTGAGATGCCAAACGTAATCATACGTCAAACACATTTCCATAACCAAGTGTCCATAATCCTGTCATTCACAACCACCTGCAGATTTTACGGGATTCACTCGTCTCACAGATGAAGAAAATAGCGTTAGTAATTTAAATAAATCCGCTAAAGGACTTTAAATACTATAATTATATGATAGTATAAAATTATAATAAATATTAATATAAATATTGCATAAATATAATAGATTATAAATATCGCTAAATAATATTTAGGGAGGACGATTGCAAAACATCGCTTTGTCTTCCAATAGACTGTACAATCAAGCACGTCGTCATTAAAAAAGAAATTTATAATTGAAACTTGGTGCTAATAATGTAAATATTGCATTTCAGTTTGACAAGGTGACTGACGTATTTTTAGACTCGGGGATATTTATTTACTCCCCATGAAGCTGCATCGGGGTAGAGCAATAGAATTTGTATATCTTATCCGATTAAAAGTAAACCGTAGCGTGTCTGTGCGTTAAGTCTTCGTGATTATGGATTCGATTAAACAAACACGTGCATTTGATCGCAAGATTAACATATGGTTGGTGAATTTGTAAAAATCATTCAAGTCCAGCAATTAAAAAAAATCTAAAAATGCATTAAATATCTACTATAGCGGGTTTGTGTGTGTGTGTATCTGTGTGTGTGTGTGTGTGCGTGCGTGTGTGTGTGTGTGTGTGTGTGAGTGTGTGTGTGTGTGTGTGTGTGTGTGTGTGTGTGTGTGTGTTTGTATTAACAAGAATAATCATTGAATCATTGCTAGTGGAGACTTGATGTGTGTATGTGCGTGTGTCTTTGTGTATTAACAAGGATCATCATTGCTGGTGGAGACGGGATGTCGGAACGTGCAAAATTACGAGCATATAGTTTCAGCTATCACATTAGATCTTGACCTCTGAACTTTACTATACAACAATTTCACTTCATTGTTGTACTCCATGTCCAACAAACCATATATCACCAATACAGTTAAAACTGGGACAGCAAGTGAGGGATTACACTCTGCCGACTCGATGTCTACTGGATCATGATCTTCAGTCTGCCTTTATAAATACCCTTGAAGTGACAATTGAATTATGAACTGACGTCACTCCCATGTCACAGCGTATCTACCTTATAGATATCAATCCGGTAAGATTGAGAAAATCAGTATTTAAATATTCAAAACGGCTTCTCATTGTCCACACTCTTGTGAAGTGCGCTTGATCAAATCACAATATCTGGGAAGAAGTAGATGAACGATATATAGTTACACAGACAGACAGACAGAGAAACAAGCAGGCAGAGGACAGGCACACCGGTAGACGGCCAGATAGTTAGAGAGATAGATGGATAGATAGGTAGATGTGCAGGCACACATATTGACAGACGAACATATATGTTGTTCAGAAAACTATAATCTGCAAATCAGTGAACGGAAACGAGGCAAAGGCAATGGAAATAGACAAAGAAGATGCTGTTGTTCTTGTCATGTGATCGCAGGAATGGAGGTCCGTTCTCAGGGATGGCTTCATCAAAGCAACTACAGGTGGACACAATGAGTTGTTTTGTTTTTGATGATCGAAAGCAAACCATTTTCAGATGAGAACGAACAGACTGTGACCTGTTGGTCTGCGCCGAGTGTCTGGCTTGAGCCAATCTGAGTTGGGAAGGACAGAATCAGATGTCGGGGGAAAGGGCCATAAAGTTTGATTGAACGAAATTGAAAACATTTAGATTAATGTGATAAGAGATAGATAGGAATAGAGATTTTCAGGAGTACACGCAGCGACAACTCTGTGGAGACCAGCCACCGCGGAAGTGA
The DNA here is from genome assembly GCF_030144855.1 of Hypanus sabinus. NCBI lineage: Eukaryota > Metazoa > Chordata > Chondrichthyes > Myliobatiformes > Dasyatidae > Hypanus > Hypanus sabinus. The sequence continues at coordinate 8,273 of NW_026781357.1, forward strand.
ATGACGCAAAACTGGGATCTTGAAGGTTATATCAGGATGACGAGGAGTGCCCGGCCAGCGTGGATTACTTTCCCCCAGTATTACCTTTCCCTTGCGTTGACATTTCGTGGCGGGTACAAACAAAAATGATATACTGAACTTGCTTAAAATGTTGAAAAGTATTCATCTTTAACTTTATGACTTCTGGAGATCATTTCAACTTTTCTTCACTTAAATATTCACAATAACATAAATTTTGATCAGGGGTTCCCCAAACTTTTGCAAGCAACTGTATGTCGCTAATAATTGTTTCGCTTCTGTGTGACGCACCTCCTGGTCCTGGGTTTCAAGGAGAGAATGACAGATTCTCGGCTGATATCGGAAATGTTCTATGCTCGGCAATTTCCTGGTGAAACAGTTGTGCAGGGCTCCACAGCAATCACGTCCATCACTCACGGGGAGCAGAAAATCAGACTACTATTATATATTATTGCACCATGACTTTTCCCGTCTGTGACGGCATCTGTTCAGAACGTATTGGATGCCCGATTGTCAATCTGCTTCCATACCTTTATTATGTTTGGACATCAATTTCTTTCTTCGTGTCCACATCAGCACTCCCGAGAATTCCGTCACTCTTTGTGAATATCCCAGCCATACTCACACATGGAAGGTAACATCGTACCTCAATGTTGACCCCTGTCTGCCCTTCGCAGACCAGCTGACAAAATGACTAATTTAATCCCACAACCGACGACATATTAGATATTTCTTGCATCGAGTATCTAGAGAGAGTGAAGGGCTCTTCTCATGAGGCATTCTGTTCGGACCATTCAATACATAAGTAACCGGAGGTGGCATATTAGGAACATAAAAACAGAATAAACAGTTTTGTGTTGTGTTTACAATGGAAGTGTCAAATAGGCAAATACCATTGTCAACAACACTATCAGCAACGCTAGCAATTTAGCGCATCTGCCAAACAATTGTTGTTACAAATGTAATGAATGCAGATGCTGTGTCGGTTTAAACATATACACAAATTCGAGGGTCATGTGTAGTTCATGGTTGAATTACTTTGCATCATACCTGTGAGAACATTGGTGGCTGCTGGTTTACTACACGAACGACTGCATGTATATCAATTGTATTCACAGACACAACGCAGTCTGGTAGATGTCCGCAGGTCAGTCAGCATCTATGGAAATGAACAAACAGACGACGTTTCGGGCCAAGACCCTTCATCAGGGGGTAGAAAGGAAGGAGGAAGATGGCAGAATAAGATCCTCGGGGAGAGGAAGGATAAGCTAGAAGGGAATGGGTGTTGCCAGGTTGGCGAAATAACAGTCTGGGTGATGATAGGTGAATAAGGTAAAGGGCTGCAGAAGAAGGAAGCCGGTAGGAGAGGAGAGTGGATCCAAGGAAAAGGGAAGGAAGAGGGGCGTCATGGGAAGGCGATAGGCAGATCAGGCGGAGCGATAAGAGGCCGAAGTGGGGAAAGGAAGGAGGGGAAAATACCGGGACTCAAGGGAAATCGATGTTCTTGCCATGGGTTTGCAGGCTACCTGGACGGAATTCGAGGTGTAGCATATCCGGCCTGAGAGTAGCCTCACTGTGGCACGAGAGGAAGCCACGGGTCGACATATCGGACCGTGAACGGGGATCGGAAAGAAAATGGTTTGCCACTTGGAAATCTCGCTTCTGTTGATGCAGGTGAGGAGCGATGAAGTGTTAATTAATTTGAAGAACCGTCTTGGCCTGAAATGTCGACAAATTAATCATTTCCAAAGATGCTGCCTAACCTTTTGAGTTCCTCCAGCATTTTGTGCGTGTAGCAATAAATCTGATTAAACGTTTACGTGCATTCAATATCACCAAGAGCCTGAATATGATATTAGTTTAAGGTTCTTCACTATGTTACAGGAACGTACAAACATGTTTTTCTTTATGTTATATATCTGTTGCAAGATCTACAACCGAGACAATTCCCAGAGTGAAACTGAATAGCCGATTGACAGTATAACATTGGTCTATGGTGACAAAGTCCATGGATCCTCGGAATGGACAAGATCAACAATAACAATCATGAAACCGAGAGATGAGCCTGAGAGTGTTTCACAACAACAGTCACTGACTTCTCCACTCGTCATTTCTTCATCTTTTTGATTTTGCAATTTCGTGTCGAGTTATTCATACCTTATCACAATTGGGAGTTTACTTGAATGACATCATGTTTATTTTAACCGAAGCTTTTGCAAAACACGTCAGCCTTGTGTGATATTAAATAGTCCGTGTGATGAATGAGCGTGGAGATTCGTCAGCTCAGAGTTTCTCCAGCGAGATCGCGGACAGCTGGAAGACAGGGTGAATCTCAGACAGCATGCGTGAAACCTTTTACCGTGTGAGGAAGATATGGTACTTGGTCATTGCCGTGATCGGTGTTCCTGGTAAGAACACAAGCAAATTAACATTTTAAGTTTTCTGTGCGCGGTCCGTGGACTCGTTCTGTGACCGACAGCGCTGTGACGTCGGAGTATCAGAGAGTGCAGTGCAGACATTGCGACCACTCTCTGCGTTCGTTCAGAAGTTCCCTTGCTTTTTAATTGATGGCTTCTGCTGGAAGTAAACCGGCAGCTGAAGCGGCCGCAGAGAGGAAGATCGGGTAGATGGATTCATTTTGTAGATTCATAGCAGGCAGTTGTGATTTATCAATGCAAAGTCGCTGTCAAGTGAACCCCGATAATCCAGCGCGCTCGACACCTTTACGGCAAATTGGTTTTATACCGTTTCATTAGAGCAACGTGCTTTAAATTCAAAATTCAAGGTATTCTGCTCTGATTAAAGAAATACCTGCAAATTTGAAGGGAACGCGGGAAGCGAATAGACTTTGAGATTCAGGGGAGAGAGGTCGATTGCATTTGTAAGAGACTCCGAATATAAGTCAAGTAAGGGCCTGTGTGCGTGTTTTGTACCAGGGTTTATTACCACGCCCTGTTATCCGTGAAGTGAAGCAGGAGTTAAGAGCAAGTCCAGCGGCGTCCGTTAGGGGTCAGATGCGGTAAGGTGCACGCGATACTCCGTTCTTGTACAATATGCTTTGAAATATTTAGAATAATGCTGAAGTAATTCGGAGCGGCCCCAAAAGAGACAGACCTTTAGGAGTACCTACACTGTCTTTGATGATATAAGCACTAGCGTGCTAAATACTTTTATAATTCAGCGGGTCAAGCATAAACCCCAAAAACGAAAATTGAATCTTTCTGATCGGATTTGTTGAGAGCGGGTGAAGGAAACCCGGCCAAGGGTAGTTACGGAATTTAAAAGAACCCATCCAAGCGGAGGTGGGGGGAGGGGTGCTGTGTGCGGATGATAAACGGGGCGTCAAGAAGGAGACGCAGGCATTGGAACGGTAGAAATGAATTTGCTTTGAACTTTGTAGATGGACCGAGGAGGAGGGAGCGGAACTTCGCTGCACAGTGAGAGTGCCAGGGCATAGGTGACAGGAACGCGGTAATCAGCATCGCTGAGAAAGTTGCCGAGGTACCCAGGTTTTACACATGAGTCCAAAACCTGACGGGGGAAGATTTATATTGATTTCTCTCAAGCGCTCTTGGCGATCCGCTGATAACGCCTCCTTCCCAAACCCTGTTCCTTTTCCAGTATCGAGTACCTTCTCCGTTCACCCCGCTTGCATTCGTGAGAGGTATCTGAGATTCCCACATTATTCCTTTTAAACCCCCAGATATGAGTTTTCTGCACAGTTTGTTGGTTCTCAATTTCCAGCTTGTCTCTGCCCTGAGACCCATTGATCGGTGAGACAGTAATTCACTCATTCTGTTTGCTGTTCCCCCAGTGAATTTAGTGGCGATTGTGATCCTGTCCCGGGGAAAGTGCGGCCTCTCCATCTGCACCACTCGCTACCTGGTGGCCATGGCAACGGGGGATCTACTGACCATCATCTTTGATGTCATATTGTGGCGGATCAGTTATTATTACTTCCCCGGGACTTTCCTGGACATCACCCCCGTATGCAGTGTGATCGGTGCCCTGGGACAGGCAGCCACTGACTGCTCTGTCTGGTTCACCGTCATGTTTACATTTGATCGGTTTGTCGCCATCTGTTGTCAGAAGCGGAAAGCGAAGTATTGCACCGGAAAAACTGCGGCTGTGGTTCTGACAACAACCGGCGTTCTGATCTGTGTTAAAAATGTGCCCGACTTCTTCATATATCACTCTGTGAAAGTGATTGACAATATACCCTGGGACTGTCTCATAAAGGCGGGCTACTATACGGATCCCGGGTGGGTGGGATATGACTGGTTTGCCACAGTTCTAACGCCATTACTCCCGTTCGTGTTAATACTACTGTTCAACGCTCTGACAGTCAGACATATTTTAGTGACGAGTCGAGTCCGTAAGGGGCTGAGGGATCAGAACAAGACGGAGAACCGCAGTGACCCGGAGATGGAGAGCAGAAGGAAGTCTGTGATCTTACTTCTCACCATCTCCGGAAGCTTCATCATCCTGTGGTCGGTATTCGTTGCCGAATTCCTTTATTACACCATCGCCGGATTGGATCAGAATAATTACAACGATTCGGAATACATATTTCAACATTCTGGAATCATGCTGGTGATATTAAGTTGCTGCACAAACACGTTTATTTATGGAGTATCTCAGTCCAAGTTCAGAGAGCAGTTCCTCAGCGCAGCAAAATATCCGCTCAAGTCAATTATTCAACTGATTAATGAACAGACTATCTAAGATCTTCTCAGAGGCCGTCACAGTGTTTTCAGCTTGTTACTATGGAACTGAAGGTCACCGTAAACACAATCTCCCACAGCCTGGTACTTAACCCAGTTTCTGTATTTTACACTCCGGGTTCCTCAGAGCCGCAAACACTAGTTTCACTCCTGAATCTTCCAGTCCTTTCTTCCCAAATCTAAACACAAACAGACAAATTGAAGAACAAAGTGATTCAAACCGTTCGTCGGAGGGAATTTCTCTCACTCGGATAGTTCAAGATGTTAAACACTTCAGTAACTCAATAATAGGAGTTCCCATCACTGTCAATGTCCCTCACTGTCCAGGGCCAGGTTATTCACCGAATGCAGCAATTTAGTCGGCAAATGTGATTTTGTAAACTCCTCATGTTCTGTCTCATTCCCCGATGGTTACAAAAGTGTTCCTGATGTGAAAGGTTCAAAGGGGCAGGCCCACGTTGAGGAAGATTTATGAATGTGGAACGGTCGATGGGATGAGGTGGAAAAGACTCCATCTGAGGAAAAGGTAGGGGAAGATAGAACAAGAACTTGGGATGGGAATGCTGACAAGATATTCCACATGAGGAAGGGAGATGGGGAAGAGAGATCCCAGCGGAGGAAGGGAGATGGGGAAGAGAGATCCCGCAGGAGAAAAGAGATGGGGAAGAGATATCCCAAAGCAAGAAGGGGGATGGGGAAGAGAGATCCCAAAGGAGGAAGGGGGAAGTGGAAGAGAGACCACAGAGGAGTAAGGGGATGGGGAAAAGAGATCCCGCAGGAAGAAGCGGGATGGGGAAGAGCGGTTCCACAGCAGTGTACCGATGGCAAAAGATAATCCAACAGACGAGATGACGCAGAAACAGATTTTCGGGAGGGGTGGGTGTGACCTAAGGCCCACAATCGGGAGAGGAGATGCGCCCATGGGTTCTGGGTATCTGGGAGTGAGCAAAGTCACACAGGTGGGCTGATGGCGATAGTCACACACGGGGAAGGGCAGGGAGGACAATCTCACAATGGTATTTCTTTCCTTCTCACTGGGACAGTCTGCTGACGGTCTCTTGTCCCTCACCGGAAGGGGGTGTGATGCTCTGACACACCTGCTGCAGTCAGTGTCGGTCTGGGTGTCAGTAACAGTGAGAAGGAACATTGTCAATGGACGTGTCACAGGCAGTGAGTAGCAAGGCCATTCCTGTGATTTACTACCATTAAACCAATGGCCGTTGTTCACTGATCTGATGAAGTCTCCAACATCCCTTCTCAAAGAACCACAGAACCCTCTCGCCTTGGGGATTTACTGACCAATCCCCTGGGCATTTGTCACAATTCTTCTTAATCTGATTTTCTACAGTTTTACCGAAATTCCTTTACATTGAAGCAACACAATGGAACGGTTTCACAGTTCAAAGGAAGAGGCAAATCAAGTTACCTCAACTCCTGGCACTTGTGCAGCCCGGGTCCCAGCCGCTGGATTCCTTCACACTGAATGAGGCAGTTCCCCAGGTCGAAATGTTTTATTGTATCACAGAGTCCGATGACATGAGACAGGACCGCGCAGTCAATCGGGGTCAGTGTGATTCCACTGAATGGAAGTTTTTCCACAGATCCCAGTGCGGCCTGAGCCAGTCCACGATTCTGAGACTCAAACAGATAGTGCAATGTGTTCAGGAAGCTCCTTTTACCAGCTTCATTCCTCGTGTTTCCAACCTGGCGGTTAACCTCCTCCTTCACCCAGTCAAGCACCCGGCAGGGTTAAAAAGAACCAGCAGAACCACCTGGAGTCTGAGTCTTCCGTTATAAACTCTATTTAATTAGTAACTACGTGAATAAAGTAATATAGAACGAGATAAAGTAAACAGGTTAGCAGATTATATATGTGCGTATACCTATCTCTCTCTATATATATATATATATATATGAGTGAGTGAGTGAGTGAGTGAGTGAGTGAGTGAGTGAGTGAGTGAGTGAGTGAGTGAGTGAGTGTGTGTGTGTGTGTGTGTGTGCGTGTGTGTGTGTGTGTGTGTGTGTGTGTGTGTGTGTGTGTGTGTGTGCCCAAGCTTCCCCAGCTCAGGTGACTGGGTGATACAGTCTGACGGTTGGATGGTAAGTAATCAGTTCAGTTCTGGAATTTGGTTTGAGTAGAGCTGGAGAGAGAGAGAGAGAAAGAGAGAGAGAGAGAGAGAGAGAGAGAGAGAGAGAGAGAGAGAGAGAGTTGGTTTGTCTTCCAATGCCGATGCAGATCCTCCACGTTGTCCTCCTTGCTTCCGAAACTTATTTAAAGTCACCAACTTGTGACCACAGAAAAGGGGATGCCATCTTCTGTGGTGGAGTTATCAACTCCAGACCAGGGTTAAACACACCGACCGTACTCACAGGTGCAGGTTCGGGGTCATGATAACGTTTGATCATATTTACGTGGACGAGCTGGGTAGCCTTTCACCGGTCAGGAGTCCTAATAACATAATTTATAGAATCAATTTTCTTAATTATCTCATATGGTCCACTAAATCTCGCTTGAAGGGGTTGGTAAGGATGGGGAACAGCATCAGTACCCGTTCTCCAGCACGATATCTCTGTTCCCTCGCTCTTCTGTCATACCCCTGTTTCATGTTTATCTGAAAGTGCTGTAAATTCTGTTTCACAAAGTCACAAGCCTTGTTAAGTCTGTCTCTCAATTCGGAATCGAAACTGAGCACACACCTACTCACATTCTGATCTGACCATTGCTCTCTGAGATCGGTCAAAGCTGACACAATGTGATTAAATCTTAATTCGTTAACTATCCCCTGGAATGTTTTCGAAGTATGTTACTCCAGATTGGATTCTTTTAGGTAGACATTCCAGTGTGTGAAATTTGATAAGTGCTTTTACCACAGTCTTGGCCTTGATGTTCCTGAGAGGTACCGCTTCATGGAACCTAGATATCGCACACATGATGGTTAACAAATACTCATAAACAGCGACAGTCCTTGGCAATGGGCCAACACAATCCACTATGATCCCAGAAAAAGTTTCACCAAAAGCAGGTATTGGTCTAAGTGGTGACGCTGGGATCACCTGATTAGGTTTTCCCGCAACCTGTCAGGTATGGCAAGTCCTGCAAAAGTTCACCACATCCTTCCTTAAATTAGGCCAGTAGAATTCCTTCATAACCCTGTTTACTGTCTTTCTCACTCCGATGTGTCCACCTAAAGGCATACCATGAGCCATGTTTAAAATCTGAGCCCTGTAAACTTTCGGGACCACAACTTGATGTTCAATGATCCAATCCACACTTGCAGGCACAGTAGGTGATCTCCACTTCCTCAGTAACACCCCATCCTTCAGATATTATCCTGCTGACTCTCTCTGAGCCTCCTCTTCGGTGAGAGCTGTCTCCTTTAACGCAGCAATTTCAGAATCTCGACTTTGTTCCGCTATAAATTCATACATGGACAAGGACAAACCTGTCCTGCCCTCTTTATTACCCACATCCTCATGCAACATGGAAGGCAGAAAAGTCTCAGACAAATTCTCATAAATTAAACCCCTGTCTATGCTAACTGCGTCAGCAGCCTTTTTAGACATGATTCGGGCTACTGCGCATGTGAGGTTCACATCAGTATCTGTGCGTGGGTCGTCAGACACAAGCTCGCTTATTAGCTGTATTGTTGAATAAACTTCACCCTGGATAGGTGCCAACTTAATATTTACCAAACCCAGTACCATTACTAAGCTTACGAAGACCGCGTTTACGTTACAAAAATTCCCAAACAGCCCTTCCATTCTGTTCTTTCGACTTTTAGCTCGACTCGTCTCCATAGTTACCCAGTCAGGTGGTCTGTCAAAACCAAAACAATCCTTTCTCTCCTCATTACAATCCTGAAAAACAAGTCCATAACCTTGAAGGTGTTTACGTCTTCCTGCGGAAACAAAATTCAACAGAGATTCACATACTTTTACAGGCCAAGCAAGTCCTGCAAGCAGGGTCAAAGGTCGCGAAACCGGTCTAAAACCTCCCAAAATTTTTATTCAAAAATCCAGAAACAGCCCCTTTCTCCATATTTCCAATAAGATGCACATCACCAACTTTCAGAACACCGTCCAACACAAATACGTGAGAATCCTCAATTTCCACTCGCACCTACGTTAACCCTTTATTCACTGAACCAAATCCATCTGTCTTAAAAGACTGGATTCCTTCTCCACCGAATCAAACAAAGCCAGACACCTCAGACGGGAGGCAGCCGGTATGGAAGAGGTCGGTGAGCCCGAACTTGGAATACTGCCTTTGGGTTTGGACGCCTGTTACGTACCCCCGAACGGGTTAAAGGGCCAGCAGAAATGGGCACACACGGAGTCTGAGTCTGCCGTTATAAACTCTATTTTATTAGTAACTACGTGAATAAAGTAATATAAAACAAGATAAAGTAAACAGGATGGCAGAGTTTATGCACATATATAGGTGAGCAAATAAAGTTCCCCAGCTCAGGTGATTGGTTGATACAGTCTCACGGTGGGATGGTAAGTAATCAGTTCAGTTCTGGAATTTGGTTTGAGTAGAGTTGGAGAGAGAGAGTTAGAGTGTTGGTTTGTCTCCAATGCCGATGCCGATCCTGTACGCCGTCCTCCTGTTTCCGAAACTTATTTAAAAGTCAACAACTTCTGACCACAGAAAAGGGGATTCCATCTTCTGTGATGAAGTTATCAAACCCAGACCAGAGTTAAACACACCGATAGCTTTCCACTGGTTATCCCTCTGTCCACACTGTGAGCAAAAGCCTCACCCTTGTCATGGGCACACAAAGCTCACCAGTGTCCTCCTTGCCTCAGGAGTCGTGTGTCTCCTGTGGTGTGTCTTGTGTGTCTCTGGTGTGTGTCTGATTAAAAAGTCAACTGACCTTGTATATATCTGCAAGTGCTGAACACGAGCTGCCCATCATATAGCTCCGCCTTTCAGTTTCCAAGGCAACTCACAGACTTTCTGTCACCCTGCTGCTGAATTAGCACACAAGCTGTTCTCGTTTAAAAGAACAGTCCACTTTAGAATAATCCTTCAGATCTCGTCACAGTCTAAACAGAGCTACAAGATCTGTGATATATTCGCATATTCTTAAGGAGGTTTTGTTGTCAGATTCTAAGCTGACGGCGAAAATTGCAAAGGTTTCATGGACGTACATGTATGTGTAAGTCACGTGAACCTATTCCCGCTCCCATTTTACCGCAGATCGGCCTTGTTTCCGAGGCTCCGCCCCCAGCTCTGATGACATAAATTACAGTCCTGACTTTCCTTCAGTTCAGTGTTGAAGCGGGTCGGCGGCGGCGGCGGATCGTCTGTAGGATCCGGATTAGGAGACGACCATCACCCCCAGAGTCGGGAATCCGGGGGAGGGTTCACTGTCCGGGCGTGAAAACAAGTTCTCATCGGTGAGTACTGAGGCTGGTCCCCAGTGTGGACGTCTGATGTAAGGTAATGCACCCAGTTAACTTCCCCGATCTGGCGGCCTCTCTGCGCTTGCTGGACAGAACCTGCCGGGGTCGGTCTGTGTTGTGGGACCTTCACAACATACCGACTGAGATGAGCCGCCGCTCAGCCCCTCTTGCCCTGGTCCTGGGAGCGAGATGGGGTGGTGATACCGAGACCGCAGTCATCCATTGAGGTTTATCCCGGGAACTTTACCTTCGTCACCCGGCCCCACATCGGGTCCAAACTTCACCTGGACCGATAGCCGGTGTCTACAATTGTTTTACATCATTCCAGGGCGCGGGAAGCGGCCCTTCCACCTGTTCTGTTCTTGCAGACAGAGAAGGTTAAACCGAGTAATCGCACCTTCGGGACACTGCTCCGTCTGTCTGAGTAGATCCACCTTTCACCCGTTCAGACAAGGCAGTGAGATCCAGATCTCTCACGGCCTCTCGTTCTCGGTGGCCATCGTTGTGTTTATTTTTGTTGAATCCATGCCACTGTTCCGACTTGCCGAAGCGCAGCCAATGATTCCGGTTTTATAACACCAATAAATGAAACAAATAAGCCTTTTCCAATTATCGGGGCTTCTCAGAAGACTACAGTGAACATCGAGTTAGACTGTGAGATCAAGAGTCCAACTTATCACCGGGGAACATTCAATGTGCTTACAACAGCAGTCTGGACGGTTTCCTGGAGCCTGGTGCTATGTGTTTTCAATGTTATTTTAAATATCCGACCCTGCTGAGAAGAGAGAATATCGAGGGTTATGAGGATCTTTCATGCTGCTTGCAGTCACAGTCCAGGGAGGGGAGTTTGGTTTCTGTCATGTCCTCAGCGGTACCCACAGTTTCCTGCAGTTCCTTGCAGTCAAGGATAGAGCGGTAGACTTATGAAGGCGTTTTGAATCCGTATGGGATTCTTTCTTTGGCGCTTTGATAAGGTTTGGGGAGGGGCAATGTGCCTAAGCCAAAGTCATTGTTGTTTGATCTAGGCTTGTCATTTTAGTATCTTTTTCTAACGTTTTATTCAGTGCCCGTGTCTTGCTGAATAACCACCAGTGACTGTCCTTGATCTCTCACCCACATGGCTCCATCTCCTCATTCACTCACATCTTATGCACCCTCTCTCCAGCCAGTGTGTACCCACCTCAATGATGTACAGTACATCAGTAAAGTTTCTGTAATATTTGACATCATTGTGAGTTTTCCAGGAATCGTTTTCTTTTTGTTAGCTAGAACTAGCAGAGGTTTAGTTGAAAGCAACACCTGGTGAGGTAAGAGTTACAAGCTGCGAGCCCAGGGTGTGACAGGAAATACTCCAGCATGTATAGAGCAGTAGTTGGTGAAGGAGCCCAGGGTGTAGCAGGAAATACCCCAACATGAATAGAGCAGTAGTTGGTGAAGGAGCCCAGGGTGTGACAGGAAATACCCCATCATGTATGGAGCAGTAGTTGGTGATGGAGCTCAGGGTGTGGCAGGAAAGATTCCATCATGTATGGAGCAGTAGTTGGTGATGGAGCTCATGGTGTGGCAGGACATACTCCAACATGTATGGAGCAGTAGTTGGTGAAGGAGCCCAGGGTGTGGCAGGAAATACCTCATCATGTATAGAGCAGTAGGTTTGTGAAGGAGCCCAGGGTGTGGCAGGACATACTCCAACATGAATAGAGCAGTAGTTGGTGAAGGAGCCCAGGGTGTGGCAGGAAATATTCCATCATGTATGGAGCAGTAGTTGGTGAAGGAGCTCAGGGTGTGGCAGGGCATACTCCAACATGAATAGAGCAGTAGTTGGTGTTGGAGCTCAGGGTGTGGCAGGGCATACTCCAACATGAATAGAGCAGTAGTTGGTGTTGGAGCTCAGGGTGTGGCAGGAAATATTCCATCATGAATAGAGCAGTAGTTGGTGATGGAATGTATACCTGCTTGTATACGTTTTTTATAACAATGCACTTGATTGTATCCGCGGAAATTTGGTAAAATGAGGGGGGACTTCGATGAGACATAAAGTAAGCCGCGGAGTTTGACAGGGACGTGGACTAAATAGTTCCTGTTGTGTGAGGGTCTGAAACCAAGCACCGCCAGCTGAAGACAGCCGAGATGTTTTCCTCTCCCCCTCTCTGGGTCTAGTGTGTCATGGGAATGACCGTCCTCAATATTCAGCAGAAGGAGAGTCTTTCAGTTAATATTGTAATCCTGCAGTGTAGTGATACACAAATGAGTGAGATGTTACAGGTGAGAGGCAGGATTGATGCGCCGAGATCACAGTTTGATCTGCGTTGGTTACAGTGAATTCAAGATGCCAAAGAAATTAAATATCCGCAGATACAATCCATTGCTTTGTTATTTAAAAAAAACTGTACTGTATATAGGCATGTCTCCCCTGTTTTATTTAACACCACAAGTCAAGATCACAACAGATTCCTCATAGACAAACTCGCAAGGGTAGATAGCTGTCTGGTAAAACTTCCTCTGGTTTCCCACCTACCCACTTACATCTGACTGAAGGGAAACAACACTGCAGACCGTGATCCACAACAGGTCTCACCAACCGACTATGTAATGGAACAATCAACTCCTTACACCGCCTCCCCCCACGTCCACCCACCGCCGCGGCTGTAATCTCCAATGTGGTTGGTTCAATGCTTTTGACCACCAACTGAAATGCCGTCTAGGATGGACAGATCCCGCCAGTGAGGGAATAAACAAAGCGAATCCTCAGTTACCTCGGTCGGGGATCGGTAAAGCCCCGAGTATGGACGGATCGGTCTTCCCGTGACGGCAAGCAGTAGCCTGCGGACAGTTCCGAGATGCGGAAGATCGCAGCTCCTGAGCCTTTGCTGATGATTCGGAGCTGGGTTGAAAGTGCGGCGATTCCAATAACACTGTCAACTGCCCCGGTTTCCCGCGGGAAATACATAGGAAGTCGATGCATTCAATTAGACGAAAGGAATTATTAATTCACTTAAAAGCGATTCGCTACAGTACTAATGTCGATCAAAGATATCAATTCCATTCGTGTTCATAAAAGTGGCTGACTGCCTTTGTGAAGTTTATATATCAGTATGTACTGCTTCTTACCGTGTATCGCGGCTCCAGGTTCTGTTACCACCCTGTCCCAGTAAGGCTGGGTTACGGGTTCTGGAAGTAATGAACACACGCTGGTTAATGCTCAGTCAGCTCCTGGTGATAATCATTAACTAAACCAACAGCGTTATCAGCGGGTCACTCCGTGACCTATTCCTTAGCACAGGGTACGTTCTGTCTCCAAACAAACATTACCATGGAGATGAAATGTGATCTCAGTGATTTTGCAAGTGCAATGTTTGTTGGTGCCAGAGGGAGCAGTTTTATAGACAATAGACAATAGGTTCAGGAGTAGGCCATTGGACCCTTCGAGTCAGCACCGCCATTCAATGTGATCGTGGCTGACCATCCACAATCAGTACCCCGTTCCTGCTTTCTCCCCATATCCCTTGACTCTGCTGTCTTTAAGAGCTCTATCTAACTCTTCCTTGAAAACATCCAGAGAATTGGCCTACACTGCCTTCTGAGGCAGAGCATTCCATAGAACTCAAAGTTTAATTTTAAATATCACTGACAGATACTTGTGGATAGGAAGGGGATTGTCCAGTGTGACTCCGAGACTGACTCACAGAACTAGTTGATTAGCGGTGGGTACTCCAAGCCAGGGCGAACAGGAACGAAGACCGGGCGAACAGCACCAGCAGGACAAACATGACGCACGGGTCTGCACAGGGAAAACAGGGCGACCAGCGCAACACAGGACGAGGAGGTCAAAACGGGATGGACGGTCGGACAGCGGGACAGCGCGACAGCGCCAGCTGGGCAAACCGGACAGAACCGCGGGACCAGCACCTACCAGGGAAGCAGGACAAAACAGGTTTAGAGCAGGACGACCCCCAACTAGACTCTCTCTCTCTCTCTGTCTTGTTTTACGCCGGTTGGCACCCAGCTTAACGGTGCATTACCGCCTTCTTCTGTTCCAGAGTATGCGATGGACTCTCATTCTAAATCCCTTCACCCAATCGCACACATACACATACCCGAACCTACACTTTATCCTCCCCATCCTAGTACCCTATTTCTGTTTATCCATCATATCCTATAAAAAACCCTGTACCCCTTAAGCTAAAAATACCCGACCTGTGTTCTCTCACCCATGCCCAGCAAACCTTTTAATGTCAATATCTGCACTCCCAATTCCCTGAGATTAATTCTCATCCTCTCTCTCTGTATCCCACCCCAACTAGACAGTCTCACAGCCCCTTATATCCACCTATCAGCCGATGGGCATCAGGTGCGTCTCCTTGAGTCCAAACAAGCCACAGTAATCCACAGGTTTGACTTATTGACTCAAAGAAGGGACTGCTGCAAGACCAGGAGTCCGGAGTCCGCGGTCCAAATGAAGACCCGGAATGGGGGCTCCGGACCATAACAAGAAACAGTAGAAAACCTGCAGTCACAAGTGGGCGTATTAACCCATCGTAACGTCGCCCACCCAGTACAGTCTCTGTGTTTACTCTGTGCTGAGCTCCTGCTTCTGCTTCCAGCGAATCCGAGCACCGGAATTCCTTGGGACCGAACAGTAAGTGAACACAATCAGAGTAATGTTCAGTTGACAACACACACAGAAGCCTGCACTCACACTCATCAGCACGTAGCTTCGGACCCTGCTCCACAGCGCAGGAACTAAACGACAGAAAAACTCATTCGAGCCAATGGTTGTGATGTGCTGTTCGATCCAGGCTTAATTCTGCACCCCAGTAGACGGTGACAAAGATTACATACAGTATCTCACGACAAATCGATCAGCTCCAGGGAGCAACTGCGACTCGCATCCTGGTTCAGATCAGGTGGTGTTCTCGCATTAAATTATTCTTTACTTTGGGACCAATTTACTGTCAGACTATAATTTCAGTGACAGCTGAGGGCAGAAATCGCTGTAGGCTTATAGGAAAGACACAGTAGCAGGATGGGGCATGTGTACTCTGGTGAAAAGTTATGATTTTAGAATAATCTTTTCTTTTTTAACACAGGACATTCCCTTTCGCCAGATTTAACTCCACACTGCAATCTTAAATATTTGTCCACAATTGGGCCATTACAATGAAGGACGGCAACTACGTGGAGATTACAAACTGGAGATAACCACGTCCAAAAGAGTACACACATATTTCACCATCAGATTCGTGTTCACTTACTGGAAATAGATAAACTTATCAATCAGATGACTTTCCTGACTAACGGGTCTATTTACGTTACTCCCGTCGGTGGGTTACCCCGCTATCGCCGTTACTTTACAAATACCTGAGCTGTTTAAAGAAGAGGAAGTACCGGCTCCATTAAGGGTTATACAACTGGATAAGTCTCCGGGAACTGACAGGTATTCGTTAGGACCTTAAGGGAAGTTAGTGTAGAAATAGCAGGGGATCTGACGGAAATATTTCAAATATCATTAGAATAGGTGGTGGTGCCGGAGGATTGGCGTATATCTCATGTGGTTCCATTGTTGAAAAGAGGTTCTAAAAGTAAACCTAGAAATTATAGCCCTGTAATTGTGACGTCAGTGCTGGGTAAATTAATGGAAAGTAATCTTAGATATAGTATATATAATTATGTGAATAGACAGGGTCTGATTAGGAACAGTCAACATGGACGTGCTTGGAAGGTCATGTTTGACAGAACATTGAATTTTTCGAAGAGGTTAAAGGGAATGTTGACGGGGGTAAAGCAGTGGATGTTGTCTATATGGACTTCAGTGAGGCCTTTGACAAAGTTTCACACGGAAGGTTAGTTAGGAAGGTTCAATCGTCAGGTATTAATATTGAATAGTAAAACGGATTCAACAGTTGCTAGATGGGAGGTGCCAGAGTGTAGTGGTGGATAATTGTCAGGGTGGTGGCCGGTGACTAGTCGTGTGCCTCAGGGATCTGTACTTGGTCCAATATTGTTTGTCATATGCATCAATGATCTGGATGACGGGGTGGTAAATTGGATTAGTAAGCATGCAGATGATACTAAGTTAGGTGGCGTTGTGGATAATGAAGTAGTTTTTCAAAGCTTACAGAGAGATTTAGGCCCGTTAGAAGAGTGGGTTGAACGATGGAAGATGGAGTTTAATGCTGATAAGTGTGAGGTGCTACATTTAGGTAGGACTAATCAAAATAGAACGTACATGGAAAATGGTAGGGCATTGAAGAATGCAGTAGAGCAGAGTGATCCAGGAATAATGGCGCATAGTTCTCTGAAGGTGCAATCTCGTGGATAGGGTGGTGAACAAAGCTTTTGGTTCGCTGGCCTTTATAAAGCAGAGCATTGAGTATAGGAATTGGGATGTAGTGTTTAAATTGTACCAGATATTGTTGAGGCCAAATTTGGAATACCGTGTACAGTTCTGGTCACCGAATTTTAGGGAAGATGTCAACAAAATAGAGAGAGTACAGATGAGATTTATTAGAATGTTCCCTGGCTTTCAGCACCTAAGTTACAGAGGAAGGTTGAACAAGTTAGGTTTTCATTCTTTGGAGCTTAGAAGCTTGAGCGGGAGTTGATAGAGGTATTTAAAATTATGAGGGGGTTAGATAGGGTTGACGTGGATAGGCTTTTCCCATTGAGAGTATGGGAGATTCAAGCAAAAGGACTTGAGTTTTGAGTTAGGAGGCAAAACCTTAGTGGTAACACGAGGGGGAACTTCTTTACCCGGAGAGTTGTAGCTGTGTGGAACAAGGTTCCAGTAGAAGTGGTAGAGACAGGTAAAACATTATCATTTAAATTAAAATTGGATAGGAATATGGGCAGGAAAGGAATGGAGGGTTGTGGGCTGAGTGCGGGCTAGTGAGACTAGGTGAGAGTAAGCATTTGACACGGAGTAGAAGGGCTGAGATGGCCAGTTTCCATGCTGTAATTGTTATATGATAATATCTGAGGTGATAGACATTCAAATGGAGTAGGACTTATGCAATGAAAGGCAAGGCACTGGCAAATGCATAGTTCACTGAAAAGCAAGATGGTGAAAAAAGCGTTTAGCATGCTAGCCTTCATCAGTTATTGTGCAGAGTTTAGGGGCGGGGCATTATTTGCAGTTACATAAGTTGTTGTTAAGACCACTTTTGGAATATTATCTTCAATTTAATTACCCTGTTATAGGAAAGACGATACCAAGTTGGAGAGGGTGCAGAAGAGATTTAGGAGGATGTATTTTTGGTCTAGAGGGCGTCAGTTACAGAGAGGTTGGCCATGCTGGAACTTTATTCCTTGGAGAATGTGAGGTGACCTCAGAAGTTTAAAATCATAAGGGGTATTGATATGGTAGATTGTCATTATTGGAGAGTTGGAGAGTCCAACATGAGAGGTCACGCATAGAAGAGAAGAGGGGAAAAATTGAAAAGAGACCTTGGTGATAACTTTTGTACACAGAGGACAGTGAGTACCCGGAAGTAGCTACCAGAGGAAGTGGTTGAAGTGGGTTCAACTGCAACATTTAACCGGCATTTGGACAGGTACATGGAAGGGAGAGGCTTGGAGAGTTATGGGCCAAACAAGACAACTGGGACCAGCAGGGAGGATTCTGTGGTTGGTATTGACCAGTTAAGCCAAAGGGCCTGTCTAGATTGCATTATTCAAGGATTAATAATTTTAAAATGATACAAGTTGCATTCTAGTGCAAATAGTTTTGCTTGTACACATCGTACTGCTATCAGTCACTGGTGTCTTTTCAGGGCTCCAGGTTTCCACGGTTTTACTCATACACATTGTGGATCATGCTAACTATCTGCCCTGTTCTGCTATCAGTTGTCTGTGCTTTCACTGGGCTGCTGGAATCCGAGGTTCACTGCTCTTCATGAAGCGGAAATTCCTGCCATAGGTGATGCTGCTGCCGTTTTCCTTCAATAGATATGGGCCTGCGATGGTTTCGCAGTCTTGTCACAATTGATAACGACTGAATGTCTGGGTGGAATCAGCCTTGCCATTGGGACTAGTTATGCCTTAGTTGTAGCCTTTCATAAAGTGGCTTGACGAATGGATGACAGGGTGGGTGGGCCACCGCTAATTTAACTTTGAATACAATTCTCTGGTAAATACAGAAGCAAAAGGCCAAGTTCCTTGAGTAGACTTCTCTTTGTTTCTCCTATTGTAGGCATACATAGACCAGGTTGAAATACCATGAAAATCAGATGCTTTCAGTAGCTATGCGAACACGTTACCTTCCCTGCACAGCCATATATTCAGTTACTAATCAGTGGTCAATAATACACCATCCTCCATAGTATCAGTAACCAGTGAACTCAACCTGAATGGTGAACGAGCTGGGACATTACTCTTCAGAGCAATGGTGGTGGGGGGGGGGCGGGAGCGGTGATTTGATAGAGGTGTATAAGCTGCTAAGAGGCATCGATAGAATGGAGAACAAACAACATTTTCCCAGGGCAGAAATTACTAATATGAGGGGGCATAATGTTACGGTGATTAGAGAAAAGTAAAGGGGTTTGTCAGAAGTAGTATTTTTTTAACAAAAAGAAAATGGTGGTTGTATGGAATGCACAGCCTGGGTAGTGATAAGGGTAGATGCGTCAGTGTGATTTAAGAGGCTTTTAGATAGACACATGGATGAAAGAAAAATGAGAGTAGGGATCAATTGATCTTGGAGCAGATTAAAAGGTCGGTGCAACATCATGGACCAAAATGTCTGCATTGTTCTATATTGCGCTATGTCTGGTCCAGCTCAGTTTAAGCCCCGAGAGGAGTGATGAGAGCTGTGAATCGAGGTGGAATAAAGCCTTTGCAATCATATATTTTTAAGGCCCAGAATAAAACTATGCGATTTTCAGTTTAATGACAGTGATGGTATCTTATAGGTAGATTCGTTTTTCTGCTGGGATGGAATGCTTCCGGTTAATTAAACATTCAGCAGCTTGTAGGGATCTGCCTATTCCTTACCTCACCACCATTTTAAGGTCAATATTACAAAGCATTAGTGAAATCCATTACAGTTTAAACTTCCCATTCTTCTCAAGCATCATGTAGATGTAAAGCTTTCTTTGAATTAATCCATATTTTTCTCTATTTCATGTGAAAGATGAGTAGACATCGGCGATTCCATGAGAAAGTAGTGCTGGGTGTTCTGATTACACTGGGATTGTTCTTCATGTTCTGGGATAATGTCCGACGTCGAGAGACTGATGTTGTTGCAGAAACTGTTCATCGCAATGACCTGCCCAAGGTTGTTACTGGTGATGCAACTGAATCAGTGCTCAAGCCAAAGTGCCACGCGACCACGACATTGCTGCACCTGTCCTCATTTCATCAAGAGAAAGAGCACATTAAAAACTTCTTGATGTATAAACACTGTCGAGAATTTGACATGATTCAAAATGTCCCAGACCAATGTGGTGGTCGAGAAGGATCTCAGAATGTCTTCCTGCTCCTGGTGATCAAATCTCACCCTTTCAACCATGATCGGCGGGAAATGATAAGGAAGACCTGGGGCAGAGAACGCGAATTCAAAGGGGTCCTAATTAAGAGAGTCTTTATTTCTGGTGTCTCTTCTGACCAAAATGGAAGTAGGAAATTGAATCAGCTGTTAGCCATGGAAAACAGAGAACACAGAGATATCCTACAATGGGATTTCTTGGATACCTTTTTCAACCTTACCCTCAAACAATACAAGTCGCTGCAGTGGGTCAGTGAATTTTGCCCCAGTGCTAAATTCATCTTCAATGGAGATGATGATGTATTTGCCAACACCGATAACATGGTTGATTACTTGCTAGGCATGAAGGTTCACCAACACCTGTTTGTGGGCCATCTCGTTTATGGGTTTGGCCCCAAACGTCAGAAGTCAAGGAAGTATTATGTGCCAGAAATAGTGACCACCATCAAGTCGTTCCCACCATACGTTAGTGGAGCGGGCATACTTATGTCTGTGTATACAGCTCATATCATTTACCACATAGCCCAAGACCTTGAACTATTCCCCATTGATGATGTATTTTTGGGGATGTGTCTGGCCAAGGTTGGACTCGCGCCACACTCCCATAGCGGATTCAGGACAGCTGGAGTCAGGGTTCCTTCAACCCTTGATGAATCGTTCAATCCTTGCTATTACCGTGAGTTGCTGCTAGTGCATCATTTTCGGCCTTTCGAACTGCTATTGATGTGGGATGCGGTGCATGATGCTAATCTGAAATGTGTTCGTGCTCCCCAGAAGTCTGAATCCACGGAAAGGGCCACATGAGTCATGGGAGAATGTAGCAACTGTTGGAATGTAATGCAGTTTGTGCACATGTGATAATCAGTTGTTTATGCAATGCAAGAAGGTTAATTCCTAAATTATATTGGAGGCTATATTAATTTATAGAGTTGGTGCCTTTCTACATTCTACAAATGTTTGAAAAGCCGCCAGGTGTCATCACTCAGCCTAATTATTAATGCACCCATAATGACATTACAATATTGACAGGAGCACCACAATTTAAGTCAATTGTAAAGTTATTCCAAGTGAGCAGTCCTTTTGCATTGCTTGCAGATTGGCCCAGCATGTTCACTTGGGGCATTTGTATAATAAGCCACCAATAAAATTTTTAGTAACAGTTCTATCTGTGCATTTCTTTTCTTGCCGTTGCTTACATGTCCCTTGCAAAATGTGAAAGAGACAGAAGCATCTCTTGGAATGGAACTGTGAGAACAACAAAGAATCAAGGTCTGAAATTGTCTCAGGGTTGGAGGAATAGAGAAACTTATGGTCATCATTTCTGTACTCAAATGTCAGCCTGCATTGTGTCTGTGTAACTACATATCAAGTAGAAGCACACATGCAGGAGATGGGTTTAACTGGAGCATTTACATTGCAGAGGGGGAAAGAGATCAATGAACATGTGGGGACAACAGATCAATATGCATACATAGACAACAGTCCATATGTAGTGCGAAGGGGAGTGGCATTAGATTTGGCAGGTGTCGTGTCTAAGACAATGTACTCGGTTGCCAGTGTCATGTTGCTGGTATTGACACGGTCATCACTGAGAGTTAAGTCCAGTAGCTTTGACTAGTGGCCAACCTGGACATCGGAAATCTGGAGAGGAGGGGACTTCAATAAGGCTCATTGTCCGAGGGGCATCTCACGGCAGTGCAATAGAGCAATCGGTGACCAATCAACTAGTAGCCAATCGGCATTTGGGATAGATTTTTAAGTGCAAATTAAAGGAAGGTCGGACAAACCCAGTGACCGTCGTCTTAGAAACATAGAAAACCTACAGCACAATATCGGCCCTCGGCCCACAGAGCTGTGCCGAACATGTCCCTACCTTAGAATTACCTAGGCTTTACCCGTCGCCCTCTTTTTCTAAGCACCATGTAACCATCCAAGAGTCTCTTAACAGACCGTATCGTTTCCTCCTCCAACACAGCCGCCGGCAGCCCATTCTATGCACTCACCTCTCTCTGTGTAAAAAAAAACTTACCCCTGACATCTGCTCTGGACTTACTTCCAAGCACCTTAAACTATGCCCTCTCAAGCGAGCCATTTCAGCCCTGCGGACAGCCTCTGACTGTCCACACGATCAATGTCTCTCATTATCTTGTACACCTCTATGAGGCGACCTCTCATCCTCCATTGCTCCAAGGAGAAAAGGCCGAGTTCACTCGACCTATTCTCGTAAGGCATGCTCCCCAATTCAGACAATATCCTTGTAAATCTCCTCTGCACCCTTTCTATGGTTTCCATGTCCTTCCTGTAGTGAGGCAACTATAACTGAGCACAGTACTCCAAGTGGGATCCGACCAGGGTCCTATATAGCTGCAACATTGCCTCTTTGCTACTAAGCTCAATCCCACAATTGGAATTGTGACGAGACTGTGACGAGATGCTAAGGTGTATACAATATGACTGTGCCTTTAAAAAGAGAGATAGTTGGTGTACACCGATTCAGAGACAGAGAGAGAGAGAGAGAGAGAGAGAGAGAGAGAGAGAGAGAGAGAGAGAGAGAGAGAACCGAGCAGCTTGTGAGTCGCCATGGTTACGGAAGGGCGTGGCTATATAATGGGCAGCTGGCGTTCAGCATGTTTGGGATATATTCAAGGTCAACTGGCTTTTCAGACAGACACACAGAAGTCACGGACAGAAATGCAGAAGAAATAGACTGGATGAATTTTCAGTGCCCACGAAAGGCTGGGTTTTGATCGCAGTGTGGGAAAGGGGTGACCGGTGGAATGTTATCGGTGTGTTTAACCTTTGATAGCTTTACTGCGTGAAGGCGGTACACTTTTGTGTGATCACAAAACTTTAACAGGACTTCCGAAGGCAACGGAAAGATCAACGACATCAGCTTACTTGGAAAACAAATCACCTGTCTTTCTCTGTCTCCTCAATTCTACTCAACTTATTATCACGAACTGAACTGACGTCATTCCTATACCATCGTAAGACTATTATTTACCAGCTAAGCTGAAGAAGCTTGCGGTTTCATATTTATACACTTACATTTGCATAAACTCTGCTAACCTGTTTGATTTATCTGGTTTTATATTACGAGATTACGTAGATACTATTGAACAGTGTTTTATTTGTGGCAATACCAGACTCCAGGTGTGTTCCATTTATGCTGATACTTTTAACCCGTTACAGGGCACGTAACAAAACCGTTCCAACCTCTATATCACACCGTATTTCTGTAAACCCCTTCCACCCCTACAGCTCTCGTCATTTCCGCAAAAACTTCATCATCCACCCCTGTACATACAGACGACATCAGACACAAGAAAGATACATTCGTGTCAGATTGAATGGCTCATAAAACATTGTTGGCCAAAAGAAACTACAGACTGATCAAGGACAGGGGAAGCAGACAAACCAGTTATCTCTGTTTTCCCCCATTTTTTGGACTATGAACTGATTCTTACACTGGAATAATTTAATCAGAGGAACTGAATGTGGACACAGGGAGCTTCAGGTAAAGATCTGCTAAACCTGAGACCGTTCTCAAACAAATCGCCATTTGTTATGTGAAGGGCGTGGACTCTGAACTGATTCTTGACACTGGGACAATCTAATCAGAGCAATAAACCTGAGACAATGCTCAGAGGTGTAACTACTTGTTAACTGTTTTCAACCCATTTTCCAGCTGGTGCAGATTCCTTTTCATGCTCCAGTACTATTCATCACTGTCGACTACACCCGCGATGTTGCTGTCAGCGACAGTGTGTAACTCTACGTGGTTTTAGTAGAAATAATAGCAGATACTTGTTGGTAAATACAGATTCTCTGTATCTCATTGATCATTGTTACAAGGGATGATTATTGTCACATCTGCGCCCATCATTAACATTGCCCACTAACAGGACGTGCCCTCTACACAGTGTTACCACCGGCAGGGAGATACAGAAGCCTGAAAGCTCGGGATCAGCGATTCAGGAACAGCTTTTTCTCCCCGCTACCACCTGTATCTCAGTTTTGTTTTCTCTATATTTATTTATCCTGTATTTCATTGTACTGCTACCGTAAAAGTTAACAATTTTGCGACGTATGTCTGTGATATTAAATCTGTTCTGATTCTTCAATTGTACCTTTTAAACCTTTGATTCTGATTGAAATGCATGGGGGATGTGTTAGATCGAACTTACATTAGTTGAAATCCTATCAGAACCTTGTGCATTGTGCTGAAGTATTCCATCTTCTGTGTTCGACCGAGCGTACCGTATCTTGCTATAGTTAAGTAAATCGATTAATTATTTAAAGCTACAACGCCTTGCTCTTCCAGACTACTCTCAATGCGTCGAATAATAAAGTGCAGGAGAATTAAAAAAAATATTAGGCCATAAATATCAGTCCCAACCGCAGGATGATCTCGATAACTTTGCTTGGAAGGGACTTGCCAAGTATTATGTAATGATGAATTGTCCTCGTTGTTCAGACTACGCTGGTCATGGGGTATGAAGGGAAGTAACTGGACAAACAAGAACATTGGCGATAGTCAGAATGGACCCGTGCGTAGTAGATCATGTCTAACCCATCTCACAGAGCTTTACGAGGTAGTTACCGAGAATGGTGTGAAAGGCAAGGCAGTGGATGCCGACTAAAAGAGACTTCAGTAAAGAATTTCTCAAGGTTCCGTATGGGAGGATGCTCGGGAAGGATCAGTCTTTTGGCTTTTACGATGAGGTAGTAAATTGGATTCGCCATTGGCTATGCTGTGGGGAAGCTTGAGAGTGGTAATGGATGGATGTCTCTGTGACTGCGGACCTGTAATGAGGGATCGGTGTTGCGCCCGTTGTTATTTGTAATCTATATCAACTATCTGGATGATAATATCGTTAACAAGATCAGCAAATTTGCCGATGACAGCAACATTGCGGGTGTAGTCGACAGTGATGAAGAATACCGGAGCATGAAGCGGAATCTGGACCAGCTGGAAAAATGGGTTGAAAACTGTCAGTTCGCATTTAACACAGACAAGAGTTAGATTTTGCACTTTGGCGGACCAGACAGAGTTGGTCTGACACAATGAAAAATAGGGCACTGAGGAGGACGATAGAAGAAACGAGTCTGGGAATAATTCCATAATTCAATGAAAGTTGCACCACCGTTAGACAGGGACGTAAGAAAAAAACATTTTCGCACATTCGCCTTCATAGAGCAAAGTACTGAGTGCAGGAGTTGTGACGTTACTTTGCTGTTGTTTAAGGCTTTATCGGGGCCTAATGTGGAATACTGTGTGCGGCAAAGATGGAAATAAAGTTAAAATAATGCAGAAGAAAATTACACGGCTAGTGCCGTGACGCACTTAATGTTTTTAATTAAAAGGAAAGATTACATATGACAGCGTTTTATCTCCGAGCAGGTAGAAGACAGAGGGGATATTTGATAGAGGTATACAACATTATGAGGCGTATAGAGAGTGTAAATGCAAGCGGGGTTTATCCACTGATGTTGGGCGAGAATACAACTGAGAATCATAGGTGAAGGGTGAAATGTGAAATGTTTAAGGGAAACATGAGTGAAAACGTCTTCTCTCAGAGGGTGGTCAGAGTGTTGCCAACACAAATGATAATTGAGTTTCCGATGTCAACGTTTAAGAGGTGATTGGAGAAATCCACGGATGAAAGGGATATGGATGGCCGCGGTCCTGGTGGGGCCGATGGCAGTAGGCAGTTTAAACAATTCCTCCCGGACCTGACGGGCTGGAGACCCTGTTTCTGTGCAGTGGTTTCCTATGGCTGACAGACTGTATGCCCAGGTTAGAACTTTAGTGTTTCACAGCACCGACTAATCTAGACAGTCGTTGATACTGTTCGATCCCTCTGGCCTCGCACACATTAAAGCATGGAGACTGAGTAAAGGGATGGTTATTGCATGAGAAGATGGAAACGTTGGAAGTTGTTTATTCTGCGTTCCCCAATTGCCTGTGATGGTTTAGAAGGAAGACAAGTGTAAGCCTACATATTTGTTTTGCTTTCGCTGCGATTTTAGTTTGTGTAGATTTGTTTGTTTCATTTATTAATGATTTCAGATGGAGACACAGATTCCACACCGGCCATGTGGATTCAGGGTTAAATAGATCGAAATATGAGCGAGTCTGCACTCGATGCGATAAAACCACTCGATTCAGAGGTAAATTGGCATTATGATAAAATGGTGTGTACTTGAATTGGGAATTTGAAATTGGCATTTTGCAAAGGCTGGTTATTCTAATGAGCAGCAAAAGCTGCTGCTGAACACTTCGAAATGCTGGTTTTAAGCTGTAGTGCTTTGAAGTCAATGTAGCATTTGCCCTGTAATACGTAAATGACAGGCCAGTTTAGACAACGTGCTGGTGCAGTGAATCACTCAGCGATTTGCTTACGTCGTCAGTCTTAATTCCATAAATTATCCAGGTGCTGCTCTGTGTTCAGATTAAATCGACTATTTCCCTCCGCCCTATTTCAGCAGTTTAACTGCAAACTCGAAATAAAGTTATAAAGTGTACCGAAATTTCGACTCTGCATGCGGAACACGGCTGCCCGCTGTCTTCCAGCCAGAATTGACTCTATCTACTGTATCACCCGCCTTCTGTGAGGAAGCCAATTCTGAATCAACGCAGCCAGGTTTCCCTCGATCTGAATGAGTCCACTTTGGGGAACTGATCAAATACTTGATCGTAATTAATGCACCCACATCGACTGATCTGATTCTTCTGTTTGTTTTATTTTCACTTTTTCAAATAATTCAATCTGACTCATAAAGGACAACATGCCATGTGTTCTTTCCTTAACCAGACAACGTTTCTCTAAATACTCATAAATTGCTTCTTCAATAATCCCCTCCAGTAATTTACCCACTACTGATGTAAGACTCCCTGGTCAATAATTCCAAGAAGTATCCCTATTATTTTTCGTCAACAAATGAATAGAATTTTCACCCTCCAATCATCTAGTTCTACTTCCGTGGCCAGCGAAGACACAAATATCCTGTCCAAAAGCTCAACAATATCTGAGCTCGCCTTCCAAAATTACCTGGAGTATATCCCTTCCGATTTCGGGGAATCATCTAGTACCTAGAGTATATCCCTTCCGGTATCGGGGAATCAACTATCACCTGGAGTATATCCCTTCCGATATCGGGGAATCATCTATCATGTTTTCCAAGTTTCTATCACATCCTCTTTCAGGCGTCGGCATGTTCGAGCATATCTATCTTTTGACGCTGTGTTCACATTGCTCAATGTATTCAGTGAGGAGCTTCACCGCCTCCTTGGACTCCAGACACAAGTTTTCCTCTTTTACCTCTGATCTGCCTACACTCTCCACAGTCTCCTCCTGTTCTTCACTTATCTTAGAGCATCTTTACTCCGCTTCTAACTTTGAAGTCCATTGTTAAATTCTTTTCTGTCTACATTGTGACTCGCCATAACCCTATCTGATCCTAAACCTTAAGTATCTACCTTTCCTCCTCTTGATGAGCTGTTCCATATTTCTTGTCAGCAAGGGTTACTTTACGCTATCATCCTTTGCCTCAATGAGACAAGCCTATATTGAACCCATGTAAGTATTTTCTGATCAATCTGCACATATCTGTTGTGCATTTCCGTCAGTACATTATCTCCTTATTTACCATTTCATGTTCTGGCCAGTTGGCATCACACATCGCAGATGTCCAGTTAAATACATCTCATGCTCCCTGGTCATATTCCCATGTACGGTAAATGAAGAAGAGTTCTGCCCTGTCGTTCTGAAATAGTGACATGCGGAGAGATCTGTCACCTGATCCGTTCCCCTTTCTAATATTAGACCCGGTACGGACTGGTCGCTAGATTGTCTTTCTTTTTTATCCTTCCAGCACACAACTGAGAGTTTATGCAAGACCGCAAGGGCAGGAATGGCTGCTGGTCTTTCCCGGGTTCATATATGTTTCAAAATGGAATCCGATAAAAGACAGTAAAGGGAGTCCTATTGAAACACGGGGAGAGTATGATGGCACGCAGAATCCGAAAGGGAAGGAACCGTGGAGTGACAGTCTATTGATAGACTGGGAGTAGATCTCAGAGCAGAAAGGGAGCAATCACTAGTTTGTGAGCATTCAGTACAGACCACAGACACGCACCCCATCACCAAGAATTAAATATATATAAATAAATTAAAATTATATATATATATGTGTGTGTGTGTGTGGGTGGTGTGTGTTTGTGTCTGTGTGTGTGTGTGTGTGTGGGTGGTGTGTATGTGTGTGTGGGTGGTGTGTGTGTGTTTGTGTGGGTGGTGTGTGTGTGTGTGTGTGTGTGTGTGTGTGTGTGGTGTATACATACACATAGATACAGAAACCGCGCGGAGATGCGGAGATATATATGTTGGACAGGTGCCATATTAACAAGCTGTTGTCACAGGCAGCTTAAATTTCAATAAATTTCATCGGCACTTCCCCGCGTTAAAGAGTTTAGATATGACTGAATTTCGCAGTTGCGTCCAGAAATGAGTCCTAGCACAATTATCGGACAGGCGGAATGGGAAACAATCCCTCCTGGATCCTGCACCAGAAAAGGAGAAGGATCAGGTAATAGATCTCTTCGCAGGTCAACTATTCGAAATGTCCGATAACTACACCGGGATAGATGTAGACTGTATTTAATTGGTGCTATTGGGTAACAGCTTGGGAGCCGAATTCGGGAGACGGTTTGCTCCTTGAACTGCACAACAGGTGATTCTTTATCGACTTGCATTGGAGTTGAGTAAAGACTTGTCTCACTGAGGCGAAGTAAGGACGGTAGTGTAAAGTAAACCTGGTTGACAACGATATTGAATACCTCGTCAAGAAGAAGAAAGAAAGATATTTGTGGGTCAGGAAGAAACGATCAGGCACGGCTATAGAATGTCACAATGTAGCCTGGACGGAAACGAACAATGAACTTAGAAAGGAACATGAGGCGTCCTTGGAAAGTCGCATTAAGGTAGGGGAAGAACAGGAGAGTGACGAGACAGAGGGTTGTAGAGCTGAAAGACAAAATGGTAAGCATTCGTCTGAAGTGCATGGAAATAGTGAAGGTCCTTAATGATACTTTACTTATATAGTCAACAGTGAGCGGGACCTTGATTAATGCGGATTAAGCGTAAAAAAACACAGATATACCGACGGTAACAATTATGCGCTGGAAACTTATCAAACATTAAAATAATCATTCGCCTTTGCTAGAAGGGAGATACGTTGTTGAAAGCGGGCGAAGATATTGCTGCGAATGGGGGCATGATACTTGTGGTCTCACTGTCCACAGAAGTAGTACCGGAGGATTGGAGGGTGGCAAATGATTTTCTCTTTGTTCCAAGAATTCCGTGAGGATTGTCCTGAGATTTACAGGCCAGTGAGTCTTCCGTCAGTTGTTGGAAAACTATTCGAGAGGATTTTGAAGGAGGGAATCTATGAGTGTCTCGAGAAACGTATTCTGATTGGGGATAGGCAGCATGGTTTTGTAATGGATGGCAATCATTTATGCCCATGACTGATTTCTTTGAAATTGAAAAAAAAAATACCGCTTAAGTCCGAAGTCGATGTGGGATGTATTAACTTTGTAAGGTGTTTGACCGGGCTCGGCATGGTCGGCACGTTCCGAAACTTAGATGGCTTTCCATCCAGGGAAACCTGGTTTCGTGGACTCAGAATTAGCAAATTGGCAGATTAGATAGTAATTGGAGGGAATTCTGCCTGGAGGACAGGGACCGGCGATGTTCCGCAAGAAGGTATAAAGGTTAGTACAGTTTACCAGTTTATCTCGACTCTGCTGTTACAGTGCTCAGAGAGGCAGACTGTAATCTGTCCGTCCTGCAGCACTTGGATAATTCACTGATGTCAGCAAAATGGTGAATTTCAGGATGGGACCGCACGTTATACTGTATAATCTGTACGCCCGTTACATAGAGCAGGGCGGATGCTACATTAACATCGTAACAACCTTTTCCAAAGGAGGCCCCAAAGTCGACATTTAGCAGCATCTGGTGGTGCTATCCAAATATATCGGATGAGGCAGTATAACGTGCAGTTGCATTCTGAGATTCAGCGTTTATCTAAGTGCTGCAGGATGGTCAAATTAAAGTCTGACCAGGCAAGTGAACTAGCTTTCCAAAAATCCCAAAATCAAATTCCTAATTCGGTACAAATGCATTTATCCTAATACCAATTTCCCTTTGAATAGTGGGTTTATCATACATGGATACCTTTTTACCAGGATTCTACCTGGCCGGTGTGAAATCGGCGACTCCCTCTGAAATCAATAACTAGGTAGACAAGTAAAAGAACACAATATAAATACACACGTACATGCAAAACAAAGTGCAAACATGCGCTTTTCTGCGTTCAAAACCGTTGTAGATAACTGGCGCATACAGAATAAACAGTTAAATACAAGGATGTAATCCCTTCTCAAACATTCCTAGAACCAGAGGAAAGAAAGATCGGGGTGTTTGCGGCCCACATACACTAACACTTCATATAATTTCGGAAAGACCCACTCTCTGAAATTCAACTCAGTACCTGGAAATGCATTTCGCTCAAAGAACCAGACTTTTCCAGACAGTCAAATCCTGTGATAAACCAGAGGATTAATTCATACTTCCTGTTAATACAAACCTAACAAAGACACGACTGCTTTCCGTTCATTTACGACCGAATTACCTCTCCTTGTTTTTTCTAGTGAACCCGCAAACTTCCTGTCCTCGTGCAATATTTTACAATCTCGATGCATTCACATTATAAGCGTTTGCAGAACACGTCGTACCATTAAGTGTTGAACAGTTAACAACTAAGCAATAATTAGAATCTTTCAAACATTTAAGAAATCCTTTCCAGT
The DNA here is from genome assembly GCF_030144855.1 of Hypanus sabinus. Taxonomy (NCBI): domain Eukaryota; kingdom Metazoa; phylum Chordata; class Chondrichthyes; order Myliobatiformes; family Dasyatidae; genus Hypanus; species Hypanus sabinus. Next base: position 38,781 of record NW_026781357.1, read on the forward strand.
TTCAAGCATATGGACGTTGGAGGCTATGTATCGTCTCAAGTTGATATTCAACAATTTAAAACATGCAGTCATCGATTCACCGAATCCCCAGCGACTTCCACGTCTTCTGACCTCTAAATTCCGCTCAAACATACGATGTAATTTAAATGAAAGTTTTGTTTTATAGAATCATGGTTAGCAATCCCCATAACCACCGCTGAATGAATATATATATTTAACAGGGTACTGGTCTCGGCCCGAAACGTCGACAGCGTTTCTCCCTAACGATGCTGCAAGGCCTGTCGCGTTCCACCAGCATTTTGTGTGTGTTACTGGGAACATTTGCCTACCAAATCCGGTCCGGAACTATCGCCTTTATCACCTAATTAAAGGTATATTACTTTAGTGTGTGTCGTCCCTCATATACTCACGCCTGCACTTACTTCTTCAAACGCGATAACTTTGTACTGAGTACCCATGCTGAGTACTCCATACTCCATATTGAGTCACCACTCCGTGGGTGTAATGACAGACCGATGAAACATTACCATAGATTTTCTATGTTGTCAGTACTGCGACACACTAAAGTTCCGAACGAAATTTATGTGACTTCTGGCTCTGAAATGTCTCGATGTCATGTTGATTCATTATAGCGCTTGGACCACCATTCATGGATCTGACGTAACTATGGTCAGGTGCTTGGCGCTTGTCTGATTAGCACGTCCAGCGGTATCCTCTGTTAATACCTAGAAGTGATTTAACGGATTATTTAATTCTTCACTTGCTCACCTATCCATGTATTTTCGCACAGTCCAGTGTGGAGAATGTAATTCTGAGAGTTTACAAGGCAGCGAGGTGTTCTGGCACAAAAGCTTCCAGGTGAGGCAGAAAGGATGCAGTGCATGCTATATTCCGCTTTCAGATTCCTGCCTCTGTCTCCTTCCTTTGCGACTTTCTCACTGGTCGCATGTGGGGAAGGGGTTGGAAGAAGGTAACATAGTCCTGTTTGAGTACTGGCAGGAGATGTTTGGAAGTGGGCTGCCTATCCTAGTCATAACCATGAGGAATTGCACCACTCCTGATTTAAATCAGTATACATTGCACTCAATCCTTCAACATCGCTACAAGCTGATTTGCCTCTTATCACTCATTCTTCTTTCACAAACCATCAGAAACTGATTCAAATGCATTATTTCTCGCTCCTCGCACCCGCCCTCCTCGCAAATATGTTGCCCTCTCCTTACGGTGTCAGTTTCTCTTCAAGAAGAGTCTCCACATCATGGAAAGCATTATTGTTTCTTGTAATCGGTCCCGCTGTACTTCAGTTTGCTGCCGCCATTCTACCCAATTCTCAATTAAGCATCCTTTCTCTCTGGTTTCGTTTACCCTCCTTGCTTCACATTGTCCCATGAGTAATCATCCAAATCTTTATCACAGCTTCGTTGTTTTCCTTCATTCACCATGACCAGCGAAGTCTCCACTCTGAGGCTTTGCGTTACCTTCTTCTCAATTACAATATAAAACAAGCAAGTTCTGAGATTGATGTTACAGGTACAGGGGACTTTTATTTCCCAAATATTGAGTGACAGAACCATGTGGCTAATGGATTACAGGGCAGTGAGTTCATTGTGTTATTGGATTGCTGTTTTTCTGACGCGGTATGTTAATGCACCGATAAGAGGAGAGGTCTGTCTAGATTTGAAATTCGAGAACAATTCAGGATAGTATTTTGAGTGCAGAAGTTGATAAAACTTTCCAATCTCTCGAAACTTTCGCCTCAGAGGAGAATTCCAGGGTTATATGTCAGAGGGGTCTGTCAAGTGTATTTAAAATTTTAGAGGAATATTCAATATTGAATGAGAATGGAGAGAGCTGAGCAAGAAAGTTCACTGGTCAACTTGGTTAAAACTGGTTTAAGCGACAATCAGACACTGAACATACTGAGGCCAATCGACCTGTCGTAGAAAGTGCTTGGAGCAAGAGGAGCAATAGAGGCAAATAGACGGCGAGAAAGAATGTATCGTAGAGACACCAATTAATAATTTTCGCCGGTATTCATATTCGAAAAGGGGTTTGCAGTGGCGGATTCAAAATGGCAAGGGAAAATTCTGCTGCGACTCTCCAGAACGTAGCCGATATCCTAATGGGCTTAAATGAGAACAACTCTGCGGGGCTGAGTGAGGCTTGTGGAGAGGAAGAGGAGAGAATACTTGGTCCAAGGTTATGACATTTTGGGGAACAATTCTGAGATGCCAGATGATAACTGGGTTGTAGAATAGGACCCAGTACTGAACAAGAACAGAAAACTGTGGCTCAGAGAGACACGAATATCAGCTAACGATAGGCAGCCATTTTTTTTTTTGCTGGAAAGGCTGTGGTCTAAATTAGTTTGCCAGACATGTGTTATTATGAAGAACTCCGTGACCGGGTGGGAAATGTGTATTTTTCCCTCAGACGGAGAGTGGTCACAGATCGGAAACAAGTTGCACGGCTGTAGAGGCAGAGCTAAGATGCCACTAAACGACTCCTTTGCACGCATCTTCGGAAACAGCTCCATTACCATCTGTCATGTTTTCATTTTCCTTTTCAGGGTTCTTTCGAAGACCTTGACCGGGAGTTACACGCTGACTTCGGTTTTTGCGGGAATGGGACTGGAGTATCGGAACTGTCCGGTATCCGATATGCCCAGGGTTCGGCCTGAGAGTCTCGGCCGCACTTGGAAGCCTGAGATCTCGGGGCTCTGGAGATGGCCGGGTCGAGGGTCGGCGTCACGGCAGGAGACCCGTGTGTCACCGGTGAGGCCGGAAACACTTTTGCTGTGGGCCAGAAGACCCGAGAGCTTTACTGCCTTCGGGCACGGATCTCGGTTGCTGTTATGTCTCCCACTCGCCGTGAAAATGGGGGACTCCTCCCTCTCCCTTATTAGGGGGAGAGAGACCCTGTGGTTTGTCGAATGCCGGATGTAACGTGAAGTCTTTGGGGTCACTGCAAGTCTGTGTCTTTGCTGTTGCCGACCTCACGTTTGTGCTCGGTGGTGGTGTTGACGCATTTTGCCGGGATTGTTGCTCGCTGCCGCACTCGGGGAGCGGGGAGCTGGGGAGGGGGGACTTGGAGTTCTCACGTTTAATCGTCGTTCACTCTTTGGGGCACTTCTCTGTTTTCGTGGATGTTTGAGAAGGAAATGCATTTCAGGATGTATATTGCATACAATTCTTTGAATTGAATTGGACCTTTCAACCTATAAACCTTTGAGCACCTAGTGACGCTAAGCAGCCTCGCAGTATGTCAGGAGTATCTGGATAGGGAGACAACGACCAATCCTGATCAAATTCTGGTAAACGAATTCAGATTACCTCAAAAATAAAAGCTGCCCCGCTACTTTGTAACTGCCATGGTCCTGTCCGTGAAATTCGCGTTCCGGCTCACAGCACGGTCCGTGGACTCCAGACTCCGCATCTTCCGGCTGTCCCTTGTCTCATTTGGGCTTAATCCGAGGTACCTGATTCTCGTCTTGTGGCCGAGATTTTAAGTGGCCCTGGGTTCGAGGCTGGTGTCTGTTTCTTCTTGTCAGTATCCTGTCCTTTTCTCTGTGGGGTTTCTGTCGTCAATGTCCTGTCCTTGCCTCTGTGTGGGTTTCGTGCTGACGGTATCCTGTCGTCGCCTCCGTGGGGTAAGTCAGGACGTCCGTGTCGTTACCCTACGGTGGGATCTGTCCCTCCTGGTCCTTGCCTCCATTGGGTAAGTCAGGCCATCATTGCCGTTACCCTGAGGCTGGACTGTTCCCTTCCTTCCCTACGCTTGAAGCCCTGCCCTGCAAACTGTGCCTGGAGCCTTGCTTCGCGTCGCCTTGTCTTGCCTTAATAATATTATTAAGGGATTGGACTCACTGGAGGCAGAAAGCATGTTGCCGCTGATGGGTGAGTCCAGAATTAGAGGCCACAGTTTAAGAATAAGGGGTAGGCCATTTAGAACTGAGATGCGGAAAAAACTTTTTCACCCAGAGAGTGGTGGATATGTGAAATGCTCTGCCCCAGAAGGCAGTGGAGGCCAAGTCTCTGGATGCATTCAAGGGAGAGAGTTCGATAGAGCTCTTATAGATAGCGGGGTCAAGGGATATGGGGAGACGGCAGGAACGGGGTACTGATTGTGTATGATCAGCCATGATCACAGTGAATGCTGGTGCTGGCTAGAAGGGCAGAGTGGCCTACACCTATTGTCCATTGTCTATTGTCTATTGCATCTGCCTGGAGCCTTTCCTCGTCTAGCTTTGCCTCTGCCTGGAACTTTGCCTCGCCTTCCCTGTGTCTGGAGCCCCGCCGTTTGGAACTCTCTCTTTAAGTTCACGCCTCCGCTAGGTGGGTCCGGCCGTTTTGCCGCTACCTAGCTTTGGAACCTTTATCGTTGTTTTCAGTGTTCTGTGTAATGTGTCCCGGCCCTACGTACTGTACCCAAGGAGGGGTCCCGGCTCTTGTTTTCCATGTTTGTGTCTGTCGCTCGACCCAGGCTCTGTGTTCCTGTCTCTTCCTCGACCCAGGTTCTGCGTTCCTGTCTCTTCCTCGACCCAAGTTCTGCGTTCCTGTCTCTTCCTCGACCCAGGCTCTGCGTTCCTGTCTCTTCCTCGACGCAGGCTCTGCGTTCCTGTCTCTTCCTCGACCCAGGTTCTGCGTTCCTGTCTCTTCCTCGGCCCAGGCTCTGCGTTCCTGTCTCTTCCTCGACCCAGGCTCTGCGTTCCTGTCTCTTCCTCGACCCAGGTTCTGCGTTCCTGTCTCTTCCTCGACCCAGGCTCTGCGTTCCTGTCTCTCACACAACCCATGCTCTGCGTTCCTGTCTCTTCCTCGACCAAGTCAAGGATTCGGGGTCTCGTCCAGTCCCAGTCACGTTCAAGATCCTTCTCCTGTCCAAAGCACGGCTTTGTGTTCTCGTCTTGTCATGTGCCTCGCCCAGACCAGGAGTAACTTGCCCAGCCCGGCACTGGGGTTCTCTCGTCCTGTGCTGGGGTTCCCTTGTCCTGTCCATGAGTTTCTCGTCCAGTCCGGTTGCCTCTCCTCGTCCTGTAGCCTCGTTATGTCCTCGCCTGTTTCTGGAGTCCGACCCGAGTCAAGACCCAGGTTATGGGTCCTTGTCCAGCCTCTGGCTCGGAGTCCACGCCCAGGCTCCTAGTTCCCAGTTCCATATCCTGGTTCTGCTATCATCGTTATTCCTAGCCCAAAGTAGCAGAGTGTGTAGAAAGTGAAACCCCGTTAACACTAACCCACAGGATTGAGTCAAGGGTGCAATTGTGCCAATTTTCAGCATGGAGATGACAGGGCGGTGAAAGATCAATTTGACCATGGAACTTTATGCGAAATACTGGCCTTTATTTAGGATTATACGGTACCGGGACAGGAAGGAGTCATGGGCATCATCGGAGTAACAACGAAAGATGATTCAGCCGGAATAATAAACAAAACAGCAGTGTGTTCCCTATCGTTGTGAGGTGTCCAGTTGGAAGATGAGATGCTGTTCTCCTCATTTATGTTATGACTACGATGGCAGTGGAGAAGGCCCCAGACAGAGGAAAGAAGTCCAAATATAAGTGGATTAAGCTTTAAATTGTGATCTCAGGATCAACCATGCTCGCAGTCCGAGCAAATCCAGGTTGTGTTTTATTTTCCAATGTAGTGGAGACATCATTGTGAACCCTGAAAGTGCAGTAGGCCCGGTCGGCAGGGCACAGCCCTAACAAGCTAATTAAGGTCTGAGACCGTGGTCAAAGTTATCTCAGAGCTCAAATCTCTTGCGCTGCCCAAACTTTTGAATGGTACTCCTTTCCAATCTTTCACCCTAAATTGTACAAAAGAAAAATAATATAATTAACTTGCTTAAAATGTTGGAAAAAAAGTTTCATCTTTAACTTTATGACTTCTGGAAATCATTTCAACTTCTCTTCACTTAAATATTCACAGTAACATAAATTTTGACCAGTGGTGCCCCAGACTTTTGCAAGCCACTGTATGTCGTTAATAATAGTTTAGCTTCTGTGTGAAACACCCCCTGGTCCTCCGCTTCAAGGAGAGAATGACGGATTCTCCGCCGATATCGGAAATGTTCCACGTTCGGCAATTTCCTGGTGAAACACTTGTGCAGCGGCTCCACAGCAATCACGTCCATCACTCACGGGGAGCAGAAAATCAGGCTACTATTATATATTATTGTATCATGACTTTTCCCGTCCGTGAGGGCATCAGTTCAGAACGTATTGGATGCCCCATTGTAAATCTGCTTCCATACCTTTATTGATGTTTGGACTTCCATTTCTTTCTTCGTGTCCACATCAGCACTCCCGAGAACCCCGTCACTCTTTGTGAATATCCCAGCCTTACTCACTCACCCATGGAAGGTAACCTCGTACCTCACTATTGACCCCTGTCTGCCCTTCGCGGACTAGCTGACAAAATGACTAATTTAATTCAACAACCGACGACCCATTGAGTGAAGGGCTTTTCTCAGGAGCCATTCTGTTCAGACCATTCAATACATAAACGAGGCGGCATATTAGGAAACTTAAAACAGAATAAACAATGTTGTGTTGTGTTTACAATGGAAGTGAACGCCATTGTCTACAAGACTATCAACAACGCTAGCAATTTAGCGTATCTGCCAAACAATTGTTGTTACAAATGTAATGAATACAGATGCCATGTCGGTTTAAACATATACACAAATTCGAGGGACATGTGTACGGCGGTTGAATTACTTTTTTCATAGCGGTGCGACCATTGGTGGCCGCTGGTTTACTACACGAAGGACTGCATGTATATCAATTGTATTGACATACAAAACGCTGGGGGGGTATCTCCGCAGGTCAGGCAGCATCTGTGGGAATAAACCAACAGACGACGTTTCGGTACGAGACCCTTCATCAGGGGGTAGAAAGGGAGGAGGAAGATGGCAGAATAAGAACCTCGTGGAGAGGGAAGGATAAGCTAGAAGGGAATGGGTGTTGCCAGGTTGACGAAATAACAGTCTGGGTGATGATAGGTGAACAAGGCAAAGGGCTGCATAAGAAGGAAGCTGATAGGAGAGGAGAGTGGATCCAAGGAAAAGGGGAGGAAGAGGGGCATCATGGGAAGGCGATAGGCAGATCAGCCGGAGAGTTAAGAGAACGAACTGGGGAATAGAAAGAGGGGAAATACAGGAACTCAACGGAAATCGATGTTCTTGCCATGAGATTGCAGGCTACCTGGACGGAATTCGAGGTGTAGCACACCCGGCCTGAGAGTTGCCTCATTGTGGCACGAGAGCAAGCCACAGGTCGACATATCGTGCCGTGAACAGGGATCGGAAAGAAAATTGTTTGCCACTGGGAAATCTCGCTTCTGTTGATGGAGGTGAGGTACGACCAAGTGTTAATTAATTTGAAGAAAGGTCTTGGCCAGAAAAGTCGACAGATTAATAATTTCTAAAGATGCCTTCTAAACTGTTTGGTTCCTCCATAATATTGTGCGTATTGCAGGGAAATTGATTAAACGTTTACGTGCATAAAATATCTCCGTGAGCCTGAATGTGATATTAGTTTAAGGTTCTGCACTATGTTACAGGAACGTTCAAACATCTTATTCTTTATTTTATATTTCTATTGCAAGATCTATAACCGAGACAATTCCCAGAGTGAAACAGAGCAGCCCATTGACAGTATAACATTGGTCTATGGTGACAAAGTCGATGGATCCTCGGAATGGACAAGATCAACAATAACAATCATGAAACCGAGAGATGAGTTCTGAGATTGTTTCACAACATCATTCACTGACTTCTCCAATCGTCATTTCTTCATCTTTGAGATTTTGCAATTTCGTGTCAAGCTATTCATAACTCATCACAATTGGGAGTTTACTTGAATGACATCATGATTATTTTAACCTCAGCTTTTCGAAAACACTTCTGCCTTGTGTGATATTAAATAGTTCGTGTGATGGAGCGAGTATAAATGAATGAGCGTGGAGATGCGTCAGCTCAGAGTTTCTCCAGCGAGATCGCGGACAGCTGGAAGACAGGGTGAATCTCAGACAGCATGATTGAAACCTTTTACCGTGTGAGGAAGATATGGTGCTTGGTCATTGCCGTGATCGGTGTCCCTGGTAAGAACACAAGCAAATTAACATTTTAAGTTTTGTGTGAGCGGTCCGTGGACTCGTTTAGTGAGAGACAGCGCTCTGATGTCGGAGTGTCAGAGAGTGCGGTGGAGACATTGCGACCAATCTCTGTGTTCGTTCAGAAGTTCCCTTGCTTTTTAATCGATGGCTTCTGCTAGTAGTAAACCGCAGCAGAAGCGGCCGTAGAGAGAAAGATCGGCTAGATTCATTTTGTAGATTCATAGCAGGCAGTTGTGATTTATCAATGCAAAGTCGCTGTCAAGTAAACCCGAAAATCCACCGCGCTTCCCACCTTTACGGCTATTTGCTTTTATACCGTTTCATTAGAGCAACGTGCTTTAAATTCAAAAAATCAAGGTATTGTGCTCTGATTAAAGAATTACCTGCAAATTTGAAGGGAACGCGGGAGCGAATGGACTTTGAGATTCAGTGGAGTGTGGTCGATTGCATTTGTAAGTCAGACTCCGAATATAAGTCAAGTAAGGGCCTGTGTGCGTGTTTTGTGCCAGGGTTTATTACCACGCCCTGTTATCCGTGACGTGAAGCAGGAGTTAAGATCAAGCCCAGCGGCGTCCGTTAGGGGTCAGATGGGGTAAGGTGCACGCTTTGAAACATTTAGAATAATGCTGAAGTAATTCGGAGCGGCCCCAAATGAGGCAGATCTTTTGGAGTGCCTACACTGTCTTTGATGATATAAGCACGAGCATGCTAAATACTTTAAAGTTCAGCGGATCAAGCATAAACCTCAGAAACGAAAATTGAAACTTTCTGATCGGATTCGTTGAGAGCGGGTGAAGGAACCCCGGCCAAGGATAGTTGCGGAATTTAAAAGAACCCATCCAAGCGGAGGTGGGGGAGGTGGGGTGCTGTGTGCGGGTGATAAACGGGGAGTGAAGAAGGAGACGCAGGCATTGGAACGGTGGAAATGAATTTGCTTTTAACTTTGTAGATGGACAGAGATGGAGGGAGCGGGACTTCGCTGCACAGTGAGAGTGCCAGGACATAGTTGACATGAACGCGGTAATCAGCATCGCTGAGAAAGTTGCCGAGGTACCCAGGTTTTACACATCAGTCCAAAACCTGACGGGGGGAGATTTATATTGATTTCTCTCAAGCGCTCTCGGCGATCCGTTGATAACGCCTCCTTCCCAAACCCTGTTCCTTTTCCAGTATCGAGTACCTTCTCCGTTCACCCCGCATGCATTCGTGAGAGCGATCTGAGATTTCCGCATTACTCCTTTTAAACCCCAGAAATGAGTTGTCTGCACAGTTCGATTGTTCTCAATTTCCAGCTTGTCTCTGCCCTGAGACCCACTGATCGGTGAGACAGTAATTCACTCATTCTGTTTGCTGTCCCCCCAGTGAATTTAGTGGCGATTGCGATCCTGTCCCGGGGAAAGTGCGGCCTCTCCACCTGCACCACTCGCTACCTGGTGGCCATGGCAACGGCGGATCTACTAACCATCATCTTTCAGGTCATATTGTGGCGGGTCAGTTATTATTACTTCTCCGGGACTTTCCTGGACATCACCCCCGTGTGCAGTGCTATCTCTCTCCTGGCAGAGGCAGCTACTGACTGTTCTGTCTGGTTCACCGTCATGTTTACATTTGATCGGTTTGTCGCCATCTGTTGCCAGAAGCGGAAAGCGAAGTATTGCACCGGGAAAACTGCGGCTGTGGTTCTGACAACAACCGGCGTTCTGCTCTGTTTTAAAAATGTGCCCATCTTCTTCATATATCACTCTGTGAAAGTGATTGACAATGTACCCTGGGACTGTATTACGAAGCCAGGCTACTATACGGATCCCGGGTGGGTGGGATATGACTGGTTTACCACAGTTCTAACGCCATTACTCCCGTTCCTGTTAATACTACTGTTCAATGCGCTGACAGTCAGACACATTTTAGTCACTAGTCGCGTCCGCAAGGGGTTGAGGGGTCAGAGCAAGGCGGAGAACCGCAGTGACCCGGAGATGGAGAGCAGGAGGAGGTCTGTGATCTTACTTCTCTCCGTCTCCGGAAGCTTCATCATCCTGTGGTCGGTGTATGTTACCGGATTCCTTTATTACATCATCGCCGGATTGGATCCAAATAGTTACAATGAATCGGAATCGATACTTCAACAATCGGGAGGCATGTTGCTGATATTAAGTTGCTGCACAAACACGTTTATTTATGGGGTAACTCAGTCCAAGTTCAGAGAGCAGTTCCTCAGCGCAGTGAAATATCCGCTCACGTCAATTATTCAACTAATTAATGAACAGAATATCTAAGATCTTCACAGAGGCAGTGTTTTCATCTTGTTACTATGGAACTGCCGGTCACCGGGGAACGTGGCAGAGGTGAGGAATAAACTGTTTTATAGCCCGACATAGACACAGCACGGGAACAGACTCTTCGGCATCCGCAGCCCGCGAACTCCACCTCCTAACAAGTACTCCCCTCATTCCAGCATTTTCTTCACCATACTCCCGCTCCCGTTACAGCCACATCCCTTTACACAATGATAGGGCTGTTCAGGAACTGAGCACATTAATGACCAAATCGGCAGATATGTAAGCCATTCGTTACTTTAGTCCAGGGGTGTCAAACTCATTTTAGGTCACGGGCCGGATTGGGCAAAATGCAGCTTCCTGCGGGCCGGATCAGTCGGGCGCGTTCATGTTAAGCCAGGGGTGTCAAACTCATTTCAGGTCCCGGGCCGGATTGGGCAAAATGCAGCTTCATGCGGGCCGGATCAGTCGGACGCGGGCGAACGCAGCTTTCATTGCCTCCGTTTTTTCAGCCTGTTCTCATGTGTCTCAGTCTCTGCTGTAACTACAAAGTGTTTCACTTCACAAATTCCGTTTCTTATGAGAAAGACTGCTGAGCAACCATTATTTTTATGATTGGTATTAACTTACAATCATAGGCTTCATATCGCCGGGCCATTAATAATTAAAATAATAGATCCATCTAAAATGATCTCGCGGGCCGGATATAATTGTACTCCGGGCCGGATATGGCCCGCGGGCCTTTAGTTTGACACCTATGCTTTAGTCTTTTGCACAAGAATATAACGAAAAAGAAAGTCAACATTCCGCACGAACTTACAGTAAGCCTTACATTTGTCCTTCGCATTAGAAAACCCTGTTTTGGAGAAATATTTAACACCGCAGAAATCATGCATTCTGATTATAATTGTACAAATTCCTGTGGAAAACCCAGATGCCCACTCTGCTCCACGGGAAAGATTGTCATCCCACCTGACGAGTTCGAATAAACTCCCTCCCTAGGAAACTGCATGTCGAATTTCCTCTGCATTCACTCCAGTACAGTTGCAAGTTTACTGTCACTTTTCTGAGCTAAAACTGGTAAAGCCTGAGATATGGACATGGGAAAGCTCAGTCATTTCTCAATTGCTAGCAACTTTCGGACTATTCTGGTGATCATTACCTTTGTGGCTTTCGGGAGATTTACATAGATTTTGCCGGGTAATAGTTTAATGTCATTGTGTGGTGACTTAGGGATAATACCAGATGTAGATATTTATATTGGGACAATGTTTACCCTATTCGTGTACTATCGACTTTCTATTTCCTCTTTCAAGTCAACATATTTCCGGTATCTTCGCTTTTCGATTTTCTGTAAGTGGAGTATTATCTGGAATTGTTGTATCTATTAATTACGTTGTTCTTGCAACTTTATCCTGTAATATCATAAGTGGAAGGATATCATGTAGTGCAATGCTCATGGACCAGAATATTTAATATCCCTCTTTCACGCCAGCATAGTTCAGATGACTTTCCCTTACTGATTTCTCTGGTGCTCTGCGTGTTTTGGACAGCCATGCCTCTTTATAGGTTGATTTTACTGGTTTATCCTGCAATATTATATCCTGACGGGTATCGGGTACTGCCCTATCTGCAATGAACGATCAGTCGTAATATAATTGTAGGACTCCGCCACTGAAACTGTATTTATACTAATGTATGGTGCCTTTTGTATCATGCGTTTGTATTGTAAAACACGGTTTTGACGAATAACTCTTATCACTGCTTTCTGCCTGTGTAAGAAATCAGACTGAATTAAACTGTTGTAGGATTCTGTAATGTGTTGGATAGCTTCTGTGTTTTCCACGGTATTTTCTGCTTTTATCGTCTTGAATTTGTTGGACTTTTATTGTGTAATTTTGATATATTTGTGCTAACCACCAGCAACCACTCCGTTTCTGGAAGGAGGTCTCCAACATTGAAACAGGCGTTGGACGCTTCCTGTCGACATCTGCTCTGCTCCGATTGAGGGGATGTCGTTAGAAGGTCACGTTCATCCATTGGTTAACCATTTCATCCATGGCGACGCTGTAGAAGTAGCTTCACTGTTTCTGACATGTGGAGTGTGTGATCGGACAGTGTGGAGTGAGATGTACTCTGCGTCTGACCACGGGTGTGTGTGTTGGGACGGGGGGGGGGGAGATTCACCCTGTGTCTGACCCCGGAAGTGTGTGTTGGGACGGTGGGGTGGGTGTTTCACTCTGTGTCTGACACTTGGAGTGTGTGATCGCACTGTGTGGAGGGAGCTTCACTTAGTGTCTGACAAAGGGAGTGTGATGGGACGGTGGGGAGGGAGCTTCACCCTGTGTCTGAACCCAAGATTGTTTGATGCGAGGATGCGGGAAGAGCGTCACTTAGTGTTTGACCCCGGGTGTGAGTGATTGGACGGTGTATACACAATTTTACTCTGCGTCTGAACCCGAGGGATGTGTGATGGATTGTGCGGAGGGAGCTTCACTCCCTGTCAGTCCCCTGGCGTATTTGATGAGGTGATGTGGACCGACTTCCTTTGTGGTTGTGATCCCCGGAATGCTTAATGGAACGTGCAGGGAGTTTCACTCAGTGTCTGAGGAGACGATGTCGAATGAGCTTCACTGTGTGTCTGACCCCGTGAGTGATGTGAGGATGAGGAATGAGCCTCACTGCGGGGCTGCCTCAATGTCACAGCGTTCGGCTGGAGCCGGGTCCGATGGAACAGTTGGGAATGAAACGCGGAGCGCGGCCGTTAAAGTGAAGGATGGCTTTAAAGGGGCGGCGGGGAAGCGGCCAAAATGTCCCAATCCCAAACCACGGCTCACACATTCAGATGTTCACAATCTCACTCTCAGTCCGGGTCTGGGTTCCTGCAGAGATCTCAGTTCCTTCTTCCATTTTTGACTGAACTGATAGTACTGCAGATGGAAACAGATGGATGGATACAGATGAAATAAACATATTACACAACAGTGTCAGTAACAGGACAGTGGGTTAATGTTTCAATAACACTCATTGACAAATATTGCCAGAAAACCCTCGGATCGGCTGAAATTTTATCACATTATTAACACAAACATTCATCCGATCGGGAGGGTCAGTATGAGGCGGTAGAGAGCAGGGACAGATCGGTTTGTCAGCCAGTTTGATCCCAGATCCAGCACCGTCAGTGATGGGTTTGTACTGAGAGCCGAGACGAGATCCTCGGCACCAGAATCTGTGAGACCGGCATTGAACAACCTGGAGCTGAGAGAGAGTGAGGGTGAAGGACACAGAAAGACAGGAGACGATACAATTCCCCAGTGTTTATCAGTAACACAATTACTGATCACATTAATGTTCTGTGTCAGACACCCAGTGACTGTAAACACAATCTCCCACAGTCTGGTACTTACCCCAGTTTCTGTATTTTACACGCCGGGTTCCTCAGAGCCGCAGACACCAGTTTCACTCCAAAATCTCCCAGTTTATTTCACTCAGGTTCAGCGTCGTCAGTAACCCAGTGGGACGGGTGGTCACCAGGACTGAACAACCTGGGAGCAGCTTGCCCTGGATTAAACTGTACACAATGTCAGACATTCTGCACAGGATTTCAGGATCTGTGCATGTGTATTGGGGTTCTCTGTCTCTTCGGCTGTCAGCAAAATAAATGCATTTTGTCATTGAATTCATCAAAACCATCCAATATAAACACCAACAACTCTGGGTTGTGTTCTATTTGAAGGCTACCGATGTGTTCGTTAATTATACGACGACTCTGAGACGGGTATCGGTAATATCTGACGACGTAACGTGCCAAAACCGCCAGGCTGGATAAACGTTAAAGTGACAGACTCAGTCCAGATTTCGAGTGCAAAATCTTCATGAAGCTGGTCATTCGCCGTGACGCCGCTAGTTACTCCATTCTGTAGATTCTGAACCGGGACAAAAACTTTACTGGGTGTTTTTTATAGGCGGCCCAATAGTAACAGGGATACCGAGGAGCAGATAGGGAAACCGATCCTGGTAAGGTGTAAGAAGCACAGAGTTGTTGTGATGGGAGATCTTAATTTCCGAAATATCGATTGGCTTCTCCTAAGAGCTCGGGGTTTGGATGGAGTGGAGTTTGTTAGGACATAGAACATAGACTAGTACAGGACATTACAGGCCGTCGGCCCACAATTTTGTGCCGACCCTCAAGCCCTGCCTCATATATAACCCCCCAACTTAAATTCCTCCATATACTTTTCTAGTAGTCTCTTAAACTTCACTAGTGTATCTGGCTCCACCACTGACTCAGGCAGTGCATTCCACGCACCAACCACTCACTGAGTGAAAAACCTTCCTCTAATATACGAGGTTGGTTTGGCAAATAAGGTGAAAGTAAATCCGAAAGGTTTCTACAGTTATATTAAAAGCAAGATGACAGTGAGGGATAAAATTGGCCCCTTAGAGAAACAAAGTGGTCAGCTATGTGTGGAGCCGAGGGAGATGAGAGATTTCTTCTCTTCGGTATTCACTAAGGAGAAGGATATTGAATTGTGTAAGGTGTGGGAAACAAGTAAGGAAGTTATGGAACCTATGACAATTAAAGAGGTGGAAGTACTGGCGCTTTTAAGAAATTTATAAGTGGATAAATCTCCGGATCCTGACAGGATATTCCCCAGGACCTTGAGGGAAGTTTGTGTAGAAATAGCAGGAGCTCTGACGGAGATCTTTAAGATGTCATTAGAAACGGGGATTGTGCCGGAGGATTGGCGTATTGCTCATGTGGTTCCATTGTTTAAAAAGGGTTCTAGAAGTAAGCCTAGCAATTATAGACCTGTCAGTTTGACATCAGTAGTGGGTAAACTAATGGAAAACATTCTTAGAGATAGTATTTATAATTAGCTGGATAGACAGGATCTGATTAGGAGTAGCCAGGATGGATTTGTGCGTGGAAGGTCATGTTTGACAAACCTTATTGAATTTTTTGAAGAAGTTACGAGGAATGTTGACGAGCGTAAGGCAGTGGATGTAGTCTATATGGACTTCAGCAAAGCCTTTGACAAAGTTCCACATGGAAGGTTAGTTAAGAAGGTTCAGTCGTTAGGTATTAATGCTGGAGTAATAAAATGGATTCAACAGTGGCTAGATGGGAGATGCTGGAGAGTAGTGGTGGATAATTGTTTATCGGGATGGAGGCCGGTGACTAGCGGGGTGCCTCAGGGTTCTGTCTGGGTCCCAATGGTGTTTGTAATATACAGAAATGATCTGGATGATGGGGTGGTAAATTGGATTAGTAAGTATGCCGATGATCCTAAGGTAAGAGGTGTTGTGGATAATGCGGTGGGTTTTCAAAGCTTGCAGGGAGATTTATGCCGGTTAGAAGAATGGGCTGAACGTTGGCAGATGGAGTTTAATGCTGAGACGTGTGAGGTTCTACATTTTGGCAGGAATAATCCAAATAGAACATACAGGGTAAATGGTAGGGCATTGAGGAATGCAGAGGAACAGAGAGACCTAGGAACAACAGTACATAGTTCCCTGAAGGTGGAGTCTCGTGTAGATAGGGTGGTGAAGAAGGTTTTTGGAACGCTGGCGTTTATAAATCAAAGCATTGAGTACAGAAGTTGGGATGTAATGTTAAAATTGTACAAGGCATTGGTAAGGCCAAATTTAGAATATTGTGTGCAGTTCTGGTCACCGAATTATAGGAAAGATGTCAATAAATTAGAGAGAGTGCAGAGACGATTTACTAGGATGTTACCTGGGTTTCAGTACCTAAGTTACAGAGAAAGGTTGAACAAGTTAGGTCTCTATTCATTGGAGCGTAGAAGGTTGAGGGGGGATTTGATCGAGGTATTTAAAATTTTGAGAGGGATAGATAGAGTTGACGTGAATAGGCAGTTTCCATTGAGAGTAGGGGAGTTTCAAACGAGAGGACATGATTTGAGAGTTAGGGGGCAGGTTTAAGGGAAACACGAGTTGGCATTTCTTTACTCAGAGAGTGATAGCTGTGTGGAATGAGCTTCCTGTAGAAGTAGTAGAGGCCAGTTCAGTTGTGTTATTTAAGGTAAAATTGGATAGGTATATGGACAGGAAAGGAGCGGGGGGTTATGGTCTGAGTGCGGGAAGGAGGTCTAGGTGAGATTAAGAGATCGGCACGGACTAGGAGGGCCGAGATGGCCTGTTTCCGTGCTGTGATTGTTATATGGTTATATGGTAATATGGTTAATATCCTCCTTAAACTTCCCTCCCATTACCTTAAAGCCAGGTCCCGTTTGACTGAGCAGTGGTGACCTGGAGAAGAGGCGCTGGCTGTTCACTCTGTCTATTCCTCTTAATATCTTGTACCTTTCTATCATGTCTACTCTCATCCTCCTTTTCTCCAAAGAGCAAAGCCCTATCTCCCTTAATTTCTGATCATAATCCATACTCTCTAAACCAGGCAGCATTCTGATAAATCTCCTCTGTACCCTTTCCAATGCTTTCACGTTAAGTGTGTTCAGGAAGGATTCTTGACACAGTATGTAGAAAGCCTATGAAGAAATGTGGGAAACATTCAATAAGATTTGACAAACATGACCTTCCACACACAAATCTATATTGACCGATCCTAATAAGACCCTGTCTGTCCAGAAAATTATATATACCCTCTCCAAGAACAATTTCCATTAATTTACCGAGTCTGTGACGTCTGATGATGTCAAATACGTCCCCACCCCCGAGTGTTCTGACTTCCTTCAGGTGTTTAGTAAATAGATGGCAACCACTACTGCCCCATCGTTGCCATGGAAATTCTATATAGTGAGGGTATCTCGATGACAGTTTGATCTTTTCTAACCGGTGGGAGGAACATATAACACGTGTAAGGCTGGTTTGTGTCTTTATTGATGTTTTGCTGCACGTTTGAATGCTAGCTGGGGGGGGGGATTTTTTTTTATTGCTGGTGGTGTAGAGTGGGATCTTTGCTTTGCTGCTGCTTACGCGTGGGAGGGCGGAGCTGCGGGGAATGTTGTAACATTTAACTGTCATTCACTCTTTGGGACACTCTTCTGTTTTCGAGGATGGTTCTGAAGAAAAACAATTTCAGGATGTATATTGTACACATTCCTCTGACTTTGAGTATACTCTGCTTTTGAAACCTTTGAAACTTATGACTAGGATGTGCTCTCACTTAAATTTAGTAGCGTACTCTTCTTATCAGAATTGCAATGCTCTCAAGGAGGGCCTATATTATTCTTATTATTCACTGTGTATGTATTTGCACATTTTGTTGTATTTTGCACTCGTTCGCTTAGCGTTGTTGGTGCGGACATTCATTGATTCGGTTATGGTTACTGGGTTTATTTGAGTCTGCCCGCAAAAATGTGGCTATTCGTTTGCACCGATATGGTGACATGTGGCTACTTTCGTAATAACTTTACTTTGAACTCTGTATATGGTCATCCCTGTTTAAATTGATTCGAGAGGACCAGCTGTTCGTCGCCCTCAAAGTGAAATCCTCCCCGTCAACGACTGTCATGTTCGCCGCAGTCGGTGGTGCAACTCTTTTACTCACTTAATTTCCTCTTTAGCAGCGCATTCGGACCCGGTAAGTCTGAGAAGCCAATCGCACTCATGCGTTAAAGACATTTCCATAACCAAGTGTCCATAATCCTGTCATTCACAACGACCTGCAGTTCTTACGGGATTCATTCGTCTCAGAGATGAAGAAAATAGCGTTAGTAATTGAAATAAATCCGCGAAAGGATTATAAATACTATAATTATATGATACTATATTATTATAGTACACATTAAAATAAATATAGTAGATTATAAATATCCCTAAATAATATTTAGGGAAGACGATTGCAAAACATCGCTTTGTCTTCCAATAGACTGGACCATAAAGCACGTCGTCGTTAAAAAATACATTTATAATTGAAACGTGGTGCTAATAATTTAAATATTGCATTTCACTTTGACAAGGTGACTGACGCATTTTTAGACTCGGGGATATATATATACCCCATGAAGCTGCATCGGGGTAGAGCAACAGAATTTGTATGTCTTATATCTGATTAAAACAGACTCTTCGCGTGACCGTGCGTTAGGTCTTCGTGATAATGGATTCGATTAAACAAGCACGTGCATTTAATGGCAAGATTTGCATTTGGTTGGTGAATGTGTGAAAATAATTCAAGTCCAGCAATTAAAAAAAAAACTAAAAATGCATTAAATATCTACTACAGTGAGTGTGTGTGTGTGTGTGTGTGTGTGTGTGTGTGTGTGTGTGTGTGTGTGTGTGTGTGTGTGTGTGTGTGTGTTTGTGTGTGTGTGTGTGTATGTGTGTGTTTGTGTATTAACAAAAGTAATCATTGCTCGTGGATACTGGATGTCGCAACGTGCAAAACTAAGACCATATAGTTTCAGCTATCACATTAGATCTTGACCTCAGAATTTTGCTGTGCAGCGTATTCGACACAGTAGTCTGTGTTTCTCACGGGATTTCTATTTTCCTCCAAAATTTTCGGGGAGCCATTGAAGGTTTCTTCGTTCGTGGCAACTAGTAGTTTGTTGTTTGGGTTCCACGTAACAGTCTTCCACTTCCTGGTCACATTTTATATCGGTTGTGGGACGAAGACACAACGACTTTAAGACTGGATGACACAGGAACCGTATGATCTTGTGAACGTAACGAGAGAGGTTTGGAACAGGATGAACTCAAATGCAGAGTAAAGTCTGGAATTAGCTCAGACTCAGACTCAAAATTAACAAAACGATATAAACACAACACACTGGTGAAATCTCAAACAGTAATACGAAAAATGCAACTCATCCGATTGAGCCCTGTGCGCTCAGTACGACGACTTCATGCAGGGGCTTTCCATGAATAAATATGACAGCAATAACAGGCAGTCTGATAAGGGAGAACGGCATTCATTCTTTTACATTATCACGTTGTATGTCCAGACACCACATTAGGGCTGAGAACTTGTATTTTCATTTGAGCTGATTGTCCACTCACTGTGTTTCATTTTCTCAGCCAGTTCTCGTGAACCTTCACTTCATTGTTGTACTCCATGTCCAACAAACCATTTATCATCAATACAGTTAAAACTGGGACAGCAAGTGAGGGATTGCACTCTGCCGACTCGGTGTCTACTGGATCATTCAGTCGGCCTTTGTAAATACCCTTGTAGTGACAATTGAATGATGAACTGACATCACTCCCATGTCACAGCGTATCTACCTTATGGATATCAATCCGGTAAGATTGAGTAAAGAAGTATTTAAATATTCAAAACGGCTTCTCATTTTCCGCACTCTTGCGAAGTGCGCTCGATCAAAGTAAAAATATCAGGGAAGAAGTAGATGAACGATATGTAGTTACACAGACAGACAGACAGAGAAACAGGCAGGCAGAGGACAGGCACACCGGCAGAAGGCCAGATAGTTAAAGAGATAGTTGGTTAGGTAGGTAGATGTGCAGACACGCATATCGACAGGCGAACATATATGTTGTTCAGAAAAACATAATCTGCAAATCAGTGAACAGAAACGAGGTAAAGGCAGTGGAAGTGGACAAAGAGGATGCTTTTGTTCTTGCCATGTGATCGCAGGAATGGCGGTCCGTTCTCAGGGTCCGTTTTCAGATGAGAAGGAACAGCCTGTGACCAGGTGGTCTGCGCCGAGTGTTTGGCTTGAACCAGTCTGAGTTATGAAGCACAAAATCAGTTATCAAGATCACCATGAAGCTGAGGCAGACAAATGAAAAACGAAACCCACACTCTCACACTGTAACAGTGACAGACAGATACAGAATGAAACACACATTCTCACACTGTACCAGAGACTGAGAGATACAAAATGATACCCACATGCTCACACTGTAGCAGAGATTGACAGACACCGAATGAAACCCACACTCTTACACTGTAGAAGAGACTGAGAGACACAGAATGAAACCCGCACTCTCACACCTTAGCAGAGACTGACCGAAACAGAATGAAACACACACTCTCACACTGTAACAGAGACTGACAGATACAGAATGAAACCCACACTCTCACACTGTAACACAGACTGACAGATACAGAATGAAACCCACACCCTCACACTGTAACAGAGACTGACAGATACAGAATGAAACCCACACCCTCACACTGTAACAGAGACTGACAGATACAGAATGAAACCCACACACTCACACTGTAGCACTGTAACCCTCTCTTCATTTTACCTTGTAGTCAACTGCATGCCCAATCCTATTACTCTGTTCTCCCAATTTATTGTTCTTCTTCTTTAATTCTGCTGTGAATAATCCTTGTTTCTAAAAAAATGGCCTTGCAGCTGTTTCAATGTCGCATTTGTTTCTTCAATCCTTTAATCGATATTCTAACTCCACCGTGAAATATCATGTTCAACGCGTTCCGACAGGGAGGAGAAAGGCATGAACTGGGAGATCGACAAAGAATTTAATCCATGTGCTGAGACTCATTTGCCTGCGCTCGTGTGTGTGTGTGTGTGTGTGTGTGTGTGTGTGTGTGTGTGTGTGTGTGTGTGTGTGTGTGTGTGTGTGTGTGTGTGTGCGTGTGTGTCTGCCTGCTAATAATGGCTTTTAATATGGCTTTTTGTGATGGTGCGGCCCTAACTATCGGTCCTGCATTTATTTCTGCAGGGCACTGCGAAGGTAATGCCAAAAACACGGGTATTTATACGTTCAACCATGAGAAGAATCCGTTTGGAATCTATAGATGGCCGGAAGTATTTTGTTAAATTATGCCGGTATTCGGTAGCGAGAAACGGTTGTGCTCGAAATCACAGGGCAGTGAATGGCAGCCTTATCATCCCATTGTATTCCTACAGCGAATTGCGCGCCACAGAAGTTCAGCATCTCACTGTTTCTCGTGTGGATTCATCATCGGCTTTGTCCGTTACTTCACCGTTTCAAAATCCACAGAACGGATAGGAAATTTTAAACAGATACGTTATAAGATATATTAGAGGTACACACTTACATACGTAACTTTAGCAGCTTTATACGCACTTTTCCCCCCGAATCAATTTCTTTCTGAAATCCAACCTGGTGACTCTGTAATATCTTTACTGGTACTTATTTGCATTTACACCGATTTTGATACAATGCTTACTATTTTTCTCTCTCTCTGGTACAGCAGCGTACAATGTCTGCAATGCTTGGTTCATTGGTTTGCATTTCGCGCCGCATACTTGCCAACATCTGTGCTTGTGACTGACTTGGCAACAGTGCAAACAGTGAGAGTTTGCGCCAGAAAGCAAATCATTAATGTTAATGTATCATATCCAGGAAAAAGTCACCGGAGCAATGTAAGTGAATCATAGGCTCCGTCCACATTATACCGGATAATATTGAAAACGCCGGTTTCGCGTAAAAACGATAGGCGTCCACACCAGGCGTTTTTGTAAGTACCTCCGTCAACATTAAAATGGTTATTCAGGCGAATCTCCTCCTACTGGGCATGCGTAGGCCACATTTACCGAAATCAAGCGACATGTTTGGTGTCGAACCTCGCCGTGAAGGATTTGTTGCGCGTTGGTCCGACTAGAAAAACCTAAAAGGAAATTGCCAAACGACGGCAGCTGTTGGCTCGCGCGCAGGAGGAGTTAAAAAAAAAACAAACACTGGAGCCTATGGAGGCAACCGACAGGGAGTTCACGGATAGTGTGACCCGACTGATGACGAACATTGAACAACTGACTAACTCTGTTGCAGAGGGATCTGCAATGATGAGTAATATGATGGCTCACCCCGAGTACTTTTCACCGCCACAATACCAGCTTCACAGCCACTACAATAGCAACACATCCGGACACACAGACCACCGGGTGGCCCCAATGCACCAATGCACAACATCTTCCTCACTCCCACAGAGAGGTGACGCTGGAAACAGTTCCTACATCCACCGTGTCTTCACCGATGACAGGAACGACAGCTACAACGAAATGCAATAAGGCATATTACTGGGCAAAAGTGAAATTTGCTGTTACCTCATTTTGTTTGCCTTTATTTTTGCCATGTCTTTTTGTATATTTTGCTGTATTTAACATGTGCAATAAAACGAGTTACTGGGCAAAGGTGATGTAGTCGCAGCGTTAGCCGTCCCTCGTGGCTACAAGACTGGTGTTGTTTTCAGTTCACTAAAATAAGGCGTGTTGTTTCCCCTTTGGCATTTCGGTCCACTAAAACAGAGAAATAATTACTAATTAGTAGTAATTATTAGTAGTAAATAGTAGTAATGTACAAGTTGTTTTCATCATTAGTAACCTATTATTCTATAAAAGAATGTCATTCTGTGCTTCAGCTACATTGAGGACGGAAACATCCAGACGCGGTGGACTCTCAACAACGTGTGATCGGTGAAGAGTTTTACTCTGCAGGCGTAAAAGAAATGTCCTCTCTGGGCGTTGTTATAGCTGTTTGAGTTTACTTAGTGGCTATTTACAACTTTTATGATATTTAGAAATTGGAAATATTCCGAAAAGAATTGCAAATACTAACAGCCTTGGATTAACAATGCTTGAAGAGAGGGCTATTTGTTACACAGTGATTATAATTTTCGGTATCCCGAGTAAGTGCCTTTCGTTACTTATACAGAAACAGAGACCTCCCGCCGCTCTCAGCGACTGCTGATTTGATTTTAATCGGTGTTTATTAAAAATCCCTAAAATGCTGTCTCGTTCCTCTCAATCTCCTGTCCTGTTAATATTTTAACCTGGTTCATGCAGTCTTGTCACTGGAACTGCCTGTAATCTTCTCATTTGTGACGTGAGACCTCGAACTGTACAGACACCACACAAACAACCCATGTCCAGCAAAGCCTCCCGTCATTAGCGGATCTCATTCCTTCCAACCCTGTCACGTGAGCAGTAGATTGGCGTTTAAACTCACAGTAAATAGCTTTGATTTCAACTTGTGAAATTCTGTTCCCTTTTCTAATTCAGGTTCACGGGAAATGAGCATCGCAGACAATGCTGATATTATTGCAGTCTCTCTATTTTCACCGATCAAATGATGATTAATGGAACAATCCACAGCATTCTTGGGTCTACAGTCACATAAAATCCAGATAAAGGCGAATATTCTCCATCCCTATAGGACATTTATGAAACAAATGAGGCTTTACAGCAATTCAGTAGTGCCGTGTGCTTCGTCACCGAGGCCGGCTTGTTAGGGAAGGGTGAAAGAGACACGTCTAAAGACAGGGATTCCGTGCGGTGGGATTCCATTTCACCATAATCGATGCGCCGCCACGGCTGTGATCCAGAGACTCTTGTCGCTCCACAAACACTCGCGCACGCATCTTCCAGCGGCTGAGCGCCTGAGTGCAAATTTACCAATTTCCACCAAAAATTTCTCTTCCATCTTTCTGAAAGGTAAACTCATTTCCCCCTTCTATTTTCCCCTCCCAGCGCTGTTCAATTGAAGGACGATCCATTTAATACTCTTTGATAATTCCCAAGTTTTTCCAGTCTCAAATTCTGATCTATGTTTTTTTGGTATCAGCACTGTTCCCTCGCAGATGCGCGGGTACGCAGCTGCGCCAGAACTGAAATGGGTCACTCTGTAAATATTTTTTTTGAAATCATTGTTAATATAATTATGAAATACCGTGAAATTAACTGTATTACTGAATATAATCCATAAATGTGCTAAATACTAAACGTACCACATTTACATTGGAACATTTTAGAGCTTCAACCTATTTGTGTTGTCATTATTTCAGGTTGCAACACTGTCAAAAATGGTCACAATAAAGACAGAAACCACCAACGCCGTTCAGTCAGAACATTTCACTTTGGCATACTCCCTGTCAGAGGTGACTGCCTGATAGCATTTACCTGTGTTGTGTTGTGTTTTATCATTGTTTGACATGGATATTACATATAAAACAAACGTGACAAGTGCCGAGCACTTTTCAAACCTTGTGACAATGTTCTGCTCAGAGAAATGGTTTGTCCCTGAATCAGTAAAATAAAACAGAGTTTGCTGGGGTGCGAGATCTTGGTTTCAGAATCTGACCTTGCAATCGAATAATAACTAAAGCCTCCAGAAAGAAGCGTAGATGCGCACTTCAATTTCACTACCCCTCTCCTTGGAGATACCGTGCTTGTAGTTCTGTGAACAGTCTTGGTCGCCCTGTTATAGGAAAGGCAGATGTACGCTGAAAGGAACGTAAAGAATATTTACAAAGATGCTGCCGGAACTCCAGGGCTTGAGTTACAGTGAGAGGTTCGGCAGAAGGCATTTTATTCTTTGAGGCAGGCAGTTCGCGGATGGCTTAATAAAGATGCATAAAGCTATGATAATGTATAGATACAGTCATTCATTTCCGTGTGGTTGGGTAATCGTGAACAAAGGGTGGTAGATTTAAGATCAGAGGGCAAAAATGTAGCTGGATTCTGAGCGACGTTTTCTCACACTAAAGTTGCTCTGTGTGTTGAAGAGCCTGACAAAGGAAATGGGCGATACAGAGTCGTTAACAGTATTTAAAATACACCTGGACAATTTGAGAAATGGGAAAGCCTTAGAGAGATGTGATCCAAAAGCGAACGAACGCGAGCAGCTCAGATGGCCGTGCCGGTCGGCATGGAGATATGGGCCGAAGGGAGCGTTTCTGTGATCTATCATTCTTGGACTCTACTCATCGCTGCTGCATCGGTGAACGTGAGGAGACAAAGCAGCCGGTGCTCCTGTAAATCGCTTTGTGCTGCGGTCAGGCTTTCAAACAAACCGCAAGAACACAGGTATTCTTTACTTCCACTGATAATGTCCAGCAGAGACGAGCAACGGATTTTACTTCAAGCGAACAGATCATGGCTGCATCTCCACGCAAAATGTGTTAGATTTTTTTTTATTCTAATTTTTGATCTTTTTTCTCTCACTGCAGTTAACCTTGTGGCGATCATCATTCTCAGCCGCGGAATCTGCGGTCTCTCCAGATGTGTGACGCGGTACCTGGTGGCGATGGCTGCGGCGGATCTAATGGTGGTGATTATCGAAGTCCTGTTCTACCAGATGGGTCGAGCATACCGATTTAATTACGGATCCTGGACAACGCTCCGTTCTGCCTTGTCCACTACGTCCTGTGTCACGTGGCCGTTGACTGTTCCGTGTGGTTTACTGTCGCTTTCACTTTCGATCGCTTTGTGGCCATTTGCTCGCCTACTTTTAAAGCAAAATACTCACCCCCAGAATTGCGGGTTTGGTGATGGGCGCACTATCTCTCGGCTTCTTTTTTAAAAACATGCCATTTTATTTCATGTATATGGAAAGAATAGCGTTGTTGGTGAGGGGTAATTGGATTTGTTTCAGTAGACCTGTAGTGCATTTCTCGCCATCGTTTGAGGGGTTTTATTGGGTGGACCGTCTGATGAATCCGCTAGTTCCTTTTTTCCTCATTTTGACCCTCAATGCTCTGACCGTCAGACAGATACTGGCGGCGAGCAGAGTCCGCAGGGGGTTGAAGGGACGGGGAAATTTTGGGAAACAGAGAGATCCGGAGATGGAGAGTCGGAGACAATCCATCATTCTGCTCTTCAGCCTGTCGGCGAGTTTCCTTCTCTGTTGGGCGACAACCACTCTGGTCTTCATTCTCATGCGATGCCTCCACACAGACCTGGAAATGTCTATCCGCCTTTTTCAGGCACAGTTTTGGGATTCTGTGATTCAGAATTTCAGCAACTGCACGAATACATTTATCTACGGAGTGAACCAGACGAGATTCAGAGAGCAGTTGGAAGTTATTTTGATCTCCCCCCTACTTTTGTTTTGAAACGTTTTAGAAGTCTATAGCGCTCAGTCGAAAGGGTCAAATAATTTTGACATTCCGAAAATAAATCCACACCTGCTCTACAAGCGCATGAATAAATTGAACTTCCTGAAGGCGTTGTTGTTCCCAGCAGTTCAGCCTTTCCATTATTTCAGGAAATGAGGTATTGTTATTTATAAATAAGTTGTGGGGATAATCAGGTAAGAAGTTGTGAAAGGGAGGCATGAATGCGGAATGGTGAAGAGGTTGTGGGGGTGAGTGTGGGCAATGACCAGCCATTAGAGAAATCGATGTTCATGCCAGGATATTGGAGACTACCCTGACGGAATACAAGGTGTCAGTACTCGAACCTGTGTGTCGCCGTCTTGGCTGTAGAGGAGGCCGCGGACGGGTATGTCAGAATGGGAACGGGAAGTAGAATCGAAATGGGAGGCCAGCGCTTTCCGTGGCAGGTGCACGACGAGGGGGAGGGGTCTTCCGATCTGTGTTTGGTCTCACTGATATATAGGTGTTCTCAACGACCGGATACAGTAGATGACCCCAGCAGACTCGCAGGTGAAGTGTCGCCGCAACTGGAAGGACTATTTGGGGCCCTGAGGGAGGGGGTGTAAAGGCAGATGTTGTGCTTGTTCCAGTTGTAATGATAAGTGCCAGGAGGAAGATCAGTGGGGAGGGACAAGAGAGTAACATAGGGAGACATCTCTGCTGAAAGCAGAAATGGTCGGGAGTTGTATGAGGACAGGAAGATGTGCTCGGTAGTGGGATCCTGTTGGAGGTAGCGGAGGTTCTGTGCAATTATGTGCAGAATGTGCATTGTGCTGTGCTAAGGGAGAAAAAGAGGAATTCTATCCGTGATGCGGCGGCGGGAAGGTGATGTAAGGGCAGATGTCTGTGAAATGGAAGAGATGGGGGTGAGGCAGAGTTCATGTTTGGGGAGAGGAAGCCCCTTTCATTGAAGGATGAGGACATCTCAGATTTTCTGGAATGAAAAGCCTCTGCCTGAGAGCAGACACAGAGTGGACGGAGGAGCTGAAAGAAGGGGTGGCTTTGTTTACAAATGACGGGATGGAAGAAGGTACCATCTGAGCTACTGTGAGTCTGTAGGTTTATTAAATATGCCAGTGGATAGACTGTCTCCGGAGATCGAGGCAGAGCTAGAGAAAGGGAAGGGAGGTGTCGGAAGTGGACCGGGTAAATTTGAGGGCAGGTTGGAAGTCGGAGGTAAAGTTTAATAAATCGACGAGCTCAGCACGAGTGCGGGAGCAACAACTATGCAATCGTCGATGTAGCGTTGGATGATTTGGGGATCGTTGCTGTTGCAGGCTTTGAACAAGTCCAGCTGTCTTATCTAACTAGATGCTTTCCAAATGCTCCAGCACATCATCTTCCCTAATATTTACATGCGCAGGCTTTTCAGTCCGATGTAGGCTATCACTACAATCGCCAAGATCCTTTCTCCGTAGTCAATACTGAAGCAACGTACTCATTAAGTACCTCCGCTATCTCCCCCGCTTCCATACACTTTTTTCCACTGTCACACTTGATTGGTTCTGTTCTCTCCCTTGGTATCCTCTGACTCCACATATTTGTAGAATGCCTTGGGGTTTTCCTTAATCCTGTCCATCAAGGCCTTCTCATGGCTCTTTCCGGCTCTCCTAATTTCATTCTTGAGCTCCTTCCTGCTAACGTTATAATCTTCCAGCTCTCTATCATTACCCAGTTTTTTGAACCTTTCGGAAGCTCTCCCTTTCTTTTTGACTAGATTTACCACAGCCTTTGTACACTTCTTTGGCTTCTCTGCTCCTGAGAGTAATAATAGCTTTTCCAGTCTAACCTGCGTCTGAGGTTCCGTACCGGTGGAAATATTCGCAGGAATATTCTCGGCTACATGACGGAGACGTCCACATCCATCCTAAATTGAAGGGACCAGTGTTGGGAGCCACAGTCCAGCTGTGCCCAGCGCTGCTCCAACGTCTTCCTGCTTCTGTCTCTTGACTTCGAAGTGCCCGATTTTCCTCACTCCCCACTCTCTTAACGAAGCAGTGAAACTGTCCAACGCATCAGAAGCGCATCGCTTCTCGGAGTGAGCAGTATCTACAGGAGGCGCCTCCTCAAGGAAGCAACGTCGTCATCAAAGGTTCCGTCATTCAGGTCATTCCGTCTGTCACACCTGCAGTCAGACAGGACCCGTATGCGTGTCACGTGCTTTTGTCGTCAAGCGGTAAACGCGCATTCTACTACAGAATAACGCAGCTATAAATTACAATAACTACAGTATGTACAGAGATAAGTTAAATATATAGTGCACAATGAAATAGAAAAATACAGAGAAAAAATAGAAAAACTGCAGTAACCTTGTGGCGATCATCATTCTCAGCCGCGGAATCTGCGGTCTCTCCAGATGTGTGACGCGGTACCTGGTGGCGATGGCTGCGGCGGATCTAATGGTGGTGATTATCGAAGTCCTGTTCTACCAGATGGGTCGAGCATACCGATTTAATTACGGATCCTGGACAACGCTCCGTTCTGCCTTGTCCACTACGTCCTGTGTCACGTGGCCGTTGACTGTTCCGTGTGGTTTACTGTCGCTTTCACTTTCGATCGCTTTGTGGCCATTTGCTCGCCTACTTTTAAAGCAAAATACTCACCCCCAGAATTGCGGGTACGGTGATGGGCGCACTATCTCTCGGCTTCTTTTTTAAAAACATACCATTTTATTTCATGTATATGGAAAGAATAGCGTTGTTGGTGAGGGGTAATTGGATTTGTTTCAGTAGACCTGTACTGCCTTTCTCGCCATCGTTTGAGTGGTTTTATTGGGTGGACCGTCTGATGAATCCGCTAGTTCCTTTTTTCCTCATTTTGACCCTCAATGCTCTGACCGTCAGACAGATACTGGCGGCGTGCAGAGTCCGCAGGGGGTTGAAGGGACGGGGAAATTTTGGGAAACAGAGAGATCCGGAGATGGAGAGTCGGAGACAATCCATCATTCTGCTCTTCAGCCTGTCGGCGAGTTTCCTTCTCTGTTGGGCGACAACCACTCTGGTCTTCATTCTCATCGATGCCTCAACACAGACCTGGAATTGTCTATCCGGCTTTTTCAGGCACAGTTTTGGGATTCTGTAATTCAGAATTTCAGCAGCTGCACGAATACATTTATCAACGGAGTGACCCAGACCAGATTCAGAGAGCAGTTGGAAGTTATTTTGATCTCCCCCGCTACTTTTGTTTTGAAACATTTTAGAAGTCTATATCGCTCAGTAGAAATGGTCAAATAATTTTTACATTCCGAAAATAAATCCACACCTGCTCTACAAGCGCATGAATAAATTGAACTTCCTGAAGACGTTGTTGTTCTCAGCAGTTCAGCCTTTCCATTATTTCAGGAAATGAGGTATTGTTATTTATATATAAGTTGTGGGGATAATCAGGAAAGAAGCAGTGAAAGGGAGACATGAATGCGGAATGGGAAAGAGGTTGTGGGGTTGAGTGTGGGCAATGACCAGCCATTAGAGAAATCGATGTTCATGCCAGGATATTGGAGACTACCCTGACGGAATACAAGGTGTCAGTACTCGAACCTGTGTGTCGCCGCCTTGGCTGTAGAGGAGGCCGCGGACGGGTATGTCAGAATGGGAACTGGAAGTAGAATCGAAATGGGAGGCCAGCGCTTTCCGTGGCAGGTGCATGACGAGGGGGAGGGGCCTTCCGATCTGTGTTTGGTCTCACTGATATATAGGAGCTCTCAACGACCGGATACAGTAGATGACCCCAGCAGACTCGCAGGTGAAGTGTCGCCGCAACTGGAAGGACTATTTGGGGCCCTGAGGGAGGGGGTGTAAAGGCAGATATTGTGCTTGTTCCAGTTGTAATGATAAGTGCCAGGAGGAAGATCAGTGGGGAGGGACAAGAGAGTAACAGAGGGAGACATCTCCGCTGAAAGCAGAAATGGTCGGGAGTTGTATGAGGACGGGAAGATGTGCTCGGTAGTGGGATCCTGTTGGAGGTAGCGGATGTTATGTACAATTATGTGCAGAATGTGCATTGTGCTGTGCTAAGGGAGAAAAAGAGGAACTCTATCCGTGATGCGGCGGCGGAAAGGTGATGTAAGGGCAGATGTCTGTGAAGTGGAAGAGATGGGGGTGAGGCAGAGTTCATGTTTGGGGAGAGGAAGCCCCTTTCATTGAAGGATGAGGACATCTCAGTTTTTCTGGAATGAAAAGCCTCTGCCTGAGAGCAGACACAGAGTGGACGGAGGAGCTGAAAGAACGTGTGGCTTTGTTTACAAATGACGGGATGGAAGAAGGTACCATCTGAGCTACTGTGAGTCTGTAGGTTTATTAAATATGCCAGTGGATAGACTGTCTCCGGAGATCGAGGCAGAGCTAGAGAAAGGGAAGGGAGGTGTCGGAAGTGGACCGGGTAAATTTGAGGGCAGGTTGGAAGTCGGAGGTAAAGTTTAATAAATCGACGAGCTCAGCACGAGTGCGGGAGCAACAACTATGCAATCGTCGATGTAGCGTTGGATGATTTGGGGATCGTTGCTGTTGCAGGCTTTGAACAAGTCCAGCTGTCTTATCTAACTAGATGCTTTCCAAATGCTCCAGCACATCATCTTCCCTAATATTTACATGCGCAGGCTTTTCAGTCCGATGTAGGCTATCACTACAATCGCCAAGATCCTTTCTCCGTAGTCAATACTGAAGCAACGTACTCATTAAGTACCTCCGCTATCTCCCCCGCTTCCATACACTTTTTTCCACTGTCACACTTGATTGGTTCTGTTCTCTCCCTTGGTATCCTCTGACTCCACATATTTGTAGAATGCCTTGGGGTTTTCCTTAATCCTGTCCATCAAGGCCTTCTCATGGCTCTTTCCGGCTCTCCTAATTTCATTCTTGAGCTCCTTCCTGCTAACGTTATAATCTTCCAGCTCTCTATCATTACCCAGTTTTTTGAACCTTTCGGAAGCTCTCCCTTTCTTTTTGACTAGATTTACCACAGCCTTTGTACACTTCTTTGGCTTCTCTGCTCCTGAGAGTAATAATAGCTTTTCCAGTCTAACCTGCGTCTGAGGTTCCGTACCGGTGGAAATATTCGCAGGAATATTCTCGGCTACATGACGGAGACGTCCACATCCATCCTAAATTGAAGGGACCAGTGTTGGGAGCCACAGTCCAGCTGTGCCCAGCGCTGCTCCAACGTCTTCCTGCTTCTGTCTCTTGACTTCGAAGTGCCCGATTTTCCTCACTCCCCACTCTCTTAACGAAGCAGTGAAACTGTCCAACGCATCAGAAGCGCATCGCTTCTCGGAGTGAGCAGTATCTACAGGAGGCGCCTCCTCAAGGAAGCAACGTCGTCATCAAAGGTTCCGTCATTCAGGTCATTCCGTCTGTCACACCTGCAGTCAGACAGGACCCGTATGCGTGTCACGTGCTTTTGTCGTCAAGCGGTAAACGCGCATTCTACTACAGAATAACGCAGCTATAAATTACAATAACTACAGTATGTACAGAGATAAGTTAAATATATAGTGCACAATGAAATAGAAAAATACAGAGAAAAAATAGAAAAACTGCAGTAACCTTGTGGCGATCATCATTCTCAGCCGCGGAATCTGCGGTCTCTCCAGATGTGTGACGCGGTACCTGGTGGCGATGGCTGCGGCGGATCTAATGGTGGTGATTATCGAAGTCCTGTTCTACCAGATGGGTCGAGCATACCGATTTAATTACGGATCCTGGACAACGCTCCGTTCTGCCTTGTCCACTACGTCCTGTGTCACGTGGCCGTTGACTGTTCCGTGTGGTTTACTGTCGCTTTCACTTTCGATCGCTTTGTGGCCATTTGCTCGCCTACTTTTAAAGCAAAATACTCACCCCCAGAATTGCGGGTACGGTGATGGGCGCACTATCTCTCGGCTTCTTTTTTAAAAACATACCATTTTATTTCATGTATATGGAAAGAATAGCGTTGTTGGTGAGGGGTAATTGGATTTGTTTCAGTAGACCTGTACTGCCTTTCTCGCCATCGTTTGAGTGGTTTTATTGG
The DNA here is from genome assembly GCF_030144855.1 of Hypanus sabinus. Classification (NCBI taxonomy): domain Eukaryota; kingdom Metazoa; phylum Chordata; class Chondrichthyes; order Myliobatiformes; family Dasyatidae; genus Hypanus; species Hypanus sabinus. The sequence goes on from NW_026781357.1 coordinate 70,988, forward strand.
GTGGACCGTCTGATGAATCCGCTAGTTCCTTTTTTCCTCATTTTGACCCTCAATGCTCTGACCGTCAGACAGATACTGGCGGCGTGCAGAGTCCGCAGGGGGTTGAAGGGACGGGGAAATTTTGGGAAACAGAGAGATCCGGAGATGGAGAGTCGGAGACAATCCATCATTCTGCTCTTCAGCCTGTCGGCGAGTTTCCTTCTCTGTTGGGCGACAACCACTCTGGTCTTCATTCTCATCGATGCCTCAACACAGACCTGGAATTGTCTATCCGGCTTTTTCAGGCACAGTTTTGGGATTCTGTAATTCAGAATTTCAGCAGCTGCACGAATACATTTATCAACGGAGTGACCCAGACCAGATTCAGAGAGCAGTTGGAAGTTATTTTGATCTCCCCCGCTACTTTTGTTTTGAAACATTTTAGAAGTCTATATCGCTCAGTAGAAATGGTCAAATAATTTTTACATTCCGAAAATAAATCCACACCTGCTCTACAAGCGCATGAATAAATTGAACTTCCTGAAGACGTTGTTGTTCTCAGCAGTTCAGCCTTTCCATTATTTCAGGAAATGAGGTATTGTTATTTATATATAAGTTGTGGGGATAATCAGGAAAGAAGCAGTGAAAGGGAGACATGAATGCGGAATGGGAAAGAGGTTGTGGGGTTGAGTGTGGGCAATGACCAGCCATTAGAGAAATCGATGTTCATGCCAGGATATTGGAGACTACCCTGACGGAATACAAGGTGTCAGTACTCGAACCTGTGTGTCGCCGCCTTGGCTGTAGAGGAGGCCGCGGACGGGTATGTCAGAATGGGAACTGGAAGTAGAATCGAAATGGGAGGCCAGCGCTTTCCGTGGCAGGTGCATGACGAGGGGGAGGGGCCTTCCGATCTGTGTTTGGTCTCACTGATATATAGGAGCTCTCAACGACCGGATACAGTAGATGACCCCAGCAGACTCGCAGGTGAAGTGTCGCCGCAACTGGAAGGACTATTTGGGGCCCTGAGGGAGGGGGTGTAAAGGCAGATATTGTGCTTGTTCCAGTTGTAATGATAAGTGCCAGGAGGAAGATCAGTGGGGAGGGACAAGAGAGTAACAGAGGGAGACATCTCCGCTGAAAGCAGAAATGGTCGGGAGTTGTATGAGGACGGGAAGATGTGCTCGGTAGTGGGATCCTGTTGGAGGTAGCGGATGTTATGTACAATTATGTGCAGAATGTGCATTGTGCTGTGCTAAGGGAGAAAAAGAGGAACTCTATCCGTGATGCGGCGGCGGAAAGGTGATGTAAGGGCAGATGTCTGTGAAGTGGAAGAGATGGGGGTGAGGCAGAGTTCATGTTTGGGGAGAGGAAGCCCCTTTCATTGAAGGATGAGGACATCTCAGTTTTTCTGGAATGAAAAGCCTCTGCCTGAGAGCAGACACAGAGTGGACGGAGGAGCTGAAAGAACGTGTGGCTTTGTTTACAAATGACGGGATGGAAGAAGGTACCATCTGAGCTACTGTGAGTCTGTAGGTTTATTAAATATGCCAGTGGATAGACTGTCTCCGGAGATCGAGGCAGAGCTAGAGAAAGGGAAGGGAGGTGTCGGAAGTGGACCGGGTAAATTTGAGGGCAGGTTGGAAGTCGGAGGTAAAGTTTAATAAATCGACGAGCTCAGCACGAGTGCGGGAGCAACAACTATGCAATCGTCGATGTAGCGTTGGATGATTTGGGGATCGTTGCTGTTGCAGGCTTTGAACAAGTCCAGCTGTCTTATCTAACTAGATGCTTTCCAAATGCTCCAGCACATCATCTTCCTTAATATTTACATGCGCAGGCTTTTTCAGTCCGATGTAGGCTATCACTATAATCGCCAAGATCCTTTCTCCGTAGTCAATACTGAAGCAACGTACTCATTAACTACCTCCGCTATCTCCCCCGCTTCCATACACTTTTTTCCACTGTCACAGTTGGTTGGTTCTGTTATCTCCCTTCTTATCCTCTGACTCCACATATTTGTAGAATGCCTTGGGGTTTTCCTTAATCCTGTCCATCAAGGCCTTCTCATGGCTCTTTCCGGCTCTCCTAATTTCATTCTTGAGCTCCTTCCTGCTAACGTTATAATCTTCCAGCTCTCTATCATTACCCAGTTTTTTGAACCTTTCAGAAGCTCTCCCTTTCTTTTTGACTAGATTTACCACAGCCTTTGTACACTTCTTTGGCATCTCTGCGCCTTAGAGTAATAACAGCTTTTCCAGTCTAAGCTGCGTCTGAGGTTCCGTACCGGTGGAAATATTCGCAGGAATTTTCTAGGCTACATGACGGAGACGTCCACATCCATCCTAAATTGAAGGGACCAGTGTTGGGAGCCACAGTCCAGTCCAGCTGTGCCCAGCGCTGCTCCAACGTAGAAGCAGGAAGTCTCTCGACTTCGATTTTCCTCACTCCCCACTCTCTTAACGAAGCAGTGAAACTGTCCAACGCATCAGAAGCGCATCGCTTCTCGGAGTGAGCAGTATCTTCAGGAGGCGCCTCCTCAAGAAAGCAACATCGTCATCAAAGGTCCCGTCATTCAGGTCATTCCGTCTGTCACAGCTGCAGTCAGACAGGAGCCGTATGCGTGTCACGTGCTTTTGTCGTCAAGCGGTAACCGCTCATTGTACTACAGAATAACGCAGCTATAAATTACAATAACTACAGTATGTACAGAGATAAATTAAATATATAGTGCACAATGAAATAGAAAAACACAGAGGAAGATTTAATCAAAAATCTGATTGAGGATGGGAAGAAGCTGCTCCTGAAGCGTTGAGTGTGTGTGGTCGGGCCCCTGTATCCTCTGTGCGTGGAGGGGGGGGGGGGGGGCGGTTTGGGCGAGTGGGGAGAACTCTTTACTGATGGACGCAGCTTTTTGAGGCTTCGTCTTTTGAAGGTGTCTTGTGTGCGTGGGAGGCTTGCGCCTAAGATGCAGCCTTCTGAGAAAACATCTTCCAGCAGACTGTTTTGATCCTGTGCAGTGGCCCCTCCATGGCGGACGGGGATGCTTTCAGTTAGAATGCTCTCCACGGTACATCTGTCGAAATGTGCGAGAGTTCTGCGTGACAGACCGATTCCTCTCAAACTCTGAATGACGAATCGCCGCAGTCGTGCTCTCTTTGAGATTGCATCAATATACTGGGCCCGGGATGGATCCTCAAACAGGTTAACACCAATGAAATTGGAACTGCTCACTCCTTCCACTTCAAGTCCGTCAACGAGAGGACTGTCGGATGGTCCCTCGACCTCACCTTCCTGATCACGGAGGCTGGGGGGAGATCTGGCAGAAGGTGGTAGAGTTCTGAGAGGCCCAGAAGGAGAATTGTTGTGGCCAAGTGTTGCGGAAATATCTCAGAAGCAGCAGACAGAATAAATCCGGGCGACTCAGAGAATTGTTTCAGACTGAAGGACTTTATTGCATGATAACATGGAGAGCTCGGACACCTAAAAGCGGTGCTCAGGGGCTCTGCTTATCTTGCAGACACAAGTCATTATATAGACACAGCGTAGATGACTAAAAGCACTGAAGAATAACATTGCTTGACTGTGAACCTAGTACTAGATTGTAACAAGCAACGTGACTGTGAACTTCGGACTAATTTTCAACAAACAAGAGCATGATGTAAATATGGTGCCATAGCATTCATGTTTAGACTTTAGCAAGGACTAGATTCTAAGACTTGCAACTCAAAGCTCAGCAAAATTTTAAGATCATTCATAAGCGATTAGGTTAACTCCTGCATATCCAAAGAATCTTAAATTCTTCCAAACCTAGGTAGAAATATCAAATGGGCGATGGACTGTATTTAACGCGAGAGGAGAGTAGCTTAGAGGAGATGCGCGGGACAAGTTTCTGTTTTTTCTACAGATAATGGTGGGTAGCTCGAAAATCTGTCAGGTGTGGCAGTCGGTAATACATTGTTGTTTACGACGTTGTTGGCGTAGCACATGAACATGCAGTGAATGAATGGAGATGTGTCATGGACGTGTTTGTGTCACATCCCCACAGCGTTTGCACCTGAGACACTGCCGGTGATGGAATTTGTTTGTTCAATAACAATGGTCAGAGGTGGGACCTTGTCACTGGAGATCGATCCCCTGTATAAATCAGAGCCTGTTGCAGTACGTCAGCCCAGAGTGTCTTGCCGAGCTGTGGAATTCAGAGCAATCGCGTTCACTGCGTCACTCATATAGGATATCCAGTAATCTGGCGGATAGAAAACATTTACTACCCTGTTATTTCAGTCGTTGGAATTCCCGGTAAGCCGCGGTCACACCCGCAAATGACAAAAATGTATAGTTAATTCCAATATTCTGAATTAATTCTGAATTCTTAGTTAATTCTGACATTCCGAATTTGATACTCTCGCTACTTGTTGCCTTTAACACCATGGCTCAAGCAGCCGAGAGGGCGTCCAGTTGACTTTGTCTGCGAAAGGTCGATAGTAGCTGGAGGTCTGACCATCGGGGGGTAGAAGATTGATCACCCTCTGCTGTCCCAGCATCCCGAGGATGTTCCGGGTTAGGGGATGAAACGTCTGGAAACGGGTGGTCCCGGCTGATGACTCGACGGTGCAGCAGCAGAAACATCACAGCTGTATTAGGTAATTTTTTCCACAGCCACCTGTCCAGTCCCCGCATTTCAGTCATGGGCGGAAGGAATTTTCTACTGACTGAAGAAGTCGCACTGATTGCAGTTCTGTCTGAGATGTTCTTCGCCCTTCAAATCTCTGGGCTTACGAAGAATGACATTGGGAGTTAACCTCATTATTCAGCGCTCATTTCCACATTTTGGCCCAATTCCCCTGCTTCTGAAGGGTTGTTCGAAAACACCACTCTCCTCTAAAGACTGAAAGCAGAATGGGAAACCATCCGTTGGATGTTCAATGAAGCAGGGTCAGAAACCAGAGGCGAGTCTGCACAGGGTAGAGTTTGGGGCTCTGGACAATTGTCGGGATAAGAATGTATGATGAGGAGAAGGGAATCAGCAGCGGGGTGTGGCAGCAAATGACAGAGTAGCAAGATTTGGAAGCTCATTTGACGGACAATAATTCAGTTGTCTGACTGACAACACAGACAATGCCTGTGTGAGATTCCGCATTGGTTGAGGGACGTGTGTGTTGAGAATGGTGATATCTATTGAAAGAGTTGTTCCTGCTTTTTTATCCTGCAATATTATATCCGGATGGTTATTTTAGATTAACCCGTCTGTTGTAATGCATTGATTATAATATAAATTGTGAGATTCTGTCCCTAACTGTATATGGCTTGAATTTATGTTGCCTTAATGAGGTGACGGAGGTCATTCATGACTTTGTATTTTAAAGAAAGATTTTGGAGAATGATATTTGCCACTTGATTTTACATGCACAAGTGATCAGATTGAGTTAAACTGCTGCAGGATTCTAGAAATATTTTGGATTGTGTCTGGTTTCCCTTGGCATTTTCTGCATTTATTGCCTTGTTTGTTTGTATTGTATGTACTTGTGAGGTTGTTGTTAACCACCTTGTCCTGTAATTCTGCAAGAAGTCCCTCTGTTTCTGGGAAGAGGTCTCCAACTCTCAGTCAGGTGCTCGATGCTTCCTTTTCAACATCTTGTCTGCTCAGATGGTTGGGATGTCTCCCATGGAGGGTTATTTTCATTTGGTTTGTTAATGTTTTTTTTTCCATATTGATTATTCATTTTTCTGAGTTGGCCTCTCATTTAAGTGTATATTGCATATATACACTCGGAGTGCTGAATCCTGTTTATTTTTGGAGAAAATATATTCTTAAAAGTTTTATCCGATTGTTGTGTGATTTTTTTTTTCATTTGTGTTATTCCTCTTCCTCCTTCTGTCCAAGGTAGTGTTTGAGTTTAAGTAGGCTTTTCTGAAGTTTTCTAAAGTTCTTATTTATCTTTGAAAATATTACTGATTGAAATCGGACCAAGTTATTTTTTATTAAGAAAAACTCAAGGTCGGTATTGATGAAAGTGTTCATTGCTTTTATTGTATTTGTTAACTATTGAACTCAGTTTTCCAGGTTTTCTTAACCCTTGAACTAAATTTTGTCAAAGGTTTTCCCTATTTGCACTACTTACTATTTTCTTTGCTTGTTGTTATTCCAAATACGTCGGAATCAAGAGTCACAGTGAAGGATCTTGGCCCGAAATGATGATTCCCATCCATAGATTCTGCCTGACATGATGAGCTCCTCCAGCACTTTGTGTGTAGTTCTCTAGATTTCTATCATCTGCAGATCCTCTTGTTTCCCAGATACTTGTGTTTCTTGAAAGAACAAGCCGGTTGTAGTGTCGTGTAGCTCTGTTGGTAAAATATTAAATAAAAACATGAGAAAGAGGTGGCACAGGGTTGGAAGGTGTAGAGTATCAGTATGTGGAATTAAAGAAGAGCAAATGTAAAACAAAATCCCTGATGGGAATTGTTTCGAGACCACCAAAAAGTAGTTAGTATGTGGTCCACAAATTACAATGGGATATAGAAAACGCTTGCCAAAAGCGTAATGTTAGGATAGTCATGTGGGATTGTCATGCATGTGATTAGGAAAATTAGGATGGTGTTGGTCTCAAGAGGAGGAATTTCCTAGAATGTCCACAAGATGCTTTTTTAGACCAGCTCGTCGTTGAGCCCACTTGGGGATCAACTATTCTGGATTCGGTATTTCAGTGATCGGGAATTAATTAGGTCACCTAATTTCAAAGAACCCTCCTGGGCAAGTGATCTTAATATGATCAAATTCACCCTGACATTAGAGAAGGAGAAGCTAAAGTCAGATATGGAATAAAGAGGATTAGAGAGGCATGAGAGAAAAAATGGTCAAGATTGATTTCAAAAGAATGAATTTGAAAAGGCAGGGATGAGAGCAGAACAGGAATGGCTGGAATTTCTGGAAGCAAATTACAAAGAAGAAGTAGTATTCTAAAGGTAAGGTGACAAAACCGTGGCTGATAAGAGAAACCAAAGACAATATAAAAACGAAAGAGCGGGCACGGAGCAAAAATTACATGGAAGTTAGAGGATTGGGAAGCTTTTTAAAAACCGACAGAATGAAACTAAAATAATTCAGAAGGAGAAGATGGAATACATAGATGAGCTAGCCAGTAATATTAAAGAAGATACCAATTTTTCTAAAGGTACAGATGGTGTAAAAGAGATGCGGAAATGTTTATCAGACCAATGAAAAAATTATGCTGGAGAGGTAGTAATGGGGTGCAAGGTGATGGGAGATGAACGGAATAAGTATTGTACATCACTCTTATCTCTCAAAGACACTGGCAGGAAAATGGAAGCTGCAGATGTCAGTGGTCAGAATTGTAAAGTTATGTTACTCGGGGGAAGGTTCTTGGGAAACGGAGATGGTCTGAAGGTAAATAGGTCACCGGGACCAGATGGTGTACACCCCAGAGATCTGAAAGTGGTGGCTGAAGAGATGCGGAGGCATTAGCAATGATCTTTTGAGAATCGTTAAGGAAATTATATCCTAAGAAGTTTTTTTTTCCTTCCCTGTTCCCCCTCTCCCAGTTTCACCTGTCACCGACCACTTTTGCGATCCCTTTCACCCCCATACTTCTTCCTCTGACGTCTCATCCTCTTTGTTCCCAGTCCTGATGAAGAGTCTTGGCCCGAAACGTCGACTGTTTACTATTTCCCGTATATGCTGCCTGGCCTCCTAGGTTCATTCAGCATTTTGTGTTTGTGTTGCTTGGATTTCCAGCATCCACACATTTTCTCCTGTTTTTGATAAAAAAAAACAAAAGCAGGGTCAGTGGAAACAAGAAAACAGTGGAAAGTTAGAGGATTGGAAAGCTTTTACATAACCAACAGGAGACAACCAAAAATATAACACAGGAGGGATAAGATGAAAAATTAAAGTAAGTGAGCCAATAATATCAGTTATCAAGAGCTGTTCATACATATAAATAGTAAAAGGGAGCGAGTTGATTTTGTACCGCTGGAAGATGATGCTGCCGATCGAGCAAAGAAATAGCGGCCGAACGTAATAAGTATTTTGTGTCATTCTTCATTGTATAGGACAATAAGACATAGGAGCAGAATTAGTCCATTCAGCCCATCAAGTCTGCTCCATCGTTCTATCATGGATGATGCCAGTTCTCTGTCAACCCCATGCACCTGCCTCCTCGGCATATCCTGTAATTCCCTGTCTGATCAGCAACTTCCTTAAGTGTACCCACTGTCGTGGCTCGCACCGCTGTCTGTGCCAGGGAATTCCACAGATGCAATCCTCTCTGACTAAATAAAATTCTCTTTTACTACTCTAAAAGGTCGCTCCTCATTGTTGAGGCTGTGTCCTCTGTTATGCCTGCCCCTACTATACGAAATGTCCGGTCCTCATCCACACTATCTGGACTTCCCCAAATTCAGAGGATTTCAGTGAGATTTGCCACCCCACCATCCGCATTCATTAAACTTAGGTCAGTGCAGGTGTACAGGTCCAAGGCTGGCAAACGCTCCTCATAACTTAACCCCTTTCTTTCCGGAATCATCTTCTTGAACATCCTCTGTACTCTCTCCAATGACAGCACAGGTTTTCCGAGATATGGGTCCCAAATGCTCTAAGTGCGGACTAATAGGGTCTTATAAACTACCCGGATGATCTCTTTGCTTATATCTTCCACTTCACTCTAAATAAATGCCAGCATTACATTTGCCTTCTTTACACAGCTTCTCCTGTAAATTAACCTTCTGGGAGTCTTGCCCGAGGACTAATTTTTTCTTCCGTACTTCTGTTGTTTGAAACTTCTCCTCAATCAGATAATAGTTCACTATTGTTCCTTTTGCCAAAAATCACCATCGTACATTTCCCAACATTGTATTCCATCCGCCACATTTTTGCTCATTCTTCAAATTTGCCTGTGTCCTGCTGCAATCAAATTGCTTCCTCAGCCCTAACGACGCCTCCACCTATCTTTCACAAATCTGTCCCACAGCCCGAGCTTTGGACGGGGTCCACGTTCGGATTCGCTGGGTTGTGTCGATCATGATTTTTCAACAGTGTTAACCAGGATCTAATTCTGACTTCGCTTGTTTTTTGTTTCTCCGATTCATTCAACCACAGAAGTTACTGGTAAAAGGAATCACGTATCTAGTATATCTACTTTCCAAGCGGACCTGATCATCTGGGGAGACGGATGGCACCGGAGGATCTCCCAAGAATTTATTTACTCATTCAATCTTTTGGTTTTTAAATGAGAATCCTGCCGGACAGATCTTCTGGAATTTTTGAAGAAGTTGTACACAGGTTATTTTCAGGAGAATCGTTGGACGTGTGTACTTGGATTTTCAGAAGGCCTTTGAGAAGTTGCCGCTCATGAGGCTGTTTAAACAGTTAATATTCAATGGCATAAGGCCAGGAGACCATAATATGTAGGAATAGAATTAAACTATTTGTTACATCGAGAGTGCTTCGCCATTCCATCAGGGCTGATCCAATTTTCCTTTCAGCTCCAGTCTTCTGTCTTCCACCCACATCCACTCATGTCCTGCACAATCAGGAATCTGTCACACTGTGCATTAAATATACAGGAACGCTTGGACTCCGCAGATGACTGTGGTAAAGAACTCCACTGATTCACCACTCTCTGGCTGAAGGAATGCTTACTCAATTCCGTTTTAAAAGGATTGTTTTCCGTAAAATCCTCTCCACACTCACTCTATCAAGGCCTTTCACTATTCGATAGCTTTCAATGAGGCCACTCCTATTTTTTTTGAATTCCAGTGAATACAGACACCAAGTGGTCAAACATTGTTCGGATGGCTCGCCATCCAATCCTGGAATCACTTTCGTGAAACTGATTTGGATTATCTCCAGTCAAACACATCTAAGATAAGGGGCCCAAAACTGCTCATAACACTCCAGGTGAGGCCCCACCTGTTCTTTATAAAGTGACCGCATTATCTACTTTCTTTTATATTTTGGTTCTCTGGAAATCCACACTGACATTGCACGCCTTCTTCACCGCAGACTCAACCTGCAATTTCCCCTTTATGGACTGTCACACAGGAGTTCCCGGGTCCCTTTCCCCCTGAGTTTCTGTTTGTATTTTCCCTCCGTTTAGAAAAGAATCAATGCTTTCCTTTCTTCTACCAATGTGGACGACCAGAGAATTTACTACCTTCCATCTGCCATTTCCTTACCCATTCTCCTAATCTATGTAGGTGCTTCTGTAGCCTCTCTACTTACACAACGCTCCCTGCCTATCCACCTCTCTTCATATCGCCTGCAAACATTGCAAATAAAACCGATAAATTCCATCATTGAAATCAGCTTTGGCATAGAACGTAAGAAGAATCGATCCCAACATGGATTCCCGTGGAACCTCACTCTTCACCGGCAATTATCGTCTCGATTATTTGACACTTTTCACAGGTTTATGGAAACTTAGTCGCTGTGTACGTTCACGTGCTGATTTAGCACAGACAAAAAGCACTTATCAATAAATACAAACTCCTTCTGTACCTAACTGATCATTATTGCTGATGGGTAATCCTTGTAACACATTCTCTCAATCGTCACAGATACATCTGACATCATCCGAAAGTCAGGACAGAGCAGCATTCAACAATGAGGCCTACACAGCAATACTGATGTCAGTCTCCAGAACGCTATGATAGTTTACACGAATAGAGTGGCTGGAAAGTTCACACGGATTGAGAAGTAGGAGTGTGAGGTTTACGCGTGCCTCAGGATTTAGCAGCCGGAGCTGAGAGCAAAAGGAAAAACAAATAATACCATTGATAATAATTTACCTGTTTAAAACCAGGATATAAAATTGTAGCATCCTGCATCCCACAGCTATTCGACACTCACTGAGATAATCACAATATAATCACAGAGGAGCAGAAGGTAGGCCGTGAGGGTGTGAAAATATGTAAAGATAACTGATAATAGGTTCTGTAATTCTAAATCATGCACGAATGAATATCTGAAAGCTTTCATGTGGTTATGTTGACTTCAAAAATCATTCAATCCTGCCCCACACTAGAGATCATGTCATTTGGAGTGGATAACCGCAGAACATTAAACACAATGAAAGGTGCAATAGAGCGAGTAGAGCAGCAAGGTCCGATACTCCCCATGGATGGAAATGAAACAGATAAACACTTGGGATATCAAAATGCAAGCAAATTAGATCATTGGCGGCGTGATAAATGGAAATATACCACTTCAGGGCTTAAGAAAATGCGCCAGAAAGAGCTCAATAGTGAAAATATCACAAAGGAAACACACAGGTTTGCTGCAAATACATTATATTTGTTTGTCAAACCCTATCTGGAAAACTGATCAAGAAATACAACAACTGAAATGAAAATTTTAGAAAACACTACGTACACTTCAGAGAGTGGGGAGTGAGGGACATCGGGCACTTCGAAGCCCAGAGGCAGAAGCAGGAAGATGTTGGAGAAGGGCTGGGCACAGTTGGACTGTGTCTCCCAATTCTGGTTCCAGCAATTTAGGATGGATGTGGACGTCCCCGTCATGTAGCCTAGAATATTCCTGGGAATAGTTCCACCGGTAAGGACGCTCAGACCCAGGTTAGACCGGAAAGGCTGTTATTACTCGTCCTGCAGCAGAGAAGCCGAAGAAGTGTACAAAGACTGTGGTAAATCTAGTCAAGAAGAAAAGAAGAGCTGACGAAAGTTTCAAAATTCTGGGTAATGATAGAGAGCTGGAAGATTATAAGGCTAGCAGGAGGAGCTCAGGACACAAGTTAGAAGAGCCAGAAGGGGCCATGAGAAGGCCTTGGCGAACAAGATTAAGGAAAACCCCAAGACACTCTAGAAGTAAGTTAAGAGGATAAGAAGTGTGAGAATAGGACCAATCAAGTGTGACAGTGGAAAAAAGTGTATGGAACCGGGGGAGACAATGGAGGTACTTACTGAGTACTTTGCTTCAGTATTCACTACGGAAAAATGATCCACTCAGTCCACCCAGCTGAAAGTGGGTACTGGCAAACTGTTGTTGACTAAACTCTCGGTAGGCTGGCGCCCTGTCCGGAGTGGGTGGAGTCTCACGAAACAGAAACCGGCATTAGCACCGGCCTGATGAGCCTATTTTTAAAAAGTACACGCTCACAAAATAAATGCCAGACAATACACAAAAGGCGAGTAGATAATTGCAACGTTATACTTCTTAGTGATGGGTTAGTGAAAAGAGATAACCGAAAGGCGCCAAATCAGTAAGTTTATCAGATTGTGCATCTAATATTTTAATACGTTGGAGCTCACGACTCCGGTTCCATCCACAAAGACGTTCGGCCATGAAGCGAACCGCCGACGTCCAGTATCCGCCGCCCTGGAACCGCTGTCCGCTCTTCACACGTATGTCCTCTTCGCTCGCCTCCCGGAAAAGACCGCGAACTCCCTCTCAGCACACGCATACTAGATAGCATGACAATTCTCCATTGGTCAGTTCAACCTCTTATCTACAGTTATAACCCAAACATTCCAGATACAGAAACCCGTTACAGCATTAAGTAACATTACGGAGAAGCCATCTCGTTAGCCTGAACATTTAACATCACAGTTACTGGTACTGAGAGTCCTACATAGGGATAACTTACAGCGGACTGAAAAGCCTGAGCATGTAGATATTAAGGAAGAGGATCTGCTGGATCTTTTGGAAAACTTAAAGTTGTATAGATCACCGGGACGAGTTGAAAGCCTACAGCAGCAACGTTCCCCAAATCATCTAACGCTACATCGACGATTGCATAGTTGCTGCCCCCTGCATCTTCCTCAGCTCGTCGATTTATTCAAATTTGCCTCCAACTTCCACCCTGCCTTCAAATTGACTTGGTCCACTTCAGGCACCTCCGTTCTCTATCTTCAGCTCTATCTCCATCTCCCGAGACAGACTAACCACTGGTATATTTAATAAATCAACTGCCTCACAGCCGTCCGTACGGTACCTCTTTCCAGCCTGTCATTTGTAAACAAAGCCGCCCCTTCTTTCAGCTCCTCGGTTCCCTCTGTATCTGCTCTCAGGCTGAGGCTTTTCATTCCAGAGCAACGGAGATGTCCTCCATCTTCACAGAAAGGGGCTTCCTCTCCCCCGCACCTCTTCCATTTCACACACATCTGCCCTTACAGCATCCTGCCGCCGCCCCGTCACGGTGAGTGTTCCTAATGTCCTCACTTAGCGCACCACAATGCACATTCTGCACATAATTGCAGATAACTTCCAGCATCTCCAACGGGATCTCACCACCGATCACATCTTCCCATCCTCATACAACTCCCGACCATTTCTACTTTCTGCAGGGATGACTCTCTATGTGACTCCCTGGTCCTTCCCCACCGATCTTCCTCGTGGCACTTATCATTACAACTGGAACAAGCACAACATCTCCCGCAGGACCCAAACAGTCCTTCCAGGTGTGGCGACACTTCACCTGCGAGTCTGTTGGGGTCATCTACAGTGTCCGGTCGTTGAGAGCTCCTATAATTCAGTGAGACCCAACGTAGGTCGGAAGACCCCTCCCCCTCGTCGAGAACCTGCCATGAAAAGCGGTGGCCTCCTCTTTCGATTCTACTTCCGGTTCCCATTCTGACATGTCAGTCCGTGGTCTCCTCTACAGCCAAGGCGGCGACACACAGGTTCGAGTACTGACACCTTGTATTCCGTCAGGGTAGCCTCCAATATCCTGGCATGAACATCGATTTCTCTAACGTCTGGTCATTGCCCACACTCACCCCCACAACTTCTTCAACATACCGCATTCATGGTTCCCTTTCACAACTCCTTACCTGATTATCTCCACAACTTATATATAAATAACAATACCTCATTTCCTGAAATAATGGAAAGGCTGAACTGCTGGGAACAACAACGTTTTCAGGAAGTTCGATTTATTCATGCGCTTGCCGAGCAGGTTTGAATTTATTTTCGGAATGGGAAAACTATTTGACCCTTTCAACTGAGCGGTATAGACTTCTGAAACATTTCAAAACAAAAGTAGCGGGGGAGATCAAAAGTACTTTCACCTGCTCTCTGAATCTGGTCTGGGTCACTCCGTAGATAAATGTATTCGTGCAGCTGCTGAAATTCTGAATCACAGAACCCCAAAACTGTGCCTGAAAAAGCCGAATAGACATTTCCAGGTCTGTTTAGAGGCATCGCATGAGAATGAAGACCAGAGTGGTTGTCGCTCAACATAGAAGGAAACTCGCCGACAGGCTGAAGAGCAGAATGATGGATTGTCTCCGACTCTCCATCTCCGGATCTCACTGTTTCCCGCAATTTCCCCGTCCCTTCAGCCCCCTGCGGACTCTGCTCGCCGCCAATATCTGTCTGACGGTCAGAGCATTGAGGGTCAAAATGAGGAAGAAAGGATGTAGAGGATTCAACAGACGGTCCACCCAATAAAACACCTCAAATGATTCTCTGAAAGGAAGTGCGGGCCTATTGGTGCAGACCCAGTTCCCATTTTCCAAAAACGCTACTCCATTCGTATACATGAAATAAAATGGGATGTTTTTTAAACATAAACCGACAGATATTGCACCAAGCACCAATCCTGCAATACTGGGGATGCAGTATTTCGTTTTAAATTTAACGGAGCAAATGGCCACAAAGCGATCGAAAGTGAAAGCGTCAGTAAACCACACGGAACAGTCAACGGCCACGTGACACAGGACGTAGTGGACAAGGCAGAACGGAGCGTTGTCCAGGATTCCGGAATGAAATCCGTATGCTCGACCCATCTGGTAGAACAGGACTTCGATAATCACCACCATTAGATCCGCCGCAGCCATCGCCACCAGGTAACGTGTGACGCATTTGGAGAGACCGCAGTTTCCTCGGCTGAGAATGATGATCGCCACAAGGTTAACTGCAGTGAGACAAAAAAGACCAAAATAAAAATAATACAAATGTGTGTGTTTTTTTTTTTTTGCAGAAATACAGCCGTCAATTGTTCTCTTTAAATAAAATCCATCGTTCAGCTCTGCTGGACGTTATCAGTAGAAGTAAAAAGATACTATGTTTATTTGAGCACATGACCGCAGCATAAAGCGTTTTACAGTAGCGCATGCTCACATTAATCGCTTCACGTTCACGAATGCAGCAGCGATGAGCAGAGTCCAAGAATGATAGATCACAGAAACGGGTCCTTCGGCCCAATGTCTCCATGCCGACCGACGTGGCCACCTGATACAGTTGTTCGTGGTTGGGTCACATTCGTCAAATTGTCCATCTGCATTTTAAATATTGTTAATGACTGTACGCCCATTTCCTTTCTCAGGCTGTTCAATACACAGAGCAACTCCTATGTGAGTAAACGTCTCTCGAAATCCAGCTATATTTCTGCTCTCAATAAAATGCCACTCGGCCGAACCTCTTCCTGCAACTCAACCCCGAGAGTCCCTGCAGCATCTTTGTGAATACTGTCTGCACACTTTTCAGCAGAATTCTGCCTTTCCTATAACAGAGCGGCCAAGACTGTTCACAGAACTCCAAGCGCGGTATCTCCAAGGAGAGAGGAAGTGTAATTGAAGTGCGCATCTACGCTTCTTTCCGAAAATCTGAGTTACTATTCCATTGCAAGGTCAGATTCTGAAACCAAGATCTTGCACCGCAGCAACCTTCCCTCTGTTTTATTTTACTGCTTCGGGGACAAACCATTGCTCTGGGCAGAAAATTGTTACCCGGTCTTAAAAGTTCTCGGCACTTGGAATGTTTTTTAAATCTGTAATATGCAAGTCAAACGATGACAAAACATAACACACAACACACGTAAAGACTGTCAGACAGTCACAATTGACAGGGAGGATGCGACAGTGAAATGATCTGACGGGACGGCGATGGTGGTTTCTTAACAGTGAGCGACCGACTTCCATTCTGTCTTCATTGTGACCATTTGTGACAGTGTTGTAACTTGAAACCATGACAATGCACGTACGCTGAAGCTAAAATGCTTCAATGTAAATGTGGTACGTTTAATGTTTAGCACATCTATGGATTATATTCATTAATACCGTTAAATTCAGAGTATTTCATTATTATATTACCAAAGATGTCGAAACATTTTAGCATAATTTCAAAATGATGTTAACATGGTAAAAAGAAATTCCAGCTGCTTGTCCACAAATGCCATGTTCGCGGGGGAATTTCAATCATGGCGAGGCTGTGGTATGGAATTGATGACGGGCGCAGTAAAAGAAGTCCTGATCCTTCGAGCCGGAATCGAACCAGCGACCTAAGGATGACTCCATTTTCTCTACAGTCCTCCGCTCTACCAACTGAGCTATCGAAGGAAAAGCGACACCAAGTTTCTCCACGTTGGCTCCTACCGACAATCATTCTGCAGATTTCAGCCTGGCATCTGTCGATCGATGGCAAAAGCCTGCCTATGGCAAATAACTCGTCCTTCCAGCACTGGGGGCCACAGGCCACGGGATGACGCCGATCACCGCGCTTCTGACAATTCTAGGGACACTACGATTCCAACACAGCTCTTTGATCGTCCTCGCCCGTTCAAATCAAAGGTTACTCAGCTTTCTCTTTTCACCCAGTAACCAGGGCAATGTCCTTCTAACCACTCACCTGATTTATGCCGGAATCGTCGCCTGCAGCTCATGCATTACTGAAACTCCAGCTGCCAGCCGGCTTTTCCTCCTATCTGCTTTCAACACAGCAAAACTACGACATTTTCTTCCGGTCCTTTGACTGAGACACTTTCCGCTCGCTCAGCGCCAACCGCATCTTTTGTGCATTCCAAGTTCAGGAATTTGATGCGAGGAATCCTCTGAATACAAAATGTTAATGGAGAATGCGAGCATCGATCTCGCTACCTCGCACATGCAAAGCGAGCGCTCTACCATTTGAGCTAATTCCCCAGCACGTCGTGCTAACGACCTATAATATCCTTCGTTGGATAAACATCATCGCATGCCTGCCACTGTTCACCGATGCACAATCAGCAGCTCACAGACAGGCACACACACTCACTCACTCACTCATCAGTAGCTGAGAGCGGCATGAGGTTTCTGCTTCCGTATCAGTAATGGAAAGGTACTTACCCGGGATACCGACAATTCTAATGACTGTGTGGCAAATAGCCCTTTCTGGAAACATTGTTAATCCAAGGCTGTTCTGTTTGGTATGTTGTCAATTTCTAAATTTCATAAAAGTTGTAAATAGCCAGTAAATAAAGTCAAACAGTTATAACAAAGCCCAGAGAGCAAACTTCTTTTGACCTTTCTGGGTAAAACTCTTCAGGGATCACACGTTGCTGAGAGTCCACCGCGTCTGGATGTTTCCGTCCTCAATGTAGCTGAAGCACAGAATGAGGTACTTTTATAGAAAAATCGGTCACCAATAATGAAAACAACCTGTACAGTGACTGGTGCTGATTACCGCTTGTTAGCAAAAATATCTCTGCTGTAACCAACCGTAATGGCAACGGGGAAATAACACGGCTGATTTCATTGAACTGAACGCAACACCTGTCATGAAGCCTCAAGAGACGGCCGATGCTGGGATCGCAACACCAGCTGCGATGTTGTCAAACTACTCCGTGTAATGACAGGACATTCTCTGCGCATCGCTGGTGACGACAGTAGTCTGTAATCCTGTGGGTGAGTCCACCTCATCAGCGCTGATTCCACTCTCACATTGCGAGTGGAGTCTCTGTCTCGATACTTCCCCGTGATGACGCACCTTTCATGTGATTCACTGTCACTTTGCTTGCGGGGATTTATTTATTACTGGACATTAACATGAATGATTTCTGTCGCAAACCCTCATTGTTTACACTGTTACCGGAGTCTGTCGCAAACACAGATCTCGGCAAATATGCGGCGCGAAATGCAAACCAATGACCCCAGCATTACATACATTGTCCGCTGCTGTACCAGACAGAGAAAAACAGAAAATATTGTATCAACACCGGTTTTAATGCAAATAAGTAGCAGGAACGATATTAAATATGTTAGCGAGTTACTAGATGAACTCCAGGCACGGCCAACTAATGTCCCCGAAGCACCCGACGACAGCAGACTCTTGAGTCCGTCCGAAAGCTTCGAGCTTCCGACCAGCCCCTCCGATACAGCCTCCCGAGCGCCATCCTCTGCCGAGCGCCTTCGACCTCGTCCCGGCCGCCGAAACAAGCAAAGCCGAGGTCTCGGAGGCCTTCTCCTCCGGAGATTCCGCACGGCACAGAGGCAGCGGCAGCGAAGCGGACATTTCAGAAGTTTCTCCAGAAGTTCCTCCGCGCTCTCACGTCTGTCTCCATCAAATAAGGATTGTGCATGGATCCCTACTTCACAAGTAACAGATCTCCATGTCCAGTGAGGCCTTGCGCGCTGCGTCGCGCCAACATTTTCTTCTCCTCCTCATGGATTGGTCATGCAGTGCTCATGAAGTGTGTGAAGTTAGTATAACTAAAGAGAAGGTGTTTTGGAACCTGAAAGATCTGGAAGTCACCAGGACCAGATAGTCCGCAAACTATTGCTCTGAATGAGGTAGCTGAAGAGATCTTGGGGGCATTAGTAAATATCTGTCAAAGGAGTCAGTAGATTCTAGAATGGTTCTGAAAGACCGGAAAATTGCAAATGTCATTACAGTCTTCAAGAAGGGGCAACACAACCTATAGGCCAGTTAGTCTGGCAGTGAATGGGAAGGTATTGGTTTCCATTAGTAATGATGATGTCTCACCGTACATGCAGGCATATGATAAAATAGACCGTATTCAGGATGGTTTTATCAAGGGAAAACCTTGCTTGACAAATATAATGGCGGAGCAGACTCGATTGTATAACAGTGTCGACATTGTTTACATTTACATTTACAGCATTTTTTTATTATATTGTAATTGGTCCCCTATTGTGACTATTGTCTTGTCTCTTAATTATTGTACTGTCTGTATAAATTATGTTGTCCCGTGTAGGTCTGAACTCTAATGTAGTTTTCTGTTGTTTCATGTAGCACGATGGTCCTGGAGGAGCCTTGTTTCGTTTTTACTGTGGACTGTACCAGCAGTTATGGTTGAAATGACAATAAAACCGACTTACGTGACGTGACGTGACTGTGGATGAAAAATCATTAGACGAGAGAGGTTGATAGATTCCTGATTGGTCAGGGCATGAAGGGATACAGGGAGAAGGCAGGAGATTGGCGCTGAGAGGAAAATTGCTTCGACTATACAGAAATGGCGGGACAGACTCAACGTGCCAAATGCCTAATTCGGCTCCTGTACCTTATGAAATAAAATGTTGGCAGAACTCAACAGGTCAAACAGTTTCTATGGAAATGATTAAACTTCCGATTTCTCCTCGTGACGCCAGTTTTCCACAAGCTTCTCCGTTTTCTCACCGTCACCGGGAAGCAACAGCTTTGTAGGCTACGGGACCAACGGGAATTACACTGAGGTGCGGGATTCATTATCGGAAAGCGTCGGCAGTGACAAGAATGGAAATGTGACAGAAAATAAAGGGCAGCTTGAGCTTAATAAATGGTAGGAGGTGGACGTCGGGGACCGTGGGTGCGAAGGGTCTGTTCACCAGTTGTATCTCTGACGGGCACCAATTTAGATTTTAATCTCCCCCGATTCCACATTCTGCGACGACCGCCAGTTCCAAAGTGTGCTTATTAATTAATTGAGTAATTGATATGAGCGGATATTCCACTGCGTTGATGAACTGCTCTCTTTCTTCGACTGTTACCCCGTAAATAAACGTGTTTGTGCAGCAACTTAATACCATCAGCATGATTGCAGAGTGTTGAAGTATGTATTCCGCATCGTTGTAATTATTTGGATCCAATCCGGCGATGATGTAATAAAGGAATTCGGCAACATTCACCGACCACAGGATGATGAAGCTTCCGGAGATGGTGAGAAGTAAGATCACAGACCTCCTCCTGCTCTCCATCTCCGGGTCACTGCGGTTCTGCGCCTTGTTCTGTCCCCTCAGCCCCTTACGGACGCGATTGGTCACTAAAATGTGTCTGACTGTCAGAGCGTTGAGCAGTAGTATTAACACGGACGGGAGTAATGACGCTAGAACGATAGAAAGCCTGTCATATCCCACCCACCCGGGATCCGTATAGTAGCCCGACTTTGTAATACAGTCCCAGGGTATATTGTCAATCACTTTCACTGGGTGATATATAAAGAGGAAGGGCACATTTTTAAAATAGAGCAGAACGCCGGTTGTTGTCAGAACCACAGCTGCAGTTTTCCCGGTGCAATACTTTGCTTTCAGCTTCTGGCAACAGATGGCGACAAACCGATCAAATGTAAAGCTGACGGTGAACCAGACCGAACAGTCAGTGGCTGCCTCTCCTACGGCAGAGATCACACTGCACACGGGGGTAATGTCCAGTAATTTCCCGGGAAAGAAATAGTAACTGATCCGCAACAGTATGACCTCAAAGATAATAGTAAGTCCGCTGTCACCATGGCCACCAGGTAGCGCGTGGTGCAGGTAGAGAGGCCGCACTTTCCCCGGGACAGGATCGCAATTGCCACTAAATCCACTGGGGGAACGACAAAAGAATGTGTGAATTGCTGTCTCGATGCTAAGCTTGAAATTAAAAAAGAGTCAAACTTTGTAGACAACTTAATTCTAGAGGATTAAAAGGTGTAAAGCGGGAGTCGCAGATGTAACACACGCGTAGTGTACACTCGATATTGGAACCGGAGCAGGGTTCGTGAGTGAGGCATTGTCAACTGATCATCGAAAGCGATTTGGAGAAATCAACATAAATCTTACACCATCAGTATTTCGACTAATGTAGGTCGGCAACCGTCTCAGCGATCGTCACTGCCGCGTTCCTATCACCGAAGGTCTGGAATCTCCCCATAGTGTGAAAAGCCACTTCCTCCGCTTCAGTCTATTTACAAAGATCAGAGAAAAATTGTTTTTGCCGTTCGCGTGTCTTCGTTGCCATCTCAACTCTCGTTTACAATTCGTGTTCAGGGTCCTCGCTTGGTTCCCCCATTTTAAATTCTGCAAATGCGCTTGGCCGCGCTTTGTTAAGGTATCCGTTCAGTTTAAATTTTCGCTTATTAAGATTTTGCCTGACCCGCCGAATGTTTCGGGTATTCTCGACTTTAGTGCTTAAACCATTCGATTTCCAAAGGGAGAACAATGTAGGTCCTTCAAACATTTGTATCTTCTGGAATTGCTTCAAGCCACTGTTATATTATACTAAATGTGTCGATGTTTAATGTTCCAGAGCGGAGTATGGCATGAAACTTACCCGGTCTGAACTCCGTTGTGCACTTCTGGGTTTACTCTTAACCCCCTGTTCACTTAAGGCATGAAAGCAAACCCTGGTACACGAATCTGCACACAGATCTTTATTTCAATTTTCAAAACTCTCGATGGTTAGGATACTAACTCACAAGTGTTTTCTGCCGCTCTCGCCTGAATCTCATTGGCGAATCCCTTCCAGCGTCGCCTGTAAACCCTGCAGCAATTTCTTGAATTTAAAATATGTTACCGTTGATATGGAATAACAACACGCAGCCCGAAAAGGTGCGGAGCGCGCTGCCGTATTGGAGCTTACTCTGTAAGCAGCTTTGCATTGAAAAGTCAAAACTGCCTGTCACGATTTTACAAAATGAATCCATCACCCCGATCTTCACTGCACATCTGTTTTAATTGCCAGTTTAGTTTCAGCCCAGGCATCTGTTTAAAATGCAACGGAGCTTGTGACCGAGCGTAGAGTTTTGTCACAATGTCTGCACCGCACTCACTGATACACCGACATCACGAACCTGTCGGTAACAGAAAGAGTCCAAAGACCGCGCACACAGAACTGCAAAAGTCTGTTCGCATGTGTTCTTACCGGGAATACCAATAACGGCAATGATCAGGTAATATATCTTTCTCACGCTGTAAAATGTTTCACCCATGCTGTGTGAGATTCAGTCTGTCTTCCAGCTGCCCGCGATCTCGCTGAAGAAACTGAGCGGATGAATCTCCACGGTCATTCATTTATACTCGCTCCAGCACACTGAATATTCAATATTACACAAGACTGACGCGTCTTCCAACAGCCGGGGTAAAAATAAACATGATGTAATTAAAGTAAAATCCCAGTTGTGATCAGATATGGATAGCTTGACACGACATTACAAAGTCTCAAAGGCGACTAAGTAACGATTTGAATGTTGTTGCGAAACTCATTGTTATTGTAATTGATCTTGTCCGATCTTAAGCTCCATGGACTTCTTCATCATAGACCAATGATATATTGTTATTGGGCAGCTCTGTTTCACGTTGGGACCTGTCTCGGTTATAGATCTTCCAATAGAAATGTTTAAAAATGGAATATAATGTTTGTAAGGTAACATAGTGAAGAGTCTAAAACTTATATAGCATTCAGACTTACGAAGATATTGAACGCATTAAAACCGTTAATTAAATTAATTGCAACCTGCACAAAATGTTGGAAGACCTCAGCGGGTCAGCATCTGGATAGGAATAAAGTTAGTATCTCTGGCCGCGTCCCTTCTTCAGAAGAACTAACGGTTCGTCGATCACCTGAGCACCAGCCACAAAATAGAACGCAATATCCCAGTGGCTACCTTCTTCAATTCCTTCTGTTATTCCCGATCCAATATGTCGGTACATTACTCCTTTTCTGCAGAGGCCATTCTCAGACTGGACGAGTAACGATAAGAGCAGAATAAGGCCATTTTGCCCTTCAAGACTGCTCCGCCATTCAGTCATGGCGGAATCTTTTTACCCCTCCTCAACCCACTCCCCGCCGTTCTCCCCTTAACCTTTGATGCCGGTTTCAATCAGGAAACTATCAATCTCTGCCTTAAGTATACCCAACAACCTGGCCTCCACAGTTGCGTGTGGCAATAAGTTCTGCAGACTCACCACCCACTTCCTAAATAAATGTCTCCGCAACTGTTGTAAATGTTCTATCCTGAGAACATAGAATAGTACAGCACATTACTGGCCCTTCGGCCCACAATGTTGGGCCGAACCTCTAACCCTGTCTCCCCCAACCTTAAATTCCTCCATATACCCGTCTAGTGGTCTCTTAAATTTCTCTAGTGTATCTGCCTCCACCACTGATTCAGGCAGTGCATTCAACGCACCAACCACTCCCTGAGTAAAAAACCTTCCTCGACTATCCTCCTTGAACTTCCCACTACTTACCTTAAAGCCATGTCCTCTTGTACTGAGCAGTGGTGTCCTGGGTAAGAGGTGTCGGCTGTCCACTCTATCTATTCCTATTAATAACTTGTACAACTCTATCATGTCTCCTCCCATCCTCCTTCTCTCCAAAGAGTAAAGCCCTAGCTCCCTTAATCTCTGATCATAACCCATGCTGCCTAAACAAGTCAGCATCCTGGTAAATCTCCTCTGTACCCCTCCCAATGCTTCCACATCCTTCCTGTAGTGAGGTGACCAGAACTGGACACAGTACTCCAAGTGTGACCGAACTAGTGTTTTATAGAGCTGCATCATTACATCGAATCTCTTAAACTCTCTCCCTCGACTTATGAAAGGTAACACCCCATAAGCTTTCTTAACTACCCTACCTACCTGTGAGACAACTTTCAGGGATCTGTGAACATGTACCCCCAAATCCCTCTGCTCCTCCACACTACCAAGTATCCTGCCATTTACTTTCTACTCTGCCTTGGAGTTTGTACTTCCAAAGTGTACCACCTCACACTTCTCCGGGTTGAACTCCATCTGCCACTTCTCATCCCACTTCTGCATCCTATCAATGCCTCTCTGCAATCTTCGACAATCCTCTACACGATCTACAACCCCACCAATCTTTGTGTCGACTGCATACTTGCTAATCCAACCTTCTACCCCCACATCCAGGTTATTAATAAAAATCAGGAAAAGTCGAGATCCCAGAACAGTTCCTTGTGGGGCACAACCCTACAATCTGAATGTATTCCCTCCACCACGACCCTCCGCGTTCTGCAGGCAAGCCAATTCTGAATCCACCTGGCCAAACCTCCCTGAATCCTATGCCTTCTGACTTACTGAATAAGCCTACCGTGTGGAACATTGTCAAGTGCCTTACTAAAATACATATAGGTCACATCAACTGCAATACCCTCATCTATATGCCTAGTCACCTCCTCAAAGAACTCTATCAGGCTTGTTAGACACGATCTGCACTTCACAAAGCCATGCTGATTGTTTCTAATCAGACCATGATTCTCTAAATACCCATAAATCCTATCTCTAAGAATCTTTTCCAACAGCTTTCCCATCACGGATGTAATGCTCAATGGTCTATAATTACCCGGACTATCCCTACTACTTTTTTTGAACAAGGGGACAACATTCGCCTACCTCCAACCCTCCGGTACCATTCCTATGGACAACGAGGACAGAAAGATCC
This sequence comes from Hypanus sabinus, assembly GCF_030144855.1. Classification (NCBI taxonomy): domain Eukaryota; kingdom Metazoa; phylum Chordata; class Chondrichthyes; order Myliobatiformes; family Dasyatidae; genus Hypanus; species Hypanus sabinus. The sequence continues at coordinate 95,364 of NW_026781357.1, forward strand.
TAGAAAATGGCTCAGCAATCTCTTCCCTCGCCTCGTGTAGCAGCCTGGGGAATATTCCGTCAGGGCCCGGGGACGTATCCGTCCTAACGTATTTTAACAACTCCAACACCTCCTTTCCCTTAATATTAACATGCTCCAGAACATCAGACACACTCATATCGTCCTCACCGTCATCAGGATCCCTCTCATTGGTGAATACCGAAGAGAAATATTCATTGAGGACGTCGCTCTCTTCCACAGACTCCAGGCACATCTTCCCACTTTTATCTCTAATCGGTCCTACCTTCATTCCCGTCATCCTTTTGTTCTTGACATAATTGAAGAATGCCTTGGGTTTTTTTCTTTACCCTACTCGCCAAGGTCTCATCCCCCTTCTTCCTCTTCTCAGCCCCTTCTTAAGCTCTTTTCTTGCTACCCTATATTCTTCAATACACCCATCTGATCTTTGCTTCCTAAACCTAGAAACTTCTACCTGACTAGATTTTCCACCTCACGTGTCACCCGTGGTTCCTTCACCCTACCATTCTTTATCTTCTCAACGGGGCAAATTTATCCTTAACATCCTGCAAGAGATCCTTAAACATCGGCCACATGCCCATTATACATTTCCCTGCAAAAACATCATCCCAATTCACACCCGGAAGTTCTAGCCTTATAGCCTCATAATTTGCCCTTCCCTATTTAAAAGTTTCCCTGTCCTCCCTGATACTATCCTTTTCCATGAAGATGCTAAAGGCCAGGGAGCGGTGATCACTGTCCCCTAGATGCTCACCCACTGAGAGATATGTGACCTGACCCGGTTCGTTATCTAATACTAGATCTAGTATGGCATTCCCCCTAGTCGGCCTGTCAACATACTGTGACAGGAATCCATCCTGGACACACTTAACAAACTTTGCCCCATCTAAACCTTTGGAACTAATCAAGTGTCAATCAATATTAGGGAAGTTAAAGTCACCCATGATGACAACCTTGTTATTTTTGCACGTTTCGAAAATCTGCCTCCCAGTCTGCTCCTCGGTATCTCTGTTGCTACCAGGGGACCCATAGAATACTCCCAGTAGAGTATCTGCTCCCTTCCTGTTTCTGACGTCCACCCATATGGACTCAAAAGAGGATCCTGCTATATTACACACTCTTTCTGTAGCTGTGATAGTATCCCAGACCAGTATTGCCACACCTCCTCCGCTTTCTACCCCTTTCTATCCCTTTTAAAGCACTGAAATCCAGGAATATTGAGAATCCATTCCTGCCCTGGCGCGAGCCAAGTCACAGTAATAGCCACTGCATCATAATTCCATGTATGTATCCAAGCTCTCAGTTCATCACCTTTGTTCCTGATACTTCTTGCATTGAAGTACACACACCTTAGCCCTTCGACCTTGCTACCTTTACACCATTTATTCTGCTTCTCTTTCCTCAAAGCTTCTCTATATGTTAGATCTGGCTTTACTCCATGCACTTCTTTCACTTCTCTATCGCTCCGGGTCCCATCGCCCTTGCCAATTAGTTCAAACTCTCCCTAACCGTGTTAGCAAACCTACCTGCAAGGATATTGCTCCCCCTCGAGTTCAGGTGCAACTCATCCAATCTGTACAGATCTCACCTTCCCCAGAACGGATCCCAATGGTCCAAAAATCTAAAAACCTGCCCCCTGCTCCAACTCCTCAGCCACGCATTCAACTGCCATCTCCTCCAATTCTTACCATCACTATCACGTAGCACTGGCAGCAATCCTGAGAACGACATCCTTGAGGTCCTGTTCTTCAGCCTTCTGCCTAGTTCCCGAAACTCACACTTCAGGACCTCATCCTTCTTCCTGCCTATGTCGTTAGTACCAACATGTATCACGACTTCTGGTCGCTTTCCCTCTCGTACCAGGATGTCATGCACCCGGTCAGAGACATCCAGGACCCCGGCACCCGGAAGGCAACAAACCATGTGGGTGTCGTTCTCACGTCCACAAAATCTCCTGTGCGCTTCCCAACTATAGAGTCTCCAATGTCGACAGGTCTCCTCTTCTCCGTCCCATTCTTCTGCACCACAGGGTCAGACTCAGGGACAGAGGCCCTGCCTCCGTGGCTCACACCTGGTTGGTCGCCCTCACCAACAGTATCCAGGACGGTAAACTTATTATTCAGGGGAATGGCTACAGGAGTGCTCTGCATTACCTGTCTACTCATATTCGCTTTCCCCCCTCTGACTGTCACCCAACGACACACTTCCGGCAGCCTAGCTGCGACCACTTCCCTGTAGCTCTCATCTATGACTGCCTCATTCTCCCTTATGAGTCGAAGGTCATCCAGCTGCTGCTCCAGTTTCCTCACATAGTCTTCCAGATTGCCCAGCCGCATGCACTTCTGGCAGATGTGACCCTGCGGGAGACGGGAGTTCCCCCAAGACTGCCACATCTCACAGGAGAGGCACATCGCCGTCTCAGGGGGCATTGTAAAGACTAACTGGGAAAAAGATCGTCCTCCGCCTCTTCTCGTCGAAGTCTCTCGAGTTAAAGCCTCAAAGCTCCACTCCTTCACTGGCCCACTCACTGCTTCTCGGCAGCTTGAATCAGTCTGGGCAGTCACCCCCCCCCCCCCCCCACCCCCCGGTCTCTCTCATACACACGGCGATTTCCCGTCCAGCACTTACACTCACTGAATGTTTGTCTGTTTGTATTTTGCACCATTCTCTGTAAATCGAGATAGTTCTGTGTGACAATCCCAGAGATATTCACATTAAGCCGTCTGGAAACAGCAATAATTCCACTGCCAAAGTCACCGAGATCACATTCTTCCCCAATCTGATGTTTGCTCTGAACAACACCTGGACCTCTTGAGCATTTCTGCATGTTTTTATTAAAGTAACTGAGCTGGTGTCACGTGATTTGTTGATCAGCATTAACGAGCTGGTGTACAGGTGCACTTTGAAAAATTACCACTGAGTTTATTTCCGAATGAGACAACCCACTCACCCCCATCGCGACTGTTATCAAGAATGAGATCTGGATCTATTTATTCATTCCCCTGTTTCTCACAACTGGATGACGCAGACAAGATCGTGAAGTAAACATTGTTGTGATGACAAAGCTGGTTAATCTTAAGGGGACATAATATCCTGGAATCTATGAATACTAATAGCAAAGAACAAATACATTTGAACATGGCACAGTATCGCTCTTCCCTGTAACAGACGGGATATTGAGGCTGAAAAGAGCAGCGAAAACTATCGGCGACATACAGACATCATGGATTTGGCAATGTGTACCACACAAAAACTGAATTCACCTCGTCAGGGGAATTGTACTGTGAGGCGATCAGGCTCAAGTGCGTTACAATTCAAAATTAACTTTGATCACTGAAGACGTAGAAGATGTGCTGTAGATCTGTTGCTTCAGTAGAAAAATTGGAGTGGATCCAGGTCACTGTTCAGACAACAGCTGATATGCTTCAACACCAGCCCCCAAAACACTTCAACTGTGGATGTAAGTGCCACTGGGCGATAGCCATTGAGGAATTTAACCACAGTCCTCTTGGGTCCGGCATGGTTTGAGCTTCAGTTCGGAGATACAAGGAGTTAGTCACCGCTGGGTTTCAGGAGGACAGTAACTTGGTGACTGTCGGCAGAAGGAAGCGAAATGAGCAGCCAGTGCAGACAAGCCCCGTGGACGTGCCCCTCAGTAATAATGTATACCACTTTGAGTATACACCGAGTGAGAGGGACGACCTACCAGCTGGAAGCACAACCTCTGGGTCTCTGGCCCAGAAGAGAACAGAAGTGAAGAGGTCTACAGTGGGTAGAAACGATTCCATAGTCAGAGGAACAGAGACGAGGTTGTGGATGGATGTTGCATCCCAGGTGACAGGGTCAGGGATGTCTCCGATCGGGAACAAGGCATTCTCTAGGGAGAAGGCAACAGAAATGAAGAGGTCTACAGTTGGTAGAAAAGATTCCATAGTCAGAGGAACAGAGACGAGATTCTGGATCTATGTTCCCTCCCAGGTGACATGGTCAGGGATGTCTCCGATCGAGTACATGGCATTCTGTAGGGGGAAGGGAACAGAAGTGAAGAGGTCTAAGGTGGGTAGAAAAGATTCCATAGTCAGAGGAACAGAGACGAGATTCTGGATCTATGTTCCCTCCCAGGTGACAGGGTCAGGGATGTCTCCGATCGGGTCCATGGCTTTCTGTAAGGGGAAGGGAACAGAAGCGACGAGGTCTACAGTGGGTAGAAAAGATTCCATAGTCCGAGGAACAGGGACGAGATTCTGGATTTATGTTGCCTCCCAGGTGACAGGGTCAGGGATGTCTCAGATGGGGTCCATGGCATTCTATAGGGGGTGGGTGAGCAGTCAGATGCCTTTGTGCATATTGGCACCAATCTCATGGGTAGGATGAATGAAGGGGTTCCTGTGAAATAATATAGTCATCTAGGTAGAAAGTAGAGAAACAGGATCTACACGGTGGTAATCTCTGAATTGCCTGCTGTGCCACATGCCAGCGAGGACAAGAATGGAATGACTTGACAGTGGCTGCGGAACTGGTGCAGGAGGCAAAGGTTCAGATATATGGACGATTGGGATCTCGGCTGGACAAGGTATGACTGTACAGAAGGGATGAGTTACATCCGAATCCCAGGGGAACCAAGACGCTTACGGCCAGGTTTTCCAGAACAGCTCAGGAGGGCTCATTTTGCAGCGGGATGGCAACTGGAGTTATAATGCTGAGAATGGGGTAGTTGGTTCACAAACAGAGGCAGTGTGCAGTGATACTGCTAGAAAGGGGAGGCTGATGATAGGGCAAAATTGCAGTCAGTGGGATGAGTTGCAACGTAAAAGGCAGACAAAATAGAAAAGGAAGAGTACAAGACTGACAGTGTTACAGTTAAATGCGAGCAGTATACGGAATAAGGTAGGCGAACACAGCTAAGTTACAGATTGGCATGTATGAGATTGTGGGCGTCACTGAACCGTGGCTGAAAGAATATTTTAGCTGGAAGTTTAACATCCAATGTTACACACTGTATGGAAAGGACAGGCACGTCGGCAGAAAGGGTGGCGTGATTCTTGGTGGAAATGAAAACAAATCATCAGAAAGAGGTGACATAGGGTAGGAAGGTTTTGAATCATTGTGGATAGAGCGAGGAAACTGCAAGGGTATAAAGACCCTGATGGGGATTATATACATGTACGACACAGTAGTAATGAAATGGTCTGAAAATTACAACGGGAGATAGAAAATGTGTGTCAGAAGAGCAATATTACGACAGTCATGGGGTATTTTAACATGGTAAATTCGGGTTATTATGGCGATTTATTACCCCACTTGTCACGATAGTATTTCTAGAGTTTCCACCAGTTCAATATTTTCCAGAAAATTGCCTGGATGTGCGTGGATGCGTGTTGTTTTTTTACTCTGTGTATCTTTGTGAGCAAAGACGGTGTACATCTGGCAGTGATAATTAAAATAAAACATCCTGTAGTAAATCTCACAGGCAGTTGTTAAAAATTATTGACGTCTGCACTTAGCGGGCAATTCTAATCTACTTCCTGTACCTAAAAATACGGCCTCTGAGTGTATGCTCGGAGTTTACCGCGGCTGTACCCCGTCCAAATCCGATGTTCGGTGTTCAGTGACGCTCCTCTGCACCCTGGCTTTGGAGCACATGGCTATTTAAGTTACTGTCACCTTCCTGTCGGATTTAATCAGTCTGGTCAATCTCCTTGATCTCTCCCATTAACATGACGTTTTCACCCTCGGAACAGCTGCTCACTGGATTTTGTTTTGTATTGTTTTCACACCATTCGCTGTAAACGGCGCGAATTGTGCGTGAAAATCCAAGGAGATGATCAGTTTCCGTGATGCTTATGCTAACCTGTCTTGCACCAGCGATCATTCCACAGTCAAGGTCACTTAGACCACATTGATTCCAGATTCGGATGTTTCGCCTGAACAAGAACTGAACTCCTTGACCATAACTGCATGTTTTATCCTTTGAGTTCCAGCCACGCGATTAACAGATTTCCATTAATGTGTGGCTGTACAGTTGTACCTAATAACACGGACATTTAGTGCACTTACCATTTAGACGGGCCCTTACCTATCTTGAATTTGAATATGGGTGAGATTTGGTGCTGATTTTTGCGTTTTTCCTGTTTCCAACAACAGGTTATCGCTGACAAGGCAGTTTGGGGTAACCTGGAGAGAGAGACTGTCACTGTTCCTTCTGAGCTGCGCCGGTGTGCGGCTGCGCTGTAATTAAAATGCTCACGTCACGGAGCGTTTGTTGCAGCGCAGATGGGTTAAAATGCAGCTGGAAAAAAGTTCATGAAATCTGAAAGTTTTCCTTTGTTGCACTATCATTTATCATCTCCTTCCATTAATAGATAAAGACAAATGTATATTTTTTGTCAATCCATTCTATATATTCATAGCTGAGCATTGAAAAACACACACATCTAAGATGTCGCAAGTTTTTCAGTCCGTGTGAAAATTTCCGGCTTGGAGCAATGGTTGATGCACGCAGTGGGAAAATACTAATTAGTGGGAACATTGGAGACCGGGCCATGTTAGATTCAATGCATATTAATCACGATTGAATATGATACATTACTGTGCTTCATTATGATACTTTATTCTGGTATCTTATTTTATATTCGTAGCTAGCTTGCCTTCATATTCCAACTTTTCACTGCTTACTCCTTTTTTTAATTGCTTTCATTTAATTATTAAAAGGTCCCCGATTCACTAGATTCATTCAACTACTTTTGCTATCTAGAACAACATCTTAAATCAATATGTAGATAGTCCAACAAACGCAGGAGCTGTACTGAAACTGATGTTGGGTAATTATGCTAGCTAGATACCCGACCATTTGGTGGGTGAATGGTGAGGGCAGAACTCCTTACGTTTAAGAGAGCTACAGAGAAGGAAAGTGTAGACTTTGAGGGAGGGTAATGAAATGGATGAGGGTAAATTACTAATTCATAAGGCAGGAACTATGCAGAACTAATGAGAAACAACAGTTTCTGGCAAGTCCACATCTGACATGTGGAGGGTGTTTAAAGTCCATCTGCACGGAATATAGGACGGGTATATTCCAGTATGAAGAAATGACGAGATTGGCAGCGTCAGAGAAACTTAAATCTGGAGAGAAGTGATGAATTTAGTCAAGCAGGAAAAGGAAAAGTATGTAAAGCTCAGGAAGGTCAAATGAAACAGAGCCCTCGAGAATGTGTGTGAGGTCCTTAATGAGTAACTTACATCAGTATTTACCAAGGACAAGGACACGGAGGATAGGGAGATCAGTGCGGAGAGTACTAGCATGCTCGGGCATTTTGAAGTAAAGAAAGAGACAGTGTTGGGTCTCTTAAAGTGCATCAGGGCGTATAAGTCTCCAGGGCTTGACGGGATATACCCCAAGTTACATAGAAAGGCCAGTGAAGAAATTGCTGGGGCCTTGATCAATATCCTTCTGTCCTGCCTAACCACCAGCAGACTCCGAGAGAACTGGCGAGTACCTCATGTTGATCCATCATTCAAGGCATGATTCAGTAAATAATCCTGATGAGCATTGAAACTGCCGAGATACAGTCGGCTATGAACCAAGTGCTGATAAATGGGACCAGAGTAGACAGTGAGTGGATGGTCAGAACAGGTGTGGCCGGCCAAAGGCCTGTTTCCGTGCTGTGTGATCCACCACTCCGGACATGGTAAATTACCGATGGTGGCACCGCGAGGCATTGATTTCAAAACTCCACACCTCTCTCCAACCTGAAATAAACCGGACTGCACCCCTTTGTCACCACTGTGAGTATCGGTTTCTGTCAAGAGAACATGCAGATTGGACACGTCAGCTAAACAACTGGCAACCAATGAAGTTCCTATGTCTTCTTCTATTAATGTTGCAGTCTTACAGCAAAACTATCCCCATCACTGTGTTAGAATCAGTGATTAAATCCGACACCAAACACTGTGCTTTCAACCCTGCACATTGTAACTTGAACCATCTCAGTGAGGGTCTGATGGAGACACAACCCCTGCCCTAAGCACCTGTGATCACATCTCCCCTGTTTCTGACATTTCCAATTCCCTCAGAACGGTTTTCTGATTCAGTCTGAAGGTTATGGTACATTCAACCCGTTCTCAGACCTGACAAACCATGTCTTCCACAGCTGGTTCCACCTGTTCGTGTGTCCTCTTTCCTCCACCTTCAGGGAAGCTGCATTTCTATAAGGCCATAAGACCTGCAGCCAATCAGGCACCGATTTATCAATGCTGGAATCTTTCCTGTAACACCATGGTCTCCTCGTTTGTGAAACAGCCTCAAGTGTGGCACCTTGTCACAGGACTTTCGAAAATCCAAGTACCCAACATCAACGTATTCATCTCTCTCTAACCCGCCTTTTATTTCTTAAAATAGAAATAACCGAATATCCTGCTACTAATTCAATATGCCAGCAACAACCTCCGCCAAGTAAGAGGCCCCGTGAATTTAATGTTTCGAGTTCTTCCATCACTCACTGATGAAAAACGGTTAATATATGTGTAAATTAAATGCGATGTCCGGCAAATTTACCAGCGGGAAATAGTCTAAATTTCATACGATGGCGCGATGATCCTGCAGTTTGTTTCCAGTGAGTGAACAATAAACTGAATGAGAAGGGCATCCATATCTTGCTGTCGACTTTGACCGGTAGTTATCTCTGGGAGATGGTAATCTCGGCACAGCCGCTCCCCACTTGCCCATTGCCCTAAAGTTACAACTGCGGATAACTGTTAAAGATGGCTTTTAAATTGGACAAATTGAAATCAGTGCAGGTCCAGGCTACTGGGGCACAGTTAAATCTGGAGAAAGGGAATGTCTGCTGATCAAATGTGAACATCATTCCAAATGCATAATATTTCATCAGAGTGGAGAGTGCCCTTCCTTCTGCTGTCTCTGTGCAATAAACCCACAGCGAACTTTGCCCTGAGCTGTCGCTGGGGTTTATAACCTGACAATAAACTGGTCCCAAGGTGAACAATAACTCAAAGCGACAGCACCAACCGAACGGAACCAGGATGGGGTTATGATTCCTCTCTGGAGGTGGTAAAATTTTGCGCACTGAAGTATTAATTCTGGTTCGGACCACAAGTTAGAAAGACTCACTGAAGCAAGGTGAGTCTTTGTGTGGTTTAACACAAGCGTTGTGAAACAAGCTGTAGCGTTACATGATGAATGGGGTGAAGTTCAGGTTTATGAGCTTGTTATCAACTGAACATTGCTCAGGGTGTGTTCACTTACTTTTAGGGACATAAAATTCAGATACCCGGATTCACTGAAACCAGACCCAGGAGTCCTGCATCAGGTAGGAACATGGACTGTATTCGCGAATGTTGTGGTGTTTTAATAAGCCCACTTGTAACGCCAGTACTTATAATATTTCTACCATATCAATATTACCATTGAAATCGCGCGGCTTTGCGCATCTGTGTGCTCGATTATTCTGTACGCTACTTTGTTTTTTTTAGCGAAGACGAGGTAGATCTGGCAGAGATATTTATATTAACAAATAATGTGGTAATTATCACTGACCGTAGACAAAGATATCAAATTCTACACTCAGTGGGCGCTTTACTATGTACCTCGTGTACCTAATATTGTGGCCACTGAGTTCCCCGTCCGTTTCGATGCTGACCTCTGCTCTGTGTTCGCTGGAACTCGATAAAGACGGGGAGTTGATTGCATGCGCTGTTATTTAGATGCAGGTGAGGAGATTTTATACGCTGGTGGGTACATAAACGTATTAAGCTTTTGCTGGAGACATTGAACATCACGTGGATTCCGAGCAGGAAAGTGGAGAACATGTTTACTGCTGTAAGGGGAAACAGTTTTTTTTCCTGAGGTGTAACTAGTGTCTCTTTGCATTTCTCTTCCTCAAAGGGAAAGAGAAGCAGAGATTTTTTTTCAATGTGGTTAATTCCGCAGCGCACAGATCCTGGACAGGCAACGGAGTGAAGTGTTGCAGCCGGGCGCAGGGACGTGTCACTGAGATCACGGTCCAGCTGTGATCCTAGAGAATGTTAGAACAGGACTGAGGCGACGAATGTCCTGTTACTATTTCAATAGATCAGTAGCACATTCTGACAAATAAGAGACCCGGTGTATTTAACATTTGATGTTTTTCCTTCGATCTCAGATGAGGAACGGTAGATGCATTTGTAAAATAAGTACAATGCCTGCCAAATTGGCCAGAGGGATATGGTCATAATTTCATATGGTTCTACGTTGACATGGCAACGTGCTTCCAGTAAGTGAGCAATAAACTGAAGGGGAAGGGCGTTCTTATCTTACTGTTGACTTTGACCGGTTGTTGGCTCTGGGCGATGGTTATATCGGCACAGTTGCTCCACAATCGGCCCATTATCACATCGGGAACGTGATCCCAGTCCAACTGCGGACTTCTGTTAAAAATGGTTCTTTCTAAACAGGCTGACCTTCAAGTCTGCTCCAGTCAGCTGGGACACACTTAGGGAATACCAGTTTTCAAAATGAAAAAAATATAAATACTCCAAATCCATGATATTTTACAAGACTTCACAGCGCCTTTCCTTCTGTTCACACTGTGCAATAAACCCACAGCGATCTTTGTCCTGAGCTGCAGTTGGAGTTTATAATCCGACAATAAACTGGTCACAAGGAGAACAATAAATCAAAGGGACGACACCAACAGAACCGAACCAGGATGTGGGCTGTGCTCCCTCCCTGGAGCAGATCAAATTTTCGAGAGAAAGGTAATCACTGCATCGCGCCCTGAAGTCGTAATTTGGCTCGAACCACACGTTCAGAAGACTTGGAAACGAGTCTTTGCATCTTTCACAACAATCGTTGTGGAACACAGTGTGGCGTTAAATGCTGGATAGACAGAAGTTCTGGTTTATGAGCGTGTTATCAACTGAACATTGCTCAGGGTGTGCTCACTTATTGTTAGTGCCATAAAATTCAGATGCTCGGATTCACTGAAACCAGACTCAGGAGTCCAGCACCAGGTAAGAACAGGAACTGTACTGGGCTGTGTTATGGTGTTTCAATAAGCCCACTTGTCAAGACAGGTATTTCTAGTTTTTCTACCGTATCAATACAATCATTTTCTGTTCCGAGGATGCTGTAACAGGTCAAGATAGGTAAGGTTTCTTTTAGGTGAAACCGTTTTCGAAGGAAACGACAAGCAGAGTTTTTTTCCCCCAATCTGTTTAATTCCGCAGCGGATAGATTCTCTACAGGGAAGGGAGTGAAATGTTGAAGTCGGTCGCAGGGATATGCCACTGAGATCACGTTCCAGATGTGATTATGGGAAATAGCGGAACAGGATGAGGGGGTGAATGTCCTGTTACTTTTTCGACTCTCTATGTGGTGGCACTAGTCTATGTATTGAATTCTCTTCCTCAAAGGAAACGAGAAGCAGGGATTATTTTAAATGAGTTTAATTCCGCAGCGGAGAGATTCTTGACGGACAAGGAAGTGAATTATTCCAGACGGTCGCAGGGATGTGTCACTGGGATCTCAGTCCCGCTGTGATTATGGGAAATAGCGGAACAGGACTGAGGGGGTGAATGTCCTGTTACTAATTCAACATGCCAGCAACACACTCTGACAAATAAGAAACGTAGTGAAATTAATGTGTTGTGTTTTCCCCCCCACCGTTCTCTGACGAGGAACGGTACAAATGCGTGTAAAATAAATGCGATGCTGGTTGATGTATGTGTGAAGTAAATAGGTTTCCAGGCAAATTCGCCAGAGGGATATGATCAAAATTTCATTTGATTGCTACTCTGATGTGGTAGCCTGTTTCCAGTCAGTGGGCAATAAACTGAAGGAGAGGGCATTCATATCTTGCTGTTGACTTTGACAGGTTGTTATCTCTGGGAGATGGTTATCTCGGCACAATTGCTCTCCAGTCGGCCCATTACTGTAATGGGCCATCTGCGGACAACTGTTAAAAAATGGCCATTTATAAACAGGGTGACCTTGAAATCAGGTCCAGGCTAAGGTGGCACAGTAAATTCCGGAGAAAGGGAATGTCCGCTGATCAAAAGAGAACATTATTCCAAATGCATTATATTCCATCAGAGTTGAGAGCGCCCTTCTGTCTGCTGTCTCTGTGCAATAAACCCACATCGATCTTTGTCCTGAGCTGTCGCTGGAGTTTACAATCAGACAATAAACTTGGGCCAAGGTGAACAATAACTGACAGCGACGACACCAACCTAACGAAATCAGGATGCGGGTTATGATTCCTCTCTGGAGGTGGTAAAATTTCGCGCACTGAATTATTAATTCTGGTTCGGACCAGAAGTTAGAAAGACTGATTGAAGCAAGATGAGTTTAACACAAGCGTTGTGGAACAAGGTGTGGCGTTACACGGTTATATGGACTGAAGCTCGGGTTTATGAGCGTGTTATCAACCGAACATTGCTCAGGGTGTGTTCACTTACTGTTAGGGACATAAAATTCAGATGCTCGGATTCACTGGAAACAGAATCAGGAGTCCAGCACCAAGTAAGGACAGGGACAGTACTGGGCTGTGTTATGGTGATTCAATAAGCCCAATTGTCACGACAAGTATTTCCAGTTTTTCTACCGTATCAATACTATCATTTGCTGTTCCAGGGGAAGCTGAAACACGTGATCATACACGAGGCTGTTTTTATGAGATGGAACTGTTTTCAAAGGAAATGACAAGCAAGAGTTTTTTTTTTCCTCAATGTGTTTAATTCCGCAGTGCACAGAATCTGGACAGGCAAGGGAGTGAAGTGTTGCAGAACGATCGCAGGGCTGTGTCATTGAGATCACAGTCCAGCTGTGATCATAGAGAATGGCGGAACAGAATGAAGGGATGAATGTCCAATTCCACGCTCTATGTGGTGGAACTAGTCTGTGTTTGGAATTCTCTTCCTCAAAGTAAACGAGAAGCATGGATTATTTTCAGTGAGTTTAATTCCGCAGCGGAGAGATTCTTGACAGACAAGGGAGTGAGTTGGTCCAGGCGGTCGCAGGGATGTGTCACTGAGATCTCAGTCCAGCTGTGATCATAGAGAATGACAGAACAGGACTGAGGGGGCGAATGTCCAGTTATTAATTCAACATATCAGTAGAACACTCTGACAAATAAAAAACGCCGTGAAATTAATGATTTTGTTCCCATCGTTCTCTGACGAAGAACGGTGCAAATATTTGTAAAATAAATGCGGAGTTGTTTAATGTATGCTTGTAGTAAGTAGATTGCCAGTCAAATTCGGAAGCGGGATATGATCATAATTTCAAATGATTCCTACTCTGATGAAGCAACTTGTTTGCAGTAAGTGAACAATAAACTGAAGGAGAAGGGCGTCCATATCTTGCTGTCGACTCTGACCGGTTGTTATCCCTGGCAGATGCTTATCTCGGCACAGTTGCTTTCTAGTCGGCCCATTACTGCAATGGTCCAACTGCGGACAACTGTTAAAAATGGCCCTTTATAAACAGGGTGACCTTGAAGTCAGCTCCAGACAGAAGGTGAACAGTAAAATCTGGAGAAAGGGAATGGCTCCTGTTCAAAACAGAACATTATTCCAAATGCATAATATTCTATCAGAGTGGAGAGTGCCCTTCCTTCTGCTGTCTCTGTGCAATAAACCCACAGCGATATTTGCCCTGAGCTGTCGCTGGAGTTTATAATCTGACAGTAAACTGGTCCCAAGGTGAACAATAAATTAAAGCGACGGCACCAACCGAACCGAACCAGGATGCGGGTTGTGATTCCTCTCCAGAGCATATCAAATATTCCAGTGAAACCAGAATCGGGAGTCCAGCACCAGGTAAGGACAGGGTCATAGGGGAAATACTATTGTGTTTTATTTCGCCCAGTGGTCGCCCTAGTAGTGCTAATGTTTCTATCAGTTCATATTGTCCTTAGGATTGCGTGAATTAACGAATATTTGTGTTTTATTCTGTTTGTGTGTTTTTTGACAAATACTTTATATATCTGAGAGTGATATTTAGGATAAAAATTCCTGTAAGAAGTCTCATTGGCGTTTGATAAAAGTATGGAAGTCTACACTCAGTGGGCACGTTTTAATGTACCCCTGTACCAAATGATGTCACACTGAGTGAATGCTCGGGCTTCACTGCGGCTGCACCCCGTCCAAATCCAAGGTTCAGTGACGCTCTCCTGCACGTCGCTGTCGGAGCGCATGGTTATTTGAGTTCTTGCTGCCTTCCTGTCGGATTTAATCAGTCTGACCAATCTCACTGAGCTCTCTCATTAACGCGGCCTTTAGAACTGCCACTCAATGGATGTTCCTTTGGTTTGTTTCCAGTCCATTCTCTGTAAACCTGGAGATTTATACTTGAAAATCCAAATAGCTGATCAGTTTCCGTAACACTCAGGCCACCCTGTCTGGCACCAGCCATCACTCTACTATCAATAGACAATAAGAGCAGGAGTAGGCCGTCCGGCCCTTCGAGCCAGAACCGCCATTCACTGTGATCATGGCTGATCATCCACAATCAGTACGCCGTTCCTGCCTTCTCCCCATATCCTTTACCTCCGCTATCTTTAAGAGCTCTATCTAACTCTTTCTTAAAAGCATCCCGAGAACTGGCCTCCACTGCCTTCTGACGCAGAGCAATCCATAGATCAACAACTCTCTGGGTGAAAAAGTTTTTCCTCAACTCTGTTCTAAATGGCCTACCTCTTATTCTTAAACTGTGGCCTCTGACTCTGGACTCCCCCAACATCGGGAACATGTTTCCTGCCTCTAGCGTGTCCAATCCCTTAATGATCTTATATGTTGCAATCAGATACCCTCTCATCCTTCTAAATTCCAGTGTATATTCCGGTCAAAGTCACTTACATCACATTTATTTCCTATTCAGTTGTTTGTTCTAAATAACAGCTGAACTCGTTGACCATACCTGCATGTGTTTATGCTTTCAGATGAAGGCGGATGATTAACAGATTCGTATTAATGAGCTGGTATGCTGTTGTACCTAACAAAGAGGCCATTTAATGCATTTCCCATTTTGACACACCCTCACCCATCTCGAATATGAACACAGACCAGATTTGGGCCTGATTATTGACGATTTTCATGTTTGCAATAACAGGTTGTCGCTGGCAAGGCAGTTGACAAATCACTGTTATAAGGTGGGGGTAACTTGAAGAGAGAAACCCATCACTTTTCCCTCTAAACTGCGTGTCTGCGTAACCAAAATGCTCCCGCGTACGGAGCCTTTGTTGCAGCGCAGATGGAATTAAACACCGCCAGAGAAACGTTTATGAAACCTGAATATTTTTCTTTGTTGTGCTGCATTTTTATCCTATCCTTTAATAAATAATTAAAATCAAAAGAATGTTTCTTTCTTGTCAATCTTCATTCTGAATATTCATATATGCACATTACAACAAAAAGGAGCATATATACGATGTTGTGCTTTATTCAGGCCGTGTGAAAATTTCCGGCTCAGATCAATGGTTCATCCATGCAGCGTCAAACATAGTAATTAGTGGGAAGATTGGAGACTGGACCATGTTACATTCTATGCACATTAATCACGATTGAATATAGTACATTATCGTGCTTCCTGTTATAGACGAGATGTTAAATGTCAATAGAGTGGTCAAAACTGTTTCACTGGGGGCCTCTCTGATGTCCAGAAAATAGTAATGAATAACGCAAGACAAATTATAATAATTTCGCCTTGTCCGAGGGAGGGTACTGTGAGGCACTGAGACTCAAGTGCTTAAAACTACAGAACTAATGTTGAGCAGCAAATAACTAGAAGGTCCATTTACTACAGATTTAAGAGCTTTTCGTTCTTGTTTCTCGAAATATCACTATTAATGCCCCAATAATCACTTTTACTACCTTTGCAGAACACGGTGTATTACCTCCCCCATTATCGATGTGAGCAAGGAGGAGATCTGGGCCAAATTGAGCAATTAAGCGTTCAGCATATCACGCAGCATCTTAGACAATCCCAAATCTGATATTGGGTCTTACACAGTGTAATTTTACACAGATCCAATCTGACGGACCGAGTTTCCAGCACTTTATAAGAGGAAGGCAGAAATAAAGTATTGGGGTGAAAAGAAGATGAGAGAGTAATATATAAAATGTACAGGCAATAGGTAAGAAATAAGATGTTTGAGGAGTATAAAAAGAGTAAGAAAATAATTATGAAAGAAATCAGGAGGGCTAAAAGAATACATGAGGTAGCTTTGGCAGTCAGGGTGAAGGGTAATCCAAAGAGCTTCCACAGGTATGTTAAGAGCAAAAGGACAGTAAGGGATAAAATCCGTCCTCAGAGTGGTCGGCTGTGTATGGAACCAAAAGAAATGGGAGAGATATGAAATGTTTTCTTTTTTTTTGCATCTGTATTTAGCAAGAAAACTAGAATGGAGTCTATGGAAACAGGGCAAACTCGTAGTGAGGTCCTGGAACTTATTCAGATTAAATAGGAGGAGGTGCTTGCTGTCTTGATGCAAATCAGAGTAGATAAATCCACAGGACCTGATAGAGTATTCCCTCGGACCTTGAGGGAGACTAGTGTTCAAATTGCAGGGGCCCTGGCAGAAATATATAAAATGTCGATATCTACGGGTCAGGTGCCGGAGGATTGGAGGACAGCTCATCTAGTTCCGTTGTTTAAAAAAGGCTCATAAGTAAGCAAGGAAATTATAGGCCGGAAAGTTTGACATAGGTAGCAGGTAAATTATTGGAAGGAATACTAAGAGATAGGATCTAGAAGTATTTAGATAGACATTACGGAGAGTCAACATGGCTTTGTGCGTGGTAAGTGATGATTAACCAATCTATTAGTTTTTCGAGGAAGTTACCAGGAAAGTGGATGAAGGGAAGGCAGTGGATGTTGTATACATGGACTTCAGTAAGGCCTTTTACAAGGTTCTTCATGGGAGGTTAGTTAGGAAGATTCAGTCGCTAGGTATACATGGAGAGGTAGTAAATTGGATTAGACATTGGCGCAATGAAAGAAGCCAGAGAGTGGTAGTGGAGGATTACTAACCTCAGTGGCGGCCTGTGACTAGTGATGTGCCTGTGGGATCAGTGCTGGGTACATTGTCATTTGTTATTTATATCAATGATCTAGATGATAATGTGGAAAATTGCATCAGCAGTTTTGCCGATGATACAAAGATTGGAGGTGTAGTGGGCAGTGAGCAAAGTTTTCAAAGCTTGCAGAGGGATTTGGACCAGTTGGAGGAATGGGCAGAAAAATGGCAGATGGAGTTTTATGCGGACAAGTGTGAGGTATTGCACTTCGGAAGGTCAAACCAAGGTAGAACATACAAGATAAATGGTAGGACTCTGAGGAGTGCGGTAGTACAGAGGGATCTGGGAGTACAGATACATAATTCCCTAAAAGTGCCGTCACAGGTAGATAGGGTTGTAAAGAGAACTTGTGGTACATTGGACTTTATAATTCAAAGTATTGAGTATAAGAGTTGGAATGTGATGTTGAGCTTGTATAAGACATTGGTGAGACCGAATTTTGAGTATTATGTGCAAATTCTGTTGCCTAATTACAGGAAGGATATTAATAAGGTTGAAAGAGTGCAGAGAAGGTTTACAAGGATGTTTCCGGGACTTGAGAAACGGAGTTACAGAGAAAGGTTGAATAGGTTAGGACTTTATTCCCATGAGCGTATGAGAATGAGGGGTGATTTGATCGAGGTGTATAAAACTATGATGAGTACAGATAGAGTGAATGCAAGCAGGCTTTGACCACTGAGGCCAGGGGAGAAATAAAAAACAGAGGTCATGGGTTAAGGGTGAAGCGGGAAAATTTAAAGGGCGCTTTAGTGGGGGCTTCTTCACGCAGAAGGTGGTGGGAGTGTGGAATGAGCTGACAGATGAAGTGGTGAATGCGGTCTTACTTTTGTATTTAAGAAAAACAGACAGGTATATGGATGAGAGGGGTTTGGAGGGATATGACCCAGGTACAGGTCAGTGCGACTACGCAGAAAAATGGTTCGGCACAGCCAGGAAGGGCCAAAAGGCCTGTTTCTGTGCTGTAATGTTCTATGGTTCTCTGGTTCTATCTGAGGTGAAAGAGTTGCTGTTGCGCCTTTTTTCACCACACAATTGATGTGTACAGACCACGTGAGGTCCTTAGTGATGTGAATGCCAAGGAACTTGAAGCTGTTTACTCTCTCAACCCCAGATCCATTGATGTCAATAGGGGTTAGCCCGTCTCTATTCCTCTTGTAATCCACAACCAGCTCCTTTGTTTTTGTGACAATGAGGGGGAGTTTGTTTTTTTTTTTCCGTGTTGTAACGTTCTAAGGTTCTTTCTCTGCTTGTTGTGTAATCCAGGGCGTCGCTAGCAAGTGGAGCTACAAGCTCTGGGATCAAAATGCATCCAAGAAGACGACAAGCAACCACAAAGTACACTGCAGATGCTGTGGTCAAATAACACGTGCCAACAAGCTGGATGAACTCAGCAGGTCGGGCAACATACGTTGAAAGAAGCAGTCAACGTTTCGGGCCGAGATTCTTGACAAACAACAATCGTCAGTAACAATCAGAATGGCCAAAGGTATGATCAAAGGGATCTTTGAATTAAACTCTTGTCGCGTTTGTACAGAGTAGTTCAGATGAAGAAACTTACACAGATGTTAACAGGGCATAGAAAAGTTTCGTCAGGCAGTGTCATTGATCCCAGTGGTAAAGTGGCCTGGAGTAATTGATCAGCCTAACAGTTCCAGCGCAGGGACCTGACACCAGTAATGATCAAATCACCCCACTCAGCATGCAAAGCTTCACCTGAGTGAAAGGAGCAGGGAATCCTGAATCATGTGGTCGTGAGTGAAACAAAAACAGGAATGCGATAGGGGTCTTGTGGTTTATTTAAACGTTCAGGGTCAGGGTCCGCTTCACCTCCAAACATTTACTTGAAGTGTGTTACGTACTCGTGAGGTGACAGTGGTACCCTTGTCACGTGACTGGGGTTGATGTTATACTGGCTTTGAGGTAATGATCTTGTGATGGTGGAATGACGTCATTTTCCCGCCAGTAGAGGTCAGGTGACAGGTTTTTTTTACAGGTTATAAAAGGAAGACCCCACCCTGTGAGGAGGGGCAGTTCGTGGCTGGATTTGCCAAGTTGACTTCATGCCACTGCATGATTTAATGTGATGACGCAGTTTAGTTGAAAGATGAAGTTTTATCTAAAGCCTAAAGTTTAAAAGGCCATTGCCAGCAATTTCTTTACAATACTGCTTGTTCAGAAATCAGTGGAGAGTGAAGATCGGAGTTCGGGAGTTAAAGATCGAGGAGAATCTATTTCGACAGTGAAACGGGTTCGACCTTATTTAATCCTTATTTGGAAGGAATTTCGTTGACTATTCTCGTGTTAATCCCTGGGAGTACCAGAAAGGATTGCGCACAGTGTGATAAAGGGAAGGTCAGTGCATTTAAGCCGTTTCGTTCCGGTTCGTAAGTTCTTCGTGGGAAAAGTTCGACGTCGGGGATCGAAGCAATGCGACGTGAAAGAGAATTTAAATCGTCTTATAAAGTCTCTCCTTGTAAATGAACCGGCAGCATTTCGATCTTTTGGCAATACTACTTTAAAGAACTGTTGTTGCAGCATCGCTTTAAGAACTGTTTAAGCTGCCGCACAGCAGCTGTTTCCGGTTACATTAGTGTTTGTTTACTTTTGGAGGTTTTGTTTTCAGTGTTTAATAAACGTGTTGTTTGTTATATAAACCCTTGCCGAACTCATATATTCATTGTTGCCTGAATACGTAACGTAAATATGAGGGCTCGTCCGGAATTGGATCTTTTGAGTTTAAATGCTTGCTAACTTTTGAATCGGTGTTTTGGAAAAGGGGAATACTCGATTCTTTTGTTTGATTGGCTTGTGAGTGTTATTCGGCAACGATGAATATTGACGAGTTTCTAGTTTCGCCAAATACGGAGTCGTTAGCGAAGGCGATAAAAACTGAGGTGTGTGCGATAGCTCGTAGATTGCAACTTAAAGGTATTTTGCAGACTACATCAAAGGCTGTTGTAGGGAGAAAAATCCCGCCACACTATGTGGATTCGGGTGTTTTTCATGATTCGATTTTAGAGTCGTTACCAATAAGTAATCTGGAGATGCAGCTGCAAATCGAACAGATGAAATTGGAGCATTGTAAATTAGAGGCTGAACAAATGAAGAGGGAAATTGAATATGTAATGGAGGAATTAAGGTCTGGGAAACAGTCTTTTTCTAAAAAAAACATTTGTTGCTAGTCAAGAAATTAAATTGGTCCCTCCATTTAGAGAAACTGAAGTGGAAAGATATATCCAACATTTTGAAATTATTGCTCGGATGTTAGTGTGGCCGAAAGATAAATGGTCAGTGTTGTTACAGAATGTAATTAAAGGTAAAGCACAATACGCTGACACAGCTTTAACAGCTGCGCAAGCACTTGGTTGTGATATTGTAAAAATGAGTTTCCTAAACGCATATGAATTAGTTCCAGAAGCCTATAGGGAACGATTCCGAAGTTTGAAAACGTCTGTGTATAAAACTTATGTGGAATTTGCCTATGATAAAGCTGTGTGTTTTGAGAGATGGGTTTCTTCTAAAAAAGTAAATGGGGACTATGATACATTGAGAGAGCTGATTTTAATGGAGGAATTTAAAAGAAGCATTCCCGTTGAAGTAAGGACCTACTTAAATGAGAGGGATACTGGTAAATTGCAGGACTGTGCTAGATTAGCAGATGAGTATGCTTTAATCCATAAGAATAAATTTCCTCAGGGCAGAATTTTTAAGAGGAAAAATAACATGGAGACTCGAGGTAAATCAGAAATTAAATCAGATGTTAATGAGAAAGGTAAGGAGGAAGGAAAACCTGTGAAGGAAAGACAGTTTAGTCTTATTTGTAACTATTGTAAGAAGCCTGGCCATGTAATAGCTAACTGTTTCAGATTGAAAAAGAAGGAGAAGGAAGCAGTTCCAGATACTTGTGTGCAACATACTGAAGCACCTGTAAAGTTACAGGGTTTGATAAACACAAATGAGGCTTTGTTAGAGGTCGACCAAGTTAGAAAGGGATATGATCATTTTATAACTGAAGGGTTTGTATCCTTGAAAGAAGGATCTACTCTGGTGGCAATAAAAATATTTAGGGATACTGGAGCTTCTCAATCACTGATGTTAGACAGGGTGTTGAAGTTTAATGAAGAGTCTGATACTTGTGAGGTAAATTACATCAAAGGTGTTGGGAGTGATTTTATGCCTGTACACTTACATAAAGTAAATTTAAGGTCAGGGTTAGTTACAGGATTTGTTAAAGTAGGATTACAGCATAGCTTACCTGTGAAGGGTATTTCTTTATTGTTAGGTAATGACTTGGCAGGTGGAAAAGTTTTTCCTGATGTGCATTTGAAAATGGAGTCAGAGGAACCAGAGTTGAATTCTAACACAGATTCTTCCTGTGTTGTGACTAGAGCTATGGCTAAAAAGATTGATGCGCAGAATGAGGTTGTTACTCAGGACTGTTCAACTCAGGATTCGAGGTTTGAGTATGTGTCAGAGACTTTCTTATCTTCGTTGTTTGAACAAGATTCTTGGAGTAAGTCTGACTATGAAGATTTATCTCTGTCTAGGAAGGAGATGATTGCAGAGCAGAATAGAGATTCTGAGATTATAAAATTAAGAGAACAAGCTTTACTAGGTAATGACAATGAGAAAGTGCCAGTAGGATATTACTTGGAAAAAGGAGTGTTGATGAGGAAGTGGAGATCGCCTACAATTCCTGCAAGTGAGGATTGGAATGTTGCTTACCAGGTAGTTGTCCCGAAAGTTTATCGAAATTAGATTTTGACTTTAGTTCATCGTGTGCCTTTAGGTGGACATCAAGTGGTAAGGAAAACTGTGGACAAGATTTTAAAACATTTCTACTCGCCTGGTCTAAGAAAAGATATGGCGATGTTTTGTAAAACGTGCCATACTTGTCAAATTGTGGGTAAACCAAATCAGGTTACACCAGTAGCTCCATTACAACCTATTCTAGCATTTGGTGAACCGTTTTCTAAAGTTATTGTAGATTATGTTGGTCCATTACTAAAGACAAAAACTGGTTATCAGTATTTGTTGACTATCATGTGTACTTCGTCTAGGTTTCCAGAGGCAGTACCACTTAGGAATATAAAAAATAAAACTGTGACAAAAGCTCTTATAAAATTCTTTACTTATTTTGGATTACCTAAGGAAATACAAACTGATCAAGGCAGTAATTTTATGTCTGGTTTATTTCAACAGATTGTTTATAAATTGGGAGCTAAGCAAATTACTTCGTCTGCATACCATCCAGAATCGCAGGGTGCCTTGGAGAGGTTTCATTCTACCCTCAAGTATATGATTAGGACATATTGTGTGGAAAATGAAAGTGACTGGGATGAGAGTATAAACTTACTTTTAATTGCAGTAAGGGAATCGGTACAGGAATCTTTAGGTTTTAGTCCATTTGAACTTGTGTTTGAGCATAGAGTTAGAGGACCTTTAGCTTTATTGAAAGAACAGTGGATTAGTAAGGAAGCACTCACTAATTTGTTGGACAATGTGTTGAAATTTAAGGACAAGTTACATAAAGCTTGTAGCTTAGCCAAGGAAAATTTAAAGTTGGCTCAGGAGAAAATGAAGACTTGGTATGATAAATAAGCTAGGATGAGGATGTTTAATTCTGGAAATAAGTTGTTGGTTCTTTTCCCAGTGCAGACAAATCCTTTACAAGCTAGATTTCATGCTCCTTATGAAATTATGTCTATAATCAATGACGTGGATTACGTGGTAAGAACTCCATATCGTAGAAGGTCAACACAACTTTGCCATTTAAATATACTAAAACCATATTGTGAGAATCAATCTGATACTGTGACTGTTGTGGTTAGTGAGAATGAGTTTGATTTAACTAAGAACGGTAGATGATTCATCTGACTTTCATTCGAAATCCAACATTGTTTCTGTTAGGTTACCAAATTCAACCATTCTGGAAAATATTGATGAGAAATTAGCACATTTACAGCTAGAGCAGAAACAACAGATGAAGGAATTAAATTTTAAATATAAGGAGTTGTTTCCAGATGTTCCGAGAAGGACTACTATAGCTTCACATGATGTAGGTGTTGGAGATGGCAAACCTATTAAACAACATCCATATAGGATGAACATAGAAAAATGTGAACTTGCTGAGAAAGAAATTGAATATATGTTAGAGAATAATATTATTAGACATTCTAACTCGAATTGGAGTTCACCATGTGTCATGGTGCCAAAAACAGATGGTAGTATTATGTTTTGTACGGACAATAGGAAGGTGAATACTGTAAGGAAAACAGATGCATATCCAATTCCTAGAGTAGATGATTGTGTAGATAAAGTAGGAAAAGCAAAGTTCCTTACAAAGATTGATTTATTGAAAGGGTATTGGTGTGTTCCATTCACGGACAGAGGGAGAGAGATTTATGCATTTGTAACTCCATCTGGGTTATATGAGTATAATGTTCTTCCATTTGAGATGAAGAATGACCCAGGTACTTTCCAGAGGATGATTAACTCTGTGATTCAGGGACTGAAAGATACTGATGCTTATATTGATGATTTAGTGACAGGAAATGATACTTGGGAAGCACACATTATTGCGGTGGAGAAATTGTTTGAAAGGCTTTCAAAAGCTAACTTAACTAGTAATTTAGCTAAGAGTGAATTTGGACATGCCACTGTGACTTATCTTGGTTACGTTGTGGGTCAAGGTAAGGTAGCTCCTGTTCAGGCAAAGGTTCAGGCAATTTTAGACATTCCCACTCCAACGGGGGGAAAAAACTCTCCGAAGATTCTTGGGAATTGTAGGATATTATCGAAAATTTTGTAAGAATTCTGTTAATGTTGCCCTTCCATTAACTAACCTTCTGCAGAAGAATGTGTAGTTTGTGTGAACAGTGCCTTGTCAAGAAGCATTTGAAAAATTGAAAATAACGATATGTCAACAACCTGTGCTTAAGGCACCTGACTTTGAAAAACCTTTTGCATTGGTTGTGGATGCTCGTGATGTGGCTGCAGGAGCAGTATTAATGCAAAAGAATGAGGGTGATGAGGTTGATCATCCAGTAGCTTACTTTTCTAAGAAATTTAATAAGCATCAAAGAAACTATTCGACAATAGAGAAAGAATTGTTATCTCTTGTTTTAGCTTTGCAATATTTTGAGGTATATGTTAGTACAACTCAAAAATCACTTATTGTTTACACTGATCATAATCCGTTAGTTTTTCTGAGTAAGATGAAAAACAAAAACAGAAGATTATTAAATTGGAGTTTGATGTTACAAGAGTACAATATTGTGATAACTCATATTAAAGGTAAAGATAATGTGGTTGCTGATTGTCTATTTCGATGTTGAATATACAATGCAATTTTTTTTGAGTGTTTTTTTTCAATTGTAACACTCCTACTGTATTGTGAGTTATAAGCTGTTATATGATGGTATTGTATATTATGTATGTTATAAAATTAATACATTTGGTTTTTCCTGTAAGCAATTGTTAAAAATTTTTCTTCTTGTCAGACCAAAAAAGTTTTTTTTGAGGGAGGTGTTACGTACTCGTGACACATGACAGTGGTACCCTTGTCACGTGACTGGGGTTGAAGCTATACTAGATTTGAGGTAATGGTCTTGTGATGTTGGAATGACGTCATTTTTCCGCCAGTAGAGGTCATGTGACAGGTTTTTTTACAGCTTATAAAAGGAAGACCCCACCCTGCGAGGAGGGGCAGTTCGTGGCTGGATTTGCCAAGTTGACTTCATGCCACTGCGTGATTTAATGTGATGACGCAGTTTAGTTGAAAGATGAAATTTTATCTAAAGCCTAAAGTTTAAAAGGCCATTGCCAGCAATTTCTTTACAATACTGCTCGTTCAGAAATCAGTGGAGAGTGAACATCGGAGTTCGGGTGTTAAAGATCGAGGAGAATCTATTTCGACGGTGGAACGGGTTCGACCTTATTTAATCCTTATTTGGAAGGAATTTCGTTGACTATTCTCGTGTTAATCCCTGGGAGTACCAGAAAGGATTGCGCACAGTGTGATAAAGGGAAGGTCAGTGCCTTTAAGCCGTTTCGTTCCGGTTCGTAAATTCTTCGTGGGAAAAGTTCGACGTCGGGGATCGAAGCAAAGTGACGTGAAAGAGAATTTAAATCTTCTTATAAAGTCTCTCCTTTTAAATGAACCGTCAGCATTTCGAACTTTTAGTAATACTACTTTAAAGAACTGTTTTTGCAGCATCGCTTTAAGAACTGTTTAAGTTGCCGCACAGCAGCTGTTTCCGGTTACGTTAGTATTTGTTTACTTTTGGGGGGTTTGTTTTCAGTGTTTAATAAACGTGTGGTTTGTTATATAAACCCTTGCCGAACTCATATATACATTGTTGCCTGAATACGTAACAGGTGTAAGATAACTCCAACTTTCATTTATAACATTCAGAACCAGATAATAGGAGCATTTCCTGGATTTCAGAGATTGTGTGGTAACAGAGCATTGCAGGCTTTGGAAGGAAAGCTATCAACTCCCCCTAGTTTTCCTTGGTTGCTGCACAAAGGAGAAGAGGGGTGTTTCCGAAATCTTTTTTTCTGTAGCAGAGCGGAGAGCATTGCCGGTGTTGGGAATGGCTGAGGATCAGGAGGCAGCTCATTGTGGATACATCTGTGATCTGCTTCGGAGGTTTAATATCCCAGTGAATGTCTGGGCTGTGGAGAAATAGTGAACGTGAGTTTCTAAATATTTCTCTCTTGAGATGATCTTCTACCTGAATATAAATACCCAGGATTTCTGCAGGGAAACCCAGTATAACCAATGACCAAATGTCTCTGTCACCTGTAGACATTGTGATTATGCTCAAATCTGTGACTTCAGGTGGAATAAAACAGCGATTACAGCCTGGAAACAGGTCCTTCTGCGCATATCGTTCATGCTGATATAAATGCGTGAGCTTGTCCCTTTTTCCTGCAGTTTCCCGAGTCCCGGCTCAGGGCCTGAGTTGAAGGTGAAGTTCCGGCTCGATGTTCATGCCATGTGTCCGCCCCGGATTATTTTATGTTCATATATGTGTGTAAGGTCACCCTTCAAGTTCCTGAGCTCCAGGGCAAACTGTCACAGCCGAACACACAAACCAACCCCCTAGTCCAGTACCGTAGTGGTCATTCACCACTACACACATTCCAGCTGAATCACCTCCATCCTATAGATTAGCAACCGCAACTACACACAAAGCTCTCTAAGCGAGACTTTGTCCATGACTTGCATAGTTATTACTTGACGATCATCACGCGGGGGAGAAGATGGGAACCAGGGGAGCGGTCAGCATAGATCTCAAGGTAATGATCAGTCTGCGACCCAGTGGACCGGACGATGTGCGTTTCAAGGCAATGGTCAGTCTGTGACCAATGCGACTGGACATGGTGTGACAAAGCGATTGGAGAATGCGTGAACCAGCAGACTGGATCATGTGTAATCCCGTTGCTGGTCTGTGTGTGACACAGACTACTGGACAGTAAGTGACTCTGGGAGATTTTAGCTTGTGGAAGACAATCACAGTGATATTTCCTGGTATCATCATACACCGTTGCATTGATCCCGTGGTCATCCGTGTGTTCAGCTGCTGTGAATTCAGTGATCAGTTTTACTGTGTGTATCCTGTAATTTTACTGGCAGTGAATGTGTCCAGTCACCAGCTTACTGTGATGGTCACCCGGCAAGGATGTACGGTTCACATTCACCGGCACAGTTCCACTCCAAATCTGCTCAGCTAGAGTCACGGCTCGATTGCAGTCTGAATCAGTTTTGCTCAGTTCTAAATCATACTTGTATAACCTACAATTCATCACTTATTTCAGTTGGGAAATTGAAACAAGCACCGATAGGACTGGAGAGGATTTTATCAGGCGGATCATCGAGGGAAGATGATCGGGACACGGGAAGCAAGGTACCAAAGCAGGGTCAGACTGAGAGCGATATCCGAATGGAAAGCGGTCCGGCCGCAGAGGAGGAGGAGCAAAGTCAGCCCAGAGACTGTGACGTCAGAGACACTGATCAGAGCCCTGGAACCAGCACAAGTCAGGCGACTGTCTGTCAACTCGGAAGCTCATCAAACATGGAATTGTCAAGTCGCCAACAAGGAGCAGGTGAGTGAAATATGAAGATGATGGGTTCTCAGAATGTGGCAGGGAGAAGGACAAAGGTGAGGCCTTTTCGGAGGGTTGGTCAGATGAGAGGAGGAATGTGTGGGTGTAGTACATGTGGTGTAGTGGGGCACCCGTTACCGCACTACAGGAAATGTACTACCAGTTCTGAGGATTTCCAGGATGTGCATTGGAGGAAATGCAGCTGACGAGATGAGAAGAGTGCTTCCAGGATGTGAATCAGGGGAAATGTATTCGCCAGGATGGAAAGAGTATCTCTGGGAAGTGAATATTACCGACACTACCAACATTGATTGCCCATCCAAAACTGAAATAGGTGTGTGGGTGAGATGGGGGATGGACTGGTTTGCACTAAATGTGTTCCTTCTATTAACCTAATGTCTGGGACATTGTTGGTTCGGTTTTAAGGCCAGTGTTGGAGATGGGGAATTAATCCATTTTTTATCTATGAGCAGGTTCAAGTCATGTTTTTTTTTAGTTTCGTTGGTTGAAAGCGATGGTGACGAGGGATATCTCAGTTCAAGCCTACATTTTCCTTTCTATATTCACAGGGCCAGAGTTTACAATCTCTGACCTCCTGGCAGAGGGGGAGGAGTATCGACTGTACCAACTGACAAAGTTCTACAGGGACAGACTCCAACAAGCAATTGAAGAAAAGGTTGAAAGACTCGGTTGGATGTTGACAAAGGAGGGACATTTAAGTAGAAAAGAGAATGAGGTGAGTGTAGTGTGTGCATTGTAACAGAACTGTATGGTGTATAGTGACCAAAATTAATCTCCTTCACGTTCTACGAGTACTACATGGGAATGGAGACTTTGATCTCAGACTTGTCTCCAGCAGATCTGGTTTCAGCTGTTAAGGTGGGGAGCTCTGGAAACTACAGGTTCAGTGTCACCTTTTCCTCTCACACCTGCTGCATTTATCAGTGTGAAACAAGAGCAGTGGCTGAATAGCTAGACATTCAGTATGAAACTAATTTCAAATCTTGTTTGAACCGTCGGGCAGATTCATATGATCACATTAATCCTCGATGAGTATTAAACTGTCAGATTGTAAATTGAGCCAACCGGCTTCACTGCAGTACTTGACGGAGGGAAACATACTAATCACATGCGGTCTTGGCTCCGTGAGTTCCCAAACAATACGTGGCTGACTTGTCATAGGCCTTGAAACGGGCCTTTTGGCACATCTATTCCATGCCGGTCTACTTAAACTACCTATTCCCATTGATCTGCACCGGGCCATGGTGCTATATACCCTTATCATTCATGCATCTATCCAGTCTTTTCTTAAATGCTTATACTGCTTTTGCGCTGCTGGCTAGTTTCACACTCTTAGCACAGTCTGAGTCAACCAGTTTCACCTTTGTACCCCTTGAACTTTTTACCTTTCACCCTTTACTGATAACCTCCTATTGTAATGCCTCTTTACCTAAGGACAAAATGCCTGATTGCACTTATCCTATCAGTACCCCATGTAATTGTGTACATTTCGATCTAATCTCCCCTCAGACTTCCACATTCCAATGAATAAAGTCCTAACCCTTTCACTCTTTTCTTAGATCTTTCAGTCCTGGCAATATTCCTGTAATGTTTTTTTTTTCTGTAAACTTTCAAACTTATTTCCATCTGTCCCATAGATAGTTGAGCAGAACTGCACATAATATCCAAATTAGATCTCACCAACGTCTTATGCAACATCATAACGTAGACGATATTTTCATTTATGAAGGTCAATGCGGTAAGAAACATTCTTTCAGAGCCTATCAACATTTGCCCCCACTTTCAATGGCTTATGGACGTGTATTCCCAGATCACTTTGATCTACCGGTCGCTGTGTAAGATCGACCCTGCTTGTTCCATCCGAAATGCAACATATTGCACCTGATTGCAATAAATTGCATCGGCGCCTTTTAAGCCCATTCTCCAGTTGGACTAGATCTCACTGCAAGCTCTTGTAGTCTTCCTCTTGGTCCACTGCACCTTCCCAATGTTGGTGTTAAATTTTGCTGATGCTGTTAACCGTAATTTCATCCAGATCATTGATATAGGTGGCAAACAACAATAGGCACAGTACTGATCCCCATGACACTGAACGAGCTACAGGCACCAATCAGAAATGCAACAGTCTATAGTGACACTCCGGATTCTTCCAAAAAGTTAATGTCTAATCCAGTTTACTACTTTGTCCTGAATGCTAAGCAACTGAATCTTCTAGACCAACTTCCTGTACGGGACCTTGTCAAGTACCGTGCTAAGTCCATGTGGACAATATCCACAACCTTGCCTTCATCAACTTTCCCGGTAACTTCCTCGAGAATCTCTGATATTGATTACATGTGAAAGATCACGCACAAAGCTGATATCTCATGACCACAAACATCAATAGTTTGATCTAAAAGGGAAGAAGGAAGCACAAAACAAAATAAATCTGCTGAATTGCTGATATCTCTTGGTCCCGAAAATCTACAGCTTGTCCTAAGAAGGAAAACGATCAATAGGTTTTCCTGAAAGGGAAGAGAAAAAACGAAAAAGAAATCTGCTAACTTGCTGAATATCTGACTAATGAGAGACAGGGACAGCCCATTTCAGGTCACTCTCCTTGGAGCTCACAAACAGTGATTGTCTTATCCTCGATCTGACCTACTCAGCCATGAGTGGTATTAAAAAATCAAGTGTGTTACACGCGTGGGTGACTCTGATGGGATTCATTGGCGCTGCCTGTAATGAATCAGATAGGCATTATCCAAAGACAAGAGGAATAATCTGTAAATAGGATGCTCATCTATAAATTCATCATCTGGAAACGTCTGCTTTACTGTAACTCCTCAGACCTGGTTGCAGTGAAACTGAGGGATTATTTTACAGTGCCGTGGACCATCAGGGAATTATGCTGATTTGTTCCACAATTATTGTCCATTATTCATGTTATGGAAAACCTTTCCAATTCCCTACTGATAACAAGGATATCAAGCATTCAAATCCGTGACATACAATAGTACTGCACAGTACAGGCCCTTCAGCCCACAATGTTGTGCCAACCCTTAAACGCTGCCTGACCCTTATATCCAGCCTCTCTTATTTCTCAGAGCAATGTCTTAAGCCCATCCATATTCACTTACCTTAATTCCATCGCAGGTGTATGTTGCTTGAAGACAATTCAATGTTTAATTCATAATTCCTCAGTTAATCAGGAAGCTCATGCCTGCATTCAGGAAGTGATCACCATTTTACAGAATGAGTGCCAGGCAGTAACCATCTTCATTATAAGACAGCCGCATTGACATTCCTGAATATTCTGTTGTCTTTAAACATCATAAGACCATAAGGCATCGGAGAACAATTGGCCATCAAGCCCATTGTTTCTGCTCCGGCATTGCATCATAGGTGATTTACTATCCCTCTCAACTCCATTTTTCTGCCTTCTCCCAGTGAATTTACTGACCTGATTAATCATGAAGGTACCAACCTCTGTTTTAAATATACACAGTGACCTGGTCTCCGCAGCTGTCAGTTCCAATGGATTCTGCAGATTCACTACTCCTCGACTAAAGAATCTCCTCATCTCTGTTCTAAATGGACGTCCCTCTAATCTGAGGCTGTTCCGTCTGGTTCTAGACTCACCCTCTTAGAAACATCATTTCCACGTCCTCTCAAAGCCATTCGATATTCCATAGGTTACAATTAGATTCCCCCCTCATCCAGGAATCATTCTCCTCAAAATCTGTTTTAATGTCACTGGTTCTGTTCGTTTAGATTCCTCTCTCGACTTTTCACAATACCATGATGTATTTTCTCTGATCAGGGGATTAAAACTGTTCACAATATGCAAGTGCGGTCTGGCCAGTGCTTATTCTTATATTCTAATCTTCTCGACATGAATGCTAGCATTGTATTTGCCTTTCCTAACACCGCGTCAAACTGCAAAGAATCCAGCACTAGGTCTCCAAAGACTCTTTACAACTCTGATTTCTGAATTCTCTCACAGATTCAAAAATAGTCTACGTCTTCATTATTTCTGCTAATGTATATGGCCATGTACTCACTATAATACATTCCATTTTATGTCCTCCCGTGAAATCCCTGCTTCCTTAATGCATCATGTCCTTCCCTATATCTTCGTAACGCGTGAAATCTTGGCCATAAAGCCGTCAGATCATTGACATAATGGAAAAAGAAACTGTCCCAAAACCAACCACTACAGACAACCACTGGCCGCCAACATCCAACAAGAAAAAGCCTATTTCATCCCATTCTGTACTTCCTGACTGTCAGACAAAATCTGTCTGGAGAAAAGCATTGATCCTCCATCCATGCTACTATCTTTCTTGTCCTCTTTTCGGCCCTTGTCTTGTTAAACGGCGTCAAATGTCCTCGGGTTGTCCAAGTAAACAACTTGCCCTGACTCTCTGTTGTCGACCCAGCATGCTGTTCTCTCAAACAACTCCAACATTTCTGTAAGGCAAGATTCCCTTCCATAAATCCAGAGATGTCTTTCCTATAGTGGGCTGAACCATAGGCTTATCTCAAAAGCCATCTCATAGGCATTCTATAAATTCCCTCACTTGGGATTCAGCACCGACCTGGTTTTCCAAAGCTACCTGCAAATTGAAATTCCCTATGACTATTTTAACATTGACCTCTTTACATGCCTCCTCCCTCTCCCCTGGAATTTTCAGCCGGCATCCTGGCTACTGTTCGATCAGGGTCATTTTTCCTCCGCAGTTCCATAACATCTACATCGTCCAATCCAAAAGCACGTATTTATAATACTTTTATTTATTTTATGACAACAGTAAACCTAACTCATTCACCCACCTGCCCATCCTTCGATTAAATATTTATAGTTGTATATGAGCAACCAAAAACGATCTTCTTTTAGCCACGATTCAATGATGCCTACCATCCATTTTTTGCTCTCTCGCTCTCCCCTCTGTTCAGTTTTTGTTGTCACATCTTTTTGATGTAATGTTGCACATTGTTGGCAAGTAAATTAATGATGTTGCATCTACTGCAGGGTGTCAGTAAACCCTTATTCTTACACACTATTGATGTAGAATTTCCTTCAGTTACTGTTTCTCTGTTAATGACTAAACCCAGGGAGGATGAGGCAGCAGCCCGGTGACTGCATCTGTTCTGAAGTTACTGGGGCCATGAACAGATATTTTCCTCCACATTATCCATGTCTGTCTGCCTGCTCCACAATAAATCCATTGCTTCCTTTTGTAGAAAGTCACTGAACTGACAGAGAAGGGAAACCGGACAGAGAGTTCCAGACTCTTCCTCAGTTTGGTGATGGGCAAAGGCTCCCGGGCCCGGAGGGCGATGTGGGAATCCTTTGTGATGTGGAGGACTGAGTTACCGAAGTTGGACAGGATACTGAGGGAAATACAGGAACACGGTACGTTAAAAAAAAAACATGCACTAAACACAAAGGCACATTGAAATAAACAGGTTTCATTATTTTAGTTCTGTTTCACGGTTTGTTTTATTTAAACAGGACCTGATCCACAAGAGTTCATGAACATCGGCCAAGGGTTATCTGAGTTACCCACTCAACTGAACGGTGAGTGATGAAATGCACAGGTCAAATCACATCTCAGATGTTGTGACTTGGCGGAATCTGGGAATGAAAATTCACTATTAATCACTCGTTGATCTCTGGATTCAGGTTACAATCATATAATGTCCCTTGAATTTTTCCAGCTGTTGGGTCGGCTGAACCCTTCACACCGGTTCCTACTGCTCTGGGAATCCTCACACAAGTAGCCTTCTGATACACGGTGTCATCCAGTGCTGGTGACTTTTATATTTTCAGACCTTTCAAATTTTTAAAGCACCTTCTTCGTAATTGCAGCTGCACGCAATTCTGTTCGCTGATGCTCTTTACATTTTGTAATTCCGATAGTGACTTCCACAGAGTTTGTCTGCCATTTCCTTTTCACCCGTACTGCATCTACAACATCAATTTTCAGCAGTCCGATATCGACCCTCTCACTTTTTTTACTCTTTATATATCTGGGGGGAAAAACAACTTTGGTATCCTCTCTTATATTATTGACCTTATCTTTGCATTTCCTGTACATTCGTGTATATCTAGGGGCATCTATAACACGACACGACTCAGACAGTAAATTCCAGGCACCCACCGCTCTGTGAAAAAACTACCAACAAGTGTTGTAAATCCACCCACATCTTCCAGTATTAGACACCAGTCATACGTGGTTACAAAAAGAAAAGCCAATTACAGGCTACCTAAACTCGTATCTGTCAAACTTGTACACCCCTGTCAGATCTCTATTCTACCACCAGAGTAAACAAACCAAGTTTATCAAACCTCTTCCTGTAGCACATGTCACCGAATCCAGGCAACACCCTGATGAACCTGTTCTGCACCCTCTCCAATCCTTCCCAGAGCTGGACAATCAGAAGTGAACACAATCCTCCAGATGCTCCCTAAAACCATAAGATCCAGGAGCAGAATTAAGCCATTCGGCTCAGTGAATTTCCTCCGCAATTCCTCTCTACCCCATTATCCGGACATCTCCCAGTAAACAATGACCTTTTCCCTAATCAGTAATATATAGACATGCATTTTAAATATACCCAATGACTTGTCCTCCTCAGCTGTCTATGACAATAATTTCACAGATTCACCACCTGCCAGTGAAAGAAATTTCTCCCAATATAGTTCCCCATCGGCAATGGCAATTCACCACAGTTCCCAAGCATGTTAATTTTCTGTATGAGCCTCCCATGTGGGACGTTGTCAAACATCCTACTAATATCCAAGTCGACAATATCCATCATTCATCACATTTGCCACCTCCTGGAAGAACTCAATCAAGTTAGCAAGACTCTACTTCCTCCGGCCAAAGCCTCGCTGCTGAACCCTAACCCACCTCAAACATTCTCTCTTTCATATTCCCGTGGGGCAGAAGATATGAAAGGCCACCATGTACAACCAGCCTCAAAGACAGCTTTAGTTCTGTATTTATAAGACTATTGAATGGTTATCTATAATGTTATTATTGGCTCTTAATTATAAGACAATTTTATATATAATTGTATCATCGTGCATCTTGTGACTAATAACCACTCACTTAGATAACCACGATATACTTACAGAAGAGCAAAAAGATAAAGTTTGGGGATGAACGGATTTAAGGAACAACAGATAATAGATAATAGATATATTAATAGATTATATATATATATATAAGCAGCATACAATACGTGAAATATCTGTAACATCTGATGAAGCATTGGCGTACAATACTCTCCCTATTAACCACCACGAAGGAATAACCACTGTTATCAAAATAAATGGAGGCATTTTCCGGAGCGACGCACTAAGCGAACTATCGTTTTGTCTAGCACTAAAACCGCTCCCTAATTTAGGGAAATGAACAACGATCGGGGATCAAATCAGAAAATAAAAAAAAAGAAAATGACGAAACCTTGACACAACTATACGGGGATAATTTGAAATCTGTTACTCTTGCATCAGCAAAGCTAAAAAAATCAATTCAAATAATGGAATTAATTTCCCAAGAAAAGAAACATGAACCTTAGACTAGAAAAGTAATGAGAATTAAACATAAAGGAAGGTGCAATAGAACTAGTAGAATACAAAACTGAGCATTAGGATGTAATACAACCGATGGAAGGATGTGAAACATATATTTAGGATATCAGCAAGCAAAGAAAATTGATCACCGTGTGTTAAAAAAAATCTTTCAACAAAATTTACTTCAAGGCTTAAGAAAATCTTCCAAACAGAGCTGAACAGTTAAAAAAATAGCAAAGATACTAAACACTCTCTATGCCCGTATTGATACAATCTTTTGGTGTAATATCCTTGTCTGAAACAGATCTGGAAAATATGGAAAGAAGAATAAGTACTAAAATAATATTTTTTAGAAAATACCATGTGCACTCGAGTGCACTTAGATTAATCTGAAGTAGGCCAGTATGAGGAAGATGAATAAGAGATCTAAAAAAAAAATGACACAACAGTCCGATAAAAGTTCTCTCAGGTTTAACATCAATGCAGCACAGTTGCAATAAAGTGTATGCGGTGAGCGTGCATACATGTATACGATTGCAGAAAGAGAATTAAACAGTTTTATAGCCTGGTGGAAGAAGCTGTCCCGGAGCCTATTGGTCCTGGTTTTTATGCTGCCGTACAGTTTCCCGGATATTAGGTGCTGGAATAGACTGTAGTTGGAGTGACCTGTGTCCTCAGTGATCCTTTGGGCCCCTTTTTACACTCCTGTCTCTGTAAATGTCCTGAATACAGGGAAGTTCACATCTACAAATCCACTGGACAGTCCACACCACTCTCTGAAGAGTCCTGCGATTGAGGGAAGTACAATTCCCTTACTAGGTAGTGAATCAGGCAGTCAGGATTCTCTCAATTGTGCCCCTGTCGAATGTCCTTCGGAATTGCAGACCCCTACTGAACTTCTTCAATCATCCGATGTGAAAGAGGCACTGCTGTGCCTTTTTGTCACCACACAGCTGGTATGTACAGACCACGTGAGATCCTCTGTGATGTGTATGCCGAAGAACTTAAAGCTGTTCACCGTCTCAACCCCAGATCCATTGATGTCTATAGGGGCTAGCCCGTCTCCATTCCTCCTGTAATCCACAACCAGCTCTTTCGTTTTTGCGACATTGAGGGAAATGTTGTTATTTTGCCATCACTGTGTCAGAGAGATGACTTCTTCCCTGTTGAATTTCATCCCTGTCTCCATTCCTCTTGTATTCCACAACCAGGTCACTTCTTCTCTATAGGCTGCCTCGTTATTATTTAAGTTTAGGCCAATCAATGTAGTCCCGTCAGCAGATTGGATCTGTGGGTGGTGACACAATCATGGGTATACATACAGTAAAGGAGAGGGCTTAGAACAGAGCCCTTAGGGGCATTTGTGTTTAGGGTCAGAGGAGCAGAACACTTACAAACTACTGGCAGTCTGACAAGAAGTCCAGGATCCAACTACACAAGGTAAGGATTCTAAGCTTCCTGTCAATACTGGAGAGAATTATGGTATTGAATACTAAACTGCAGTTCAAGAACTTCATTCTCACATAAGTATCCTTCTTCTCCAGATGTGTAAGGATGGCCTGTAGAGCTCTGGCTATTGCATCATCTGTCGTCCGCTTGTGTCTGTAGGCGAATTGTAGGGGGTCCGCTGTGTGAGTGGTAGGAAGCTGCAGATGTAGTCCTTGACCAGCCTCTCAAAGCACGTGCTTATTATTAAATTTAGTACGACAGGACACCAGTAGACATGCTAACTTGGTCTTTTAGTAGATACGATGGGGGATGTTTTGAAGCAGGATAAAATTCTATACTGGGAGAGGGAGAGAATAAAAATGTCTGTAAACACACCTGCCAGTTGTGCTGCGCACATCCTGAGTACCCGCCTTGAGATGCTGTCCGATCCCGCGGACTTGCAACTGTCCACTCATTGGAAACACCTGCGAACCACAGCCTCAGAGATGACCAATGTGTAGGTTGCTTTGGCGGCTCCCCTCGGGGATTCAGTGTTGGCAATATCGAACCGAGCGTAAAAAGATTGAGCTGTTCTGTGAGAGACAGCGATGTTGGCATCACCACAGCGGTTAGCTTCTGAGAGTTGTGCCTGGATCTTGTCCCTGCAATGTCGTTTTTCTGCCTTCATGATTTTGCTGCATTTCTTGAGTTCCTGCTGATTACCGGCAATGGAAGCTGTCTGCCGCGTGTTAAGAACTGTTGATCCAAGGTTTCAGGGTTTGAACAGTTGCTTCAGGGTTTACCTAATTTATATTAGGCAAGAAACGGTGTCGGATAGACTGTTGAGTCAGAAGGCTGTTAAGTCCCCGGGAGCTGATGGTCTGAATCCCAGGGTACTTAAAGAGGTGGTTCTAGAAATCTTAGACGCATTGGTAATCATTTTACAATGTTCTATAGATTCAGGAACAGTTCCTGCTGACTGGAGGGTGGCTAATGTTGTCCCACTTTTCAAGAAAAGAGGGAGAGAATAAATAGGGAATTCCAGACATGTTAGCCTGACGTCAGTGGTCTGAAAGATGCTGGAGTCAATTATAAAACAGGAAATTACGACACATTTGGATAGCAGTGGAAGGATCAGTTCGAGTCAGCATGGATTTATGAAGGGAAAATCCCGCTTGACTAGTCTTCTGGAGGTTTGTGACGATGTAACTATGAAAATGGACAAGGGAGAGCAAGTGGATGTAGTGTACCTGGATTTCCAAAAAGCTTTTAATAAAGTCTCACATAGGATATTAGTGGGACAAAATTAGGGCACATGGTATTGGGGGCGAGTACTGTCATGGATTCAAAATTGGCTGGCTCACAGTAAACAAAGCGTAGCGATTAACGGGTCCGTTTCGGAATGGCAGTGGGGTACCGCAAGGTTCGGTGCTGGGACCGCAGCTGTTTACAATATACATTAATGATTTAGATGAAGGGATTAAAAGTAACATTATCAAATTTGCTGATGACACAAAGCTGGTTGGCAGTGTGAAATGTCAGGAAGATGTTATGAGAATGCAGGATGACTTGGACAGGTTGTGTGAGTGGGCAAATGAATGGCAGATGCAGTTTAATGTGGATCAATGTGAGATTATGCACTTTGGTGGCAAGAACAGGAAGGCAGATTACTATCTAAATGGAGTCAAGTTAGGAAAAGGGGAAGCTCAACGAATCTAGCTGTTCCTGCAGATCAGACAATGAAAACAAGCATGCAGGTACAGCACGCAGTGAAGAAAGTTAATGGCATGCTGGCCTTCATAATAAGAGGAATTGAGTATAGGAGTAAAGAGGTATTTCTGCAGCTGGTGAGACCGCACCTGGATTATCGTGTGCAGTTTTGGTCTCCAAATTTGAGGAAGGACATTCTTGCTATTGAGGGAGTGCAATGTAGGTTCACGAGGTTAATTTCTGGAATGGCGGGACTGTCATATGTTGAAAGATTGGAGAGACTGGGCTTGTATACACTGGAATTTAGAAGGATGAGAGGGGATCTGATTGAAACATATAAGATTATTAAGGGATTGGACACGCTGGAAGCAGGAAGCATGTTCCCGTTGATGGGTGAGTCCAGAATTAGAGGCCACATTTTAGAATAAGTGATAGGCCATTTGGAACAGAGATGTGGAAAAACTTTTTCACTGGAAGAATGGTGGATATGTGGAATGCTCTGCCCCAGAAGGCAGTGGAGGCCAAGTCTCTGGATGCATTCAAGAGAGAGTTAGATAGAGCTGATACAGATAGCGGGGTCAAGGGATATGGGGAGAGGGCAAGAACGGGGTACTGATTGTGTTTGATCAGCCATGATCACGGTGAATGGCGGTGCTGGCTAGAAGGGCCGAATGGCCTGGTCCTGCACCTATTGTCTATTGTTTCTGGTTTGGGTAGACAGTGACCCACATCTGGAGAATAACACCCTCGATACACTTCCGGATGAAGCTCTTGAATCCTTCCTTGAAGATTCTTTGGCCTTATTGTCTGCCTGGACTGCATTTTCTCGGCAACGGCAACACTGTTTCCCTGTACTATTCTGTTCTGTTTTGACTTTTACAACCTCTTTGCGAATTACACCTCCAGGTTTTCATTGTCTCGGTACATGTGACAACAATAAATCAGTTTGCGAATTAATTGTTGTCAATAATACAGCGACCCTTGATTGTTTAAGATTGTTATACCCGGGGGTCGGTAGTGGGGATAAGATCCCATGACCTATTACATTTTCCCAATAGCGTCTGAGCGAAATACCGTCTGTCAGCCAAGTCCAGCTCCTGGCCTTCATGTGTCACTTAGTTACTAAGCCCGGTGGAAGCGTTTCATTGGAGAGCTATTCTTTCTTGTCTTTCCGATGAGTTATCAATCAGAAACCTCAATGTGATTCTCTCCACAGATGCTGCCCGACTTCAGTATTTCACACATTTGATTATTGCTCCTGTTTTGATACAAGAGCAGTGGACACATTTGAATCCCTAGTGTGCATCTTTTCCAAAATGCACAGTGACCTGCTCTTCATATTCCCACACCAAATCAACATTGACATCATCTGTTAATGATGCAAACAGTGCTATGAATTTAGTGAAATATTGTTGCAGTAATAATAATAATAATAATAATAATAATAATAATAATAATAATAACTTACTTATCAAGCACCTTTCATCCAGACGATGCCATTAAAACCGCATCACAATGGAATAAAGTACAAACTAGAAAGTAAAAGACAAAGTGTCAG
This sequence comes from Hypanus sabinus, assembly GCF_030144855.1. Lineage (NCBI taxonomy): Eukaryota > Metazoa > Chordata > Chondrichthyes > Myliobatiformes > Dasyatidae > Hypanus > Hypanus sabinus. Next base: position 134,852 of record NW_026781357.1, read on the forward strand.
TTGTAACGTACACCTTAGACTTCTGCAGGGTACTGTAGATTTAGTTGTTGAATTCTACAGTTTGGGAGCATAGTTCCAAAAACAAAACCCTGACCTCCCAATGATCCTTTGGCCGTCAGGATTGCAATAGGTTATCATGGGAATGCTCATCTTAACAAGTCATTAGTACCAAAATATGAAGGTTCGACATTTCTGGAATATCCATTGCTGTTAGATCCAGTGTCAGTGAATAGAGTTTTACTTTCTGTCCTAGTATCCGTGGAAGCATTGAATTAATTCATGTAATCTCAAACACTGAATGTTCAATTTATAAAATTCTTCATCACTTGAGACTTTTGACGTTTTGATTATTTCCTCTGTGACCATAGAAGATGTTCAACAGAAACACAAGGAGTCTCTGCGGGCACAAACTGAAACACTGAGAGTGAACACGATCCTGATGAGGGAGAAGGTGAAGGTTTTCCAGCTGGTTGATCGATACGCTGAGCTCACGGTCATTTCTACTGTTCGAGATCTGAGACTGGTGGAACATGAGCTGCTGGCAAGAGGCAGAGACCATGAAGAATTGAGAGAGAAACATCTCCGCAGAGATCTGGAAAAAATCCGTTCTGATCAGTTCTTCCAGAGCGGCTTTTCCCGGAGTAAATCCAAATCTGGGAGTTCGGCAGCAGTGGCTGGAGTCCCGGGAATCGGGAAAACAACAATGGTACAAAAGATTGTTTATGACTGGGCCACGGGGAAAATATACGATCAGTTCCAGTTTGTCTTCAGTTTCAAATTCCGGGATTTAAACGTTATTAACTGCAGATTAAACCTGAGGGAACTGGTCCTGGATCAGTATCCCTACTTTGGGAATATCCTGAGAGCGGTCTGGAAGAACCCAGAGGGACTGCTGTTTATATTCGATGGTTTGGATGAATTCAAGCACAAAATCGATTTTGCTGACAGTCGGAGAGATACAGAACCCAAGCACCAGTACCCAGATCCCGAGTGGAGGTGTGAAGTGTCTGACATTGTGTACAGTTTAATCCAGGGCAAGCTGCTCCCAGGGTGTTCAGTGCTGCTGACCACCCGTCCAACTGCGTTACATTTATTGGAAAAGGCTGATATCAGTGTCTGGACTGAAATCCTGGGATTTGTTGGTGAGGAACGGAAGGAATATTTCATCAGGCATTTTGATGATCAGACAGTGGCAGAAGCTGTTTTCAAACACGTGAAGGAGAACGAGGTCCTGTACACCATGAGCTACAACCCCTCCTACTGCTGGATCCTCGCTCTGGCACTGGGCCCCTTCTTCACACAAAGAGTCAGGGACCCGCAGCGAGTTCCCAAGACCATCACCCAACTGTACTCCTACTATATTTACAACATCCTGAAAAACCACGGCCGTGAGATTGAGAACCCCCGTGATGTGTTACTCAGGGTTGGTCAGATGGCCTACAGAGGAGTGTCCGAGAAGAAGATTGTGTTTGCAGATGGGGATTTGATCAACTACAGTTTGCAGCCTTCCCAGTTCCTGTCCGGGTTCCTGATGGAACTTTTGGAGAGAGAGGATTCTGCCCAAAGCGTTGTGTACACATTCCCACACCTCACCATCCAAGAGTTTGTAGCTGCAGTCGCACAATTCCTGAATCCACATCCTGGGGATATCCTGAAATTCCTGACTACAGCCCACAACACGACAGATGGACGATTTGAGGTATTTCTCCGTTTTGTTGCTGGTCTCTCCTCCCCAATGACAGTTCGGGGCCTGGAGGAGTTTCTGGGTCCATTTCCTCATGAAACAACCTGCCGGGTGATTGACTGGGTGAAGGAGGAGGTTAAAAGCAGGAGTGGAGACACAGAGAGAAAATCTGGTAAAAGGAGCTTCATGAACACATTGCACTACCTGTTTGAGTCTCAGAATCGTGGACTGGCTCAGGCCGCACTGGGATCTCTGGAAACACTTTCATTCAGTGGAATGACACTGACCCCAATTGACCTCGCGGTCCTGTCTCATGCCATCGGACTCTGTGATACAATTAAACAGCTCAAACTGCAAGGCTGCCGCATTCAGTGTGAAGGAATCCAACGACTGGGACCCGGGCTGCACAAGTGCCAGGAGTTGAGGTAAATTGATTTATCTCTCACTGTGAACTGCGGAACTGTTCCACTGTGATTTGGGTACAATTTTAGTAAATCAGGGTGTGAAAGAATTGCGACAAATGCTCAGGGGATCAGTCAGTAACTCCCCAAGGATGGGAGGGCTCTGTGGTTCCTTGTGAAGGGATGTTGGAGACTTCACCAGATCAGTGAACAACGGCCATTGGTTTAATGGTAGTAAATCACAGGAATGGCCGTGTTTCTCACTCCCTGTGACACGTCCATTGACAATGTACCTTCTCAATGTTACTGACACCCAGACCGTTGCTGACTGCAGCAGGTGTGTCAGAGATTCACACCCCCTTCCCGGTGAGGGACAAGAGACCGTCAGCAGATTATCCCAGTGAGAAGGGTAGAATTACCATTGTGAGATTGTCTTCCCCTGCCCTTCCCCGTGTGTGACTATCTCCATCAGTCGACCTGTCTGACTGTGCTCACTACCAGATATTCAGACCCCATGGGCGCATCTTCTCTCCCGATTCGGGGTCTGAATTCAGACACACCCCTGCTGTACAATCGATTTCTGGATCATCTCATCTTATTGGATTATCGCTTCCCATCGGTATACTGCTGTGGGACTTCTCCTTCCCATCCCCTTCCTCCTGTGGGGTACCCTTCAATTATACCCTTCATCCTGCAGATTCTGTGATCCTATCAATTTTCCTCAGGTGGGATCGCTTCCACGATCTCCCATCGACACTTTTCCATTCACAAATCTTCCTCACTGTGGGATTTTCTCCCATTCTTCATCCCACCCCTCCCGACCCTCTCACATCAGGAACACTTTTCTAACCATCGGGGAATGAGAGAGAATATGTGGAGTTTACAGGGTCACACCGATAGACTAAATTACTGACATTCGGTGAATACCCTGGAGCTGGGCAGTGAGGGACATTGACAGTGATGTGAACTCCGATCAGTGATTTACTGAAGGTTTTAATGTTTCCTGAAATATCCGAGTGAGTGAAATTCCCCCAGACCCACGGTTTGAATCACTTTGTTCATCAATCTGTCTGTTTGTGTTTAGACTTGGGGTGAATAATCTGGGAGATTCAGGAGTGAAACTGGTGTCTACGGCATTGAGGAACTCGGAGTGTAAAATACAGAAACTGTGGTAAGTACCAGACTGTGGGAGATTGTGTTTACAGACACCGGGTGTCTGATACTTAACATTAATTTGATCAGTAATTGTTTTACTGATAAACACTGGGGATCTGTACCATCTCCTGTCTCTCTGTGTCCTTCACCCTCACTCTCTCTCATCTCCAGGCTGAACCAAGTCGGTCTCACAGATTTTGGTGCCGCAGATCTCGCCTCCGCTCTCAGTACAAACCCATCACTGACAGAGCTGAGTCTGAGTGGTAATAAACTGGGAGATTCAGGAGTGAAACCTGTGTCTGCGGCTCTAAGGATCCCAAAGTGTAAAATACAGAAACTGTGGTAAGTCCCAGACTGTAGGAGATTGTGTTTACAGTCACTGGGTGTCTGACACTGAACATTAATGTGGTCGGTAATTGTGTTACTGATAAACACTGAGAATTTGTACCATCTCCTGTCTCACTGTGTCCTTCACCCTCTGTCTCGCTCATCTCCAGGTTAAACAGTGCTAGTCTCACAGATTCTGGAGCCGATGATCTTGCTTCAGCTCTCAGAACAAACCGATCACTGACAGAGCTGAACCTGAGTGATAATAAACTGGGAGATTCAGGAGTGAAACTGGTGTCTGCGGCTTTGAGAAACCCGGAGTGTAAAATACAGAAAATGGAGTAAGTACCAGACTGTGGGAAATTGTGTTTACAATCACTAGATGTCTGAAACTGAACATTAATATGATCAGTAGAAACAAAGAAACATAGAAAACATACAGGTTAATACAGGTCCTTCGGCCCACAAAGCTGTGTCGAACATGTCTGTACCTCAGAACTACCTAAGCTTTACCCAAAACCCTCTATTTATCTGAGCTTCATGTAGACATCCAGGAGTCTCTTAAAAGACCCGATCATATCCGCCTCCACCACCGCTGCTGGCAGTCCATTCTACACCATCACCATTCTCTGCCTAAAAAACTAACCCTGACATCTCCTCTGTACCTTCTTCCAAGCACCTTAAAACTATGCCCTCTCATGCTAGCCATTTCCGTCCTGGAGAAAAGCCTCTGACTATCCACATGATGAATGCCTCTTATTACCTAGAACACCTCTGTCAATTCACCTCTCATCCTCCGTCATTCCAAGGGAAAAGGCCGAGTTCACTCATCCTGTTCTGCTAAGGCATTCTCCCCAATCCAGGCAGCATCCTTGTAAATCTCCTATGTACCCCTTCGATGGTTTCCATGTCCTTCCTACAGTAAGGTGACCAGAACTGAGCACAATATTCCAAACGAGGTCTTACCAGTGTCCTATATAGCTGCAACATTACCTCTCAGCTCTTAAACTAAATCCCACGACTGATGAAGGACAATACACCATATGCCTTTTTAACTGCAGTGTCAACCTGCGTCGCAGCTTTGGGTGACTTATGGACTCGGACCCCAAGATTCCTCTGATCTTCCACACTTCCAAGAGTCTTAACAATAATACTATATTCTGCCATCATATTTAACCTACCAAAGTGAACCACCTCACACTTATCTGGGTTGAACTCCATCTGCCACTTCTCAGCCCAGTTTTCCATCCTATCAATGCCCCGCTGTAAACTCTGACAGGCCTCCACACTATCCACAACACCCCCCACATTTTATTATCAGCAAATGTACTAACCTGTCCCTCAACTTCCTTATTCAGGTCATTTATAAAAATCACAAAGATTAGCGGTCCCAGAACAGATCCCTGAGTCACACCACTTGTAACCGGCCTCCATGCAGAATACAACCACTGTTTGCCTTCTGTGGGCAAGCATGTTCTGGATGCACAAAGTAATGTCCTCTTGGATCCCATGCCTCCTTATTTTCTCAATAAGACTTGCATGGAGCACTTTATCAATTGCCTTGCTGAAATCCATATACGCTACATCTACTGCTCTACCTTCATCAATGTGCTTAGTCACATGCTCAAAAAATTCAATCAGGCTCGTAATGCACGACCTAACTTTGCCAAAGCCATGCTGACTATTCCTAATAATATTTTGCCTCTCCCGATGTTCATAAATCCTACCTCTCAGAAGCTTCTCCATCAACTTACTAACTACTGAGGTAAGGTTAACTAGTCTGTAATTTCCTGGGCTATCCCTACTCACTTTCTTGAATAAGGGAACAACATCCGCAACCCTCCAATCCTCCGCAACCTCTCCTGTCCTCATTGATGATGCAAAGATCATTGCAAGAGGCTCAGCAATCTTCTCCCTCACCTCTCACGGTAGCCTGGGGTACATCCCGTAATGTCCCGGTGAATTATCCAACTTGATGCTTTCCAAAACCTCCAGCACATCCTTTTTCTTAATATCTACATTCACAAGCTTTTCAGTCCGCTGCAAGTCATCCCTCCAATCATTTTCCATAATGGAAAGATCATTTTCCATCATGAATACTGAAGCAAATGGTTCATTAAATACCTCCACTATTTCCTCTGGTTCCATATGAACTTTTTCATTGTCACACTTGATTGGTTCTGTTCTCTTACATCTTATCCTTTTGCTCTTCACATACTTGCAAAATGCTTTGGGGTTTTCCTTAATCCTGTCCGCCAAGGCCTTCTCATGGCCCCTTCTAGCCCTGCTAATTTCATTCCTAAACTCCTTCCTACTAGCCTTCTAATCTTCCAGATTCATATCATTACCTTTTAAAAGTTTTTTAAACCTTTCGTCAGCGCTTCTCTTCTTCCTGATGAGCTTTACAACTGTCTTTGTGCACCACGGATCTTGTACCCTACCATCCTTTCCATGTCTCATTGGAACGTACAAACTCAGAACCCCATACAAATATCCCTTGAACATTTTCTACATTTTTCAGTACCTTTCCTTGAGAACATCTGTTTCCAATTTATGCTTACAAGTTCCAGCCTGATAGCCTCATAGTTCCCCTTACTCCAACTAAAGGTTTCCCTAACTTGCCTCTTCCTATCCCTCTGTAATGCTATGGTAAAGGAGATAGAACTGTAACCGCTGTGATCACTATCTCCAAAATGCTCTTCCACTGACAGACCTGACACAAGGCCAGGTTCATTTCCCAATAGCAGATCAAGTACAGCCACTCCTTTTGTAGGCTTATTACATATTGTGTCATCGGCTTTATTCATCATACTCCTTGCATTAAAATACACACATCTCAAACCGTCGGTCTGACAGCGTCTCTGTCACCTGCTTATCCTCCCTTTCGCACTGTCTCCAAATGTTCTCTATTTGTGAGCCAACCTCCCTCTCCTCCGTCACGTCAATCTGGTTTCCTCCCCCCAGCAATTCTAGTTTAAACTCTGCCCAGTAGCCTTAGCCTTAGCCTTCCCTCCAGGATATTGGTCCTCCTGGGTTTCAAGTGCAACCCGTCCTTTTTGTGCAGGTCACAACTGCCCCAGAAGTGGTCCCAATGATCCAGAAGTCTGAATCCTTGCCTCCTGACCGATCCTTCAGCCACACATTTATTCTCCACCTCATTCTATCCTATTCTGTCTGTCGCGTGGCACAGGCAGTAATCCTGAGATTACTATCTTTGCTGTCCTGCTTTTCAACTTAGTTTGTAACGCCCTGAAGGCTGTTCTCAGAACCTTGTCTTTTTTTCCTACAAACACCAATGGTATCAATATGTACCATGGCCTCTGGCTGTTCTCCATCCCACTGCAGGATATCTTGGACGCGATCTGAAACACCCGGACCCAGGCACCTGGGTGGCAAACTACCATCCGCGCTTCTTCTCTGGGTCCACAGGATCGCCTGTCTGACCCCCTAACTATAGAGTCCCCTATTCCCACTGCCTTTCTCTTCCTTTCCCTACCCTTCTGAGCCACAGGCCAGACTCTGCCAGAGGTGTGGGCACTCTAATAAGTGGGGGGGAGGAAACGAACTGGAAATATAAGGATGGAGTTAAAGGGAAAGAGAGAACAAGAAAAGTTTAAAAAGACAACAGAATTTACAGGGCAGAACGCTCAGGAAGGGATTGGAGTGTACGGCCAAGTGCAATAGGGATCGATGTGAGAAGCGAGGGGAGTAATGCATTAAAAGTATTATATATGAATGCACGAAGTATAAGAAACGTAGACCCCTGGTTCACCTTAGGCTCGCTCAGCTCGCTGCTGTCTCGGGGGGTGCAGCCTTCAGCCCCGTCAAACTGGGTAGCCAGCTTGTGTGAATGCTGTGTGATATCCCCCAACCCGCCAAATATCAGGCGGTATACCATATGCGATTAAATGATTACACTTTATAGAGATTATTGGAACTAAGTGATTAATAACGATACAGTATATATGAAGGGAAAGAGAATAAAGAAAAGATGCCAAACTTATCAAAGTCCAAATCACTTCGTGCTCAACCGTTGGAGCTCAATTAACGGAGTCTTCTGGCCACCATTTGATCCCCTCCGAACTCCCCGACTCGTAGCTCAGGACCACCCGAAGTGATCAAACAAGCAGCCCTGGAACATCAGTCCTCCTTTCCTCTCCTCGGGGTACCCCCCTGGCCTCGGACACCCGGTCGTGGTCCATTCCTCACCCAGTTTACAGCATCGCGTCCTCTCTCTCTCTCTCTCTCTCTCTCTCTCTCTCTCTCTCTCTCTCTCTCTCTCTCTCTCTCTCTCTCTCTCTCTCTCTCTCTCTCTCTCTCTCTCTCCCTCTCTCTCTCTCTCTCTCTCTCTCTCTCTCTCTCTCTCTCTCTCTCTCTCTCTCTCTCTCTCTCTCTCTCTCTCTCTCTCTCTCTCTCCCTCTCCCTCTCTCTCTCCCTCTCCCTCTCCCTCTCCCTCTCCCTCTCCCTCTCCCTCTCCCTCCCTCTCCCTCTCCCTCTCCCTCTCCCTCACTCTCCCTCCCTCCCTCCCTCCACAAAAGCCCGCCAACACTAGTTTACAGATTTACAGATCCAGAATAACATTAATCCCAATTGGTTAACAAATGAATACAATCCCCTGTTATCAGTAAATTTTAATCCAAACAAGCTTCCAGCACTTTCTTGCAACAAAGAAACATTCCTAAGTTTTTACAAAACAAAGAAGCAATTTTGATTAACATACGCAGTTACAAAAGAATCCCCTTACAGAAATAGTGGATGAGACTCCTTTGGAAAATGGCAAGTACAATGTTTTAGGAAAGACCGAGACATGACCGCAAGAGGACCAGGGCTGGGAAATGAAAATTCAAGAGTATACATCCTATTGAAAGGACAGACAGGTGGGCATAGGGGGTGGGGTGGCTCCGCTGATGAGAAATGAAATTCAGTCCCTTGCGAGGGGTGACATAGAAACAGGAGATGTAGAGTCAGTATGGAAAGAACTGAGAAACTGTCAGGGCAAAAAGACCCCAATAGAAGTTAACTCTCGGCCCCCAAATAGTAGCATGGATATAGGGTGCAAGTTGAATCAAGAGCTAAAATTAGCATGTCACAAAGGTAACACGACGGTTGTAATGGGGGATTTCTACATGCAGATAGACTGGGAAGATTAGGTTGGTACTGGACCCCAAGAAAGGGAGTTTGTGGAGTGCCTCCGAGATGGATTCTTAGAGCAGCTTGTACTGGAGCTGCCAGGGAGAAGGCAATTCTGGATTTAGTATTGTGTAACGAACTGCATTTGAGAAGGGAACTCAAGATAAACGAGCCATTTGGAGGTAGCGACCATAATATGATGTTTTAATCTACAATTTGAGAGGGAGAAGGGAAAATCAGAAGTGTCAGTATTACTGTTGAACAAAGGGGACTATGGAGCCATGAGGGAGGAGCTACCCAAAGTTGACTGGAAGGACACCCTCGCAGGGATGACAGTGGAACAACAATGGCAGGTATTACTGGGAATAATAAAGTAGGTGCAGGATCAGTTCATTCCAAAGAGGAAGAAATATTCTAAGGGGAGTAGGGGCAACCGTGGCTGACACGGGAAGTCAAGGACAGTATAAAAATAAAGGAGAAGAAGTATAACATAGCAAAGATGAGCGGGAAGAAAGAGGATTGGGAAACGTTTAAAGAGCAACCGAAGATTAATAAAACGGCAATACGGGGAGAAAAGATGAGATACGAAGGTAAGTTAGCCAAGAGTATAAAGGAGGATAGTAAAAGCTTCTCTAGGTACGTGAAGAGGAAAAGAAAATAGTTAAGAACAAAGTTGGGCCCTTGAAGGCAGAAACGGGTGAATTTATTGTGGGGAACAAGGAAATGGCAGAAGAGTTGAACTTTGTATCTCTCTTCACTAGGGAAGACACAAACAATCTCCCAGATGTATTAGTGGCCAGAGGACCTAGAGTAATGGAGGAACTGAAGGAAATTCACATTAGGCAAAAACCGGTGTTGGGTAGACAGCTGGGACTGAAGGCTGATAAATCCCCAGAGCCTAATGGTCTGTATGGGTACTTAGGAGGTGGCTCTAGAAATCGTGGGGACATTGGTCATCAATTTCCAATGTTCTATAGATTCAGGATCAGTTCCCAAGGATTGGAGGGTAGCTAATGATATCCCACTTTTTAAGAAAAGAGGGAGAGAGAAAACAGGGAATTATAGACCAGTTAGCCTGACATCAGTGGTGAGGAAGATGCTGGATTCAATTACAAAAGATGAAATAATGGTACATTTGTACAGCAGTAAGGCGATCGTTCCAAGTCAGCATGCATTTACGACGGGGAAATCATGTTTAACCACATAACCATATAACAATCACAGCACGGAAACAGGCCATCTCGGCCCTCCTCGTCTGTGCCGAACTCTTAATCTCACCTCGTCCCACCTACCCGCACTCAGCCCTTAACCCTCCACTCCTTCCCTGCCCATATACCTATTGTTTCACTAAACTTCTGGAATTTTTTGAGGATGTAACTATGAAAATGGACAAGGGAGAGGCAGTGGATGTAGCGTACCTGAACTTTCAGAAAGCCTTTGATAAGATCCCACATAGGAGAATAGTGGGCAAAATTAGAGCACATGTCATTGGGGGGAAGGGTTCTAACATGGATAGAAAATTGGTTGGCAGACAGGAAACAAAGAGTAGGGATTAACGGGTCCTTTTCAGAATGGGAGGCAGTGTCTGGTGGGGTACTTCAAGGCTCGCTGCTGGGACCACAGCTATTTACAATATACATTAATGATTTAGATGAATGGATTAAAAGTAACATCAGGAAATTTGCAGATGACACAAAGTTCGATGGCAGTGTGAAATATGAGGAGGATGTTAGGAGAATGCAAGGTGACTTGGACAGGTTGGGTGACTGGGCAGATGCATGGCAGATGCAATTTCATGTGGATAAATGTGAGGTTATCCAATTTGGTGGCAAGAATTGGAAGGCAGATTACTATCTGAATGGTGTCAAGTTAGGAAAATGGGGAGTACAATGAGATCTAGGTGTTCTTGTACATCAGTCACTGAAAGCAAGCATGCAGACACAGCAGGCAGTGAAGAACGCTAAAGTCATGTTGACCTTCATAACAAGGGGAGTTGTGTATAGGAGCAACGATGTCCTTCTGCAGATGTACAGGGCCCTGCTGAGAACACACTTGGAGCATTGTGTGCAGTTTTGATCTCCAAATTTGAGGAAGGACATTCTTGCTTTTGAGGGAGTGCAGTGTAGGTTCACGAGGTTAATTTCTGGAATGGCGGGACTGTCATATGTTGAAAGATTGGAGTGACTCGGCTTGTATACACTGGAATTTAGAAGGATGAAAGTGGACTGATTGAATTATATAAGATTATTAAGGGATTGGACAAGCTAGAGGCAGGAAACATGTTCCCGATTTCGGGGGAGTCCAGAATTAGGGTCCACAGTTTAACAATAAGGGGTAGGCCATTTAGAACGGAGTTGAGGAATGTCTATTTCTCACAGAGAGTTGTGGCTCTGTGGAATACTCTGCCCCAGAAGGCAGTGAAGGCCAATTCTCTGGACGCTTTCAAGATAGAGTTAGATAGAGCTCTTAAAGATAGCGGAGTCAAGGCATATGGGGAGAATGCAGGAAGGGGGTACTGATTGTGGGTGATCAGCCATGATCACAGTACTCCTGTACCAATTGTCTATTTTCTATTTGCTGTTGTGTGCTGGGGCAGCAGGCTGAGGGTAGCAGACACCAACAGAATCAGCAAACTCTTTCGTAATGCAGTGATGTTGTGGGGGTGGAACTGGACTCTCTGACGGTGGTGTCTGAAAAGAGGATGCTGTCCAAGTTGCATGTCATCTTGGACAATGACTCCCATCCACTCCATAATGTAATGGTTAGGCACAGGAGTACATTCAGCCAGAGACTCATTCCACCGAGATGCAACACTGAGCGTCATAGGAAGTCATTCCTGCCTGTAGCCATCAAACTTTACCTCCCTCGGAGTGTCTGAAACCATCAGCCAATAGGCTGGTCCTGGACTTATTTCCATTTGACATAACTTCTTCTACTTCTTCTTCTTCTTCTTCTTCTTCTTCTTCTTCTTCTTCTTCTTCTTCTTCTTCTTCTTCTTCTTCTTCTTCTTCTTCTTCTTCTTCTTCTTCTTCTTCTTCTTCTTCTTCTTCTTCTTCTTCTTCTTCTTCTTCTTCTTCTTCTTCTTCTTCTTCTTCTTCTTCTTCTTCTTCTTCTTCTTCTTCTTCTTCTTCTTCTTCTTCTTCTTCTTCTTCTTCTTCTTCTTCTTCTTCTTCTTCTTCTTCTTCTTCTTCTTCTTCTTCTTCTTCTTCTTCTTCTTCTTCTTCTTCTTCTTCTTCTTCTTCTTCTTCTTCTTCTTCTTCTTCTTCTTCTTCTTCTTCTTCTTCTTCTTCTTCTTCTTCTTCTTCTTCTTCTTCTTCTTCTTCTTCTTCTTCTTCTTCTTCTCCTTCTTCTTCTTCTTCTTCTTCTTCTTCTTCTCCTTCTTCTTCTTCTTCTTCTTCTTCTTCTTCTTCTTCTCCTTCTTCTCCTTCTTCTCCTTCTCCTTCTCCTTCTTCTCCTTCTCCTTCTTCTTCCTCTTCTTTTTCTCCTTCTTCTCCTTCTTCTTCTCCTTCTTCTCCTTCTTCTCCTTCTTCTTCTTCTTCTTCTCCTTCTTCTTCTTCTTCTTCTTCTTCTTCTTCTTCTTCTTCTTCTTCTTCTTATGATTAATATTATTAAATTATTTATGGTTTTATATTGCTATACTTCTATACTATTCTTGGTTGGTCGACTGTAACAAAACCCAAATTCCCTCGGGATCAATAAAGTATGTCTGTCTGTCTGTGTGTCTGTCTGTTCCCACTCCCCAGCAGTACTCAAATAGGAGTACTAATTGTCAAGGGGGACAGCCACTGGGGTACTCTCCTGTACCTGCTTCTTGCACTTCACTCACCTGACTGTGACCCACTTCTTCAGTCTCCCGTGGCCCCGGTGTGACCACCTGCCTGTAACTCCTCTCTATCACCTCCTCGCTCTCCCTGACCAGACGAAGGTCATCGAGCTGCATCTCCAGTTCCCTAACTCGGTCCCTGAGGAGCTGCAGCTCGACACACCGGGTGCAGATGTTACCGTCCGGGAGGCTGGGAGTCTCCAGGATCTCCCACATCTTACACCGAGCACAGAAAACCAGCCTCACACACACTCTCTGTCTGTGTTGTAAACAGATAATCTACCTCGCCTCGATGCTTTATCGCCGAAGCCCCGTTGAGCCAAAGCCTTCCTGCTCTGTCTCCCGCTCCTCTGACGCTCGCTCTGTAAATCTGTCTTCCTTTTAAACTCTTCTCCCTGTTCTCACTGGCCGACTTGCGCAGTCGTGCTGAAGAAAAACAATCAGTAATTGTGTTACTGATAAACACTGGTGATTTGTACCGTCTCCTGTCTCTCTGTGTCCTTCACCCTCACTCTCTCATCTCCAGGCTGAGGGATGTCGGTCTCACAGATTCTGGTGCTGAGGATCTCGCCTCCGCTCTCAATGAAAACCCATCACTGACGGAGCTGTACCTGAGTGGCAATAAACTGGGAGATTCAGGAGTGAAACTGGTATCTGGGGCTCTGAGGAACCCGGAGTGTAAAATAAAGATACTGGTGTAAGTACCAGAATGTGGGAGATTGTGTTTACAGTCACTGGGTGTCTGACACTGAACATTAATGTGATCAGTAATTGTGTTACTGATAAACACTGGGGATTTGTACCGTCTCCTGTCTCTCTGTGTCCTTCACCCCCACTCTCTCTCATTTCCAGTCTGAGTGATGTCGGTCTCACAGATTCTGGTGCAGAGGATCTCCTCTCCGCTCTCAATTCAAAACCATCGTTAACGGGGCTGGAACTGAAATCAAACTCGCTGACAGACCGATCTGTCCCCGCTCTCCACCGCCTCATACTGACCGTCCGGAGTCTGGAGTGGATTGAGTGAGTGTTTGTGTTAATGTTCAATGTGATAAAATATCAGCGGATCTGCAGGTTTTCTGGTGATATTTCTCTGTGAGTGTTGTTGAAACATTAACCCCAGTCGCCTGTTACTGACACTATTGTGTAATCTGTTTATTCCATCTTTATTCTTCCATCTGTTTCAGGCTGTGGCACAATCAGTTCAGTGAAACCGGGAAGAAGGAACTGAGACCTCTGCAGGGAGTCAGACCCCGACTGAGAGTGACCGTGTGAATATCAGAATGTGTGAACATCCACGCCCATGGGATGGAGACATTTTGGCCGATTCCCCGCCCTTCCCTTTAACTACCCCTCCACTTTAACTACCCCCTCCCCTTTAACTCCTGCCCTTAACTTTAATGGCTGCACGCCAGGGTGATTCCCAACGCTTTTAACGGAAGCAGCTCCAGTCTCGATCTCGTTGACATGGAAAACGGTCCCGCAGTGACGCAATTCCGCCTGCTGTCCGGTGAGGCAGCTTCCGCGGATGTGCATTTAAGAGACACCCCACATGACACCCCGCGGAATTACAGAAACCAGAAGAGCCGGCGGCCCGTCGCTCAGTCTGGGACACCAGTGTTCCGGGTTGAGATCATCCCGGGAGAGAATCCTTTTGCTCTCTTTGCTGAGGACGGTGCATTCGGCAGTCTGGCCGATATAATGATGTTAATTTGACAAATACTTCAGTAGTGACCCTGGATCTGCATCGATCCCGGACACGGCCCTGAAGTGTGATTTTATAATCATCGGTTCACCGATGCAGAGTGACGGTGAGAAACGGGACTGATTATTCAACCGGTCACTCGTTGTCGCCGGTCAGTTAATTGTCTGTGACTGTGAGTGAGTAGGGAGCAGGTTATTTATTCCCGCACGTCAGCAGCTCCCATAGTGTTTAATTTACATTTTTCATGATGAAATTAACGCTGTAACTTCCTGTCTTGGTGTCGGACTTTAGTCTCATTAGAGCAGAAACAGTGACCTGGGGTTACTGCTGCCCCCAGCACCCGATGAACTGAAATAATACATGGTAAATGGAAGGGCATTGGGGAATGCAGTAGAACTGACTGACCTAGGAATAATGGTGCATAATTCCCTGAAGGTGGAATCTCATGTGGATAGGGTGCTGAAGAAAGCTTTACGCAAGCTGTCATTTTTAAATCAGAGCATTGAGTATAGAAGTTGGGATGTAATTTTTAAATTGTACAAGTCATTGGTGAAGCAAAAATTTTGAAGTATTGTGTACAGTTCTGGTCACCGAATTATAAGAAAGATGTCACCAAAACAGAGAAGATTTACTAGAATGTTACCTGGTTTTCAGCACCATAAGTTACAGGGAAAGGTTGAACAAGTTAGGTCTTTATTCTTTGGAGCGTAGAAGGTTGAGGGGGGACTTAATAGAGGTATTTAAATTTATGAAGGGGATGCATAGAGTTGACGTGGATCGGCTTTTTCCATTGAGAGTAGGGGAGATTCAAACAAGAGGACATGAGTTGAGAATTAGAGGGCAAAATTTAAGCGCAGCACGAGGGGAAATTACTTTACTCGGAGAGTGGTAGCTGTGTGGAATGAGCTTCCAGTAGAAGTGGTAGAGGCAGGTACGGTAGTGTCATTGAAAGTAAACTTGGATAGGTATATGGACAGGAAAGGAATAGAAGGTTATGGGGTGAGTGCAGGTCGGTGAGACATTGTAGAGAGAGAGCATTTAGCATGGACGAGAAGGTCCAAGATGGCCTGTCCCATCAGACATTCCCGAGGTCAGACACAGATTGAATCTCCCTCCACACCATCCCATCACACAAGCCTGGGGTCAGACTCAGGAGCTGATGGTGGACCTGAGGAGGGCAAAGGCACCGTGACCCCTGTTTCCATCCAAGGGGTCAGTGTGAACATGGTGGAGGATTGCAACTACCTGTGGATACGAATTGACAATAAACTGGACTGTTCAAAGAACACTCAGGCTGTCCACAAGAAGGGTCAGAGCCGTCTCTATTTCCTGAGGAGGCTGAGGTCCTTTAACATCTGCCGGACGATGCTGAGGATGTTCTACGAGTCTGTGGTGGCCAGTGCCATAATGTTTGCTGTTGTATGCTGAGGCAGCAGGCTGAGGGTAGCAGACACCAACCGAATCAACAAACTCATTCGTAAGGCCAGTGATGTTTTGGGGGTGGAACTGGATTCTCTGACGGTGGTGTCTGAAAAGAGGATGCTGTCCAATTTGCATGCCATCTTGGACAATGACTCCCATCCACTCCATAATGTATTGGTTAGACACAGGAGTACATTCAGTCAGAGACTCATTCCACCCAGATGCAGCACTGAGCGTCATAGGAAGTCATTCCTGGCTGTGGCCATCAAACTTCACAACTCCTCCCTCGGAGTGTCAGACACTCTGAGCCAATAGGCTGGAACTGGAATTATTTCCACTTGGCATAATTTATTATTATTATTTAATTTATGGTATTATATTGCTATTTCTGCACTATTCTCAATTGGTCGACTGTAACGAAACAAAATTTCCCTCGGGATCAATAAAGTATGTCTGTCTGACCATCCACACCGTCCCATCACACACTCCTGGGGTCAGACAAGGAGTGAAGCTCCCTCCACACCGTCTCATCACACAAACCCGGTGTCAGACACAGTGAAGCTCCCTCCGCACCGTCCCATCACACACTCCTGGGGTCAGACAAGGAGTGAAGCTCCCTCCACACCGTCTCATCACACAAACCCGGTGTCAGACACAGCGAAGCTCCCTCCGCACCGTCCCATCACACACTCCTGGGGTCAGACAAGGAGTGAAGCTCCCTCCACACCGTCTCATCACACAAACCCGGTGTCAGACACAGTGAAGCTCCCTCCGCACCGTCCCATCACACACTCCTGGGGTCAGACACAGCCTGGAGCTGTTCTGAATGAGCTAGGAGAAATCGAGGAAAAAGTACCATGTGTTCTTCCCATGAACCTGGGGGTACTCGGCTGGAGGGTGCTGCATAGAGCGATGCCCTGCAATAAGTTATTTAGTTTGTACATGGATCTCTCACCTGCATGCCACTTCTCCGGGCTGGAGGAGACCGTGTACCACATGTACATGGAGTGTGTGAGGCTGCAGGGTCTTTTTGCATGATATAAAAATATTTTAAAACATTTTGCGTGAGCTGCTTCTCGCCTTCTGGTTGCATTTTAGCCCCACCCTATTTATATATGGTCATCCAGTAAGGAAAGGGCCATGGAGGGATGAGGATGTCCATGTAAATTTGCTCCTGGGGCTGGCAAAATCCGCCATCCGGGGGTCTTGGAAAAGGGTGGCGGGAGGATCTCCCCGGGCAGACTGCCTGGCAATGTTTAGGGGGTATGTTCGTTCCCGGGTAAATATTGAAAAAGAACACGCGCAGACCACGGCGAACTTAGAGGAGTTTCAAGACCGTTGGGCTACGTGGGGTGTAAATGCCATCGTTGATAGAGATGGCAATATTCTGGTGTAATGTCTATTTTCTATTTGTAGTTTAGTAATTGTGTTTGCCACTGTTTTGTATATATTGTATAGCACCGATATTTGTGATAAAGGATTTTGTAATAAAGAAAAAGGGTCAGACACAGTAAATCTCCCTCGAAACCATCCCATCACACACTCCCGGGACCAGACACATAGTGGAGCTGTTCTGATTGCGCTGGGAGAAATCGAGGAAAAACTGCTGTATGCAGGTCGTGAGTTACTTGGTATTCGTTTGAAACGTCTCTTGAACATCTAAATGAGCGGCTGGTTTAGTGTGGAAGCTTCGTTTGGAGTTTTTCTGCAAGTTTGGACGGGGTTCGTTGACGGCTGCGAAATGCGTAGCTCCCGGCTGTGGCCGCTGGCAACTCGCCAGGGAGCAGGTTCGCTCCAGAAACCGGAGACAAACGCCGTTGTTCCCCCAGTGACATCGGGACATCCTCCTTCCATCTCTAACGTCGGGATTCTCGTTCGGTGTGGGAGCCGAAACATCGTTTGAGACGTCTCGACCTCTCACGGCCTGGAAGTTCGGCAGGACTAACGGAGCCTTTCCTGGCGTTGGAATTTCTGGCACTGAGTCAGCAAGGTACCGTCGAGTACAAACTTTTCCGGCCAGTTACTCCACTCGCTCCAGGACTTTATAAGCAGCATCACCACCGTATCATTCTCGATTGGGACACAGAAGCAACGAGCCAGACCGGTCTACAGGGAGTCGCAGGCCTTCGGGGAGTTATGCCAAGGCGTCTGCCTCTCCAGTATCGGACAACGCCCTGTTTCGGACGGTGAAAGTTGAACGCGGGGTGCAATGTATTTTGCGAACTGGCACTACCCTGGAAAAGTGCGCGGAGGCTATGGAGGACTTGGGGAGAGATGGTGTTTTGGCCACTGAGAAACAGTTCGGGAAGGCGGTGTTTTATCTGAGGAATGATGAGTTGGTGCATCAGGCCCTCAGTAGAGGGATCACGGTGGAGAACATCTTTTTACAGATGGAGCTGGTGACAGCTTCCACACAACGCATCGTCCTCGGTCACGTACAGCCTTTCATCCCAACGAGGACCTGCTTCCCGCATTGTCCCGCTTGGGGTAAGTACGGTCAGAGATAACTGCCATCAGGCACAAATTCAGGAGGCGCACCCTCCGGACCGTAATCTCTTTCCGGCGACAGGTATTCATGAAACTGGAAAAGGAGGACGAAGTTGAGGGCCGGTTTACTGTCCGGCACAAGGGGGTAGATTATCAGGGGTATTGGAGCTCTGAGCGCCCACGGTGCCATGCGTGCGGGGAGGTGGGACACTTTCGCAGGGACTGTCCTAGCACCCGAAAACCCAGGGAGTCCACTTCGGGAACCAGCGCCCCAAACACCTCTGCCCCTGATCCCATCCCTGTTCCTACACCTGTGCCGGTCCCTGCTCCTGCCCCTGACCCTGTCTCTACCCCTGTCCCTGTTCCTACGTCTGTTCCAGTCTCTGCTCCTGCCCCTGACCCTGTCTCTAACTCTGTCCCTATTCCTACGTCTGTTCCAGTCTCTGCTCCTGCCCTGACCCTGTCTCTACCCCTGTCACTATTCCTACGTCTGTTCCAGTCACTGCTCCTGCCCCTGACCCTGTCTCTACCCCCGTCCCTATCCCTACGTCTGTTCCAGTCTCTGCTCCAGCCCCTGTCTCTACCCCTCTCCCTATTCCTGGTCTGTTCCAGTCTCTGCTCCTGCCCCTGACCCTGTCTCTACCCCTGTCCCTGTTCCTACGTCTGTTCCAGTCTCTGCTCCTAGCCCTGTGGTTCAGGCGGGTGTTCCTGAGGCTACGTGCGGGGAGGTTCGGGTGAGGGACGGGGTGGAGTCTGTGCGGGGAAGGAAAGTGAGGAAGAAGTCGAAACACGTGAAGAAGTCGGCCCCCGAGACCGCAGGGCTCACGCCGATTTGCCCTGAGGTGGAGAGGGAGGCTCGGGAAAGCGTACCGTTGGACGGGGCGATAGAAGCGGAGAGTAACGCTCCATCGGTGAATTCCGCACCTGTGTGCTCCTCCGTCTTGAAGAGGAGAAGAGAATGTTCCCCCAAGAGGGCAGGGACTGTAGATGCGGGGGAATCCCAGATAGGGGTGGGAATCCGGGTGGAAGTTGTGTCTAACCCTGAATCCCCAGATGTAGCCACCAGTCCTGTGGTAGGCGGTGTGGTTGTGCAGGAAGCTAGTGCTGGGCCTGTTTGCACAACTAAAACAGACCTGGAGCCCTCCACCCAGTACTTAGCAGTAAGTGCCTCCCTGGAGGCAAGTGTATTAAACAGTATGAGCGGAGAGGAGACCAGGCTCTCTCACTGTCAGCATCATGCTGCCGGTGAATCCCTTGGACCAGAGCTGCTGGGGTCCCCTTCATGCCTGTGTCCCGGGGAGGGTGATATAACCTGCATGCCGACCCCATCAACTAACGCCCTGCAGGGAGTCCCTGGGGATTTTCCCTCCATCGTCGCAACTGTAGGTAAGGCTGATGCGACTGTGGAGCGGGAAGGTATGAGGGAGTTACCCGCTGCACAGTGTGGGTTACAGGGGCAGCCACCTTATACACCACATGAGGAGGAAGATGGGGGATCTGTCTGCAGTGAGGGGTTGGAGGGAGATTCATTTGATAGCGAGACAATGGACATCCTCACCCCTCCTGAGAAATCCCCATTGATACCTGTGGAGGAGATCAGAGAGTTTATTCACTCCTCTGTGGGTGCAAAACACCGGCCTAAACTAGCCTCGCTTCGCTGGCCTAGCATGCCGAAGCTGGTGAAGTCCCTGCGAGTCACCCTCGGACGGAAGGTGAAGGGGAAGAGGAATGTTGTGTCGGAGAATGACAGACGGCAGCTGAAATCCTTCCTGGATGACCTGGTGCGGGACATCAGGATGAAAAGCAGCCTCGCTCCTTCGGGAGACGGTCGGTCACGGGGTAGCGATGGTACCACTCGGGCCCTGTCCAGTCTCTGGCTCGGAGTTCTCGTCCAGGCACCGAGTACCAAGTTCCTTACCCTGGTCCCGCTTTCCTTGTCTGACTCCTGGCCCCGGCCCCGAATCCTAGTCTCGTCCGGGGCCTGTGTGTCAATGTCCAGCGTCGTTTCTTCCGTTGCTTTCCTGACAAACCGAGCCCTGTTCCTAGCACCTCAGTGTCTGTGCCTTGCATTTGGCTAAACTATCAGCGCCCCCCTTATGACACCCAGAAGGTTCATTTACAGGTCGTTTCGATGGTAAATAAGGCAAGTGCAGTGTTAGTGTTTATTTCAAGGGGAATCGAATATAACTGCAAGGAGATAATGCTGAGCCTTTCTAAGACACTAGCCAGGCTGCATTTGGGGTATTGTCTACAGTTTTGGACCCCATATCGCGGAAAGGATGAGTTGTCACGGGAGAGAGCCAGAGGAGTTTCACCAGGATGATTCCGGGAATGAAGGGGTTAACATATGATGAGCGTTTGCCGGGTCTGGGCTTGTACTCGCCGGTATTCAGAGGAAGGTGTGGGATCTCATTGAAAAATACCGAATGTTGACAGGACGAGATAGTATGGAGATGATTCCTCTGGCGTGGTTTCCCAGAACATCCTGTCCGCCCCCTCTCACACCGTCTTCATCCTTTCAATAAAATCCCCCCCTGTCTTCTGTCAGGATGTCCACAGATGAGCCCCTCCTGTCCCCACCGGGACAAACATCCTGTCCGCCCCCTCTCTCACCATCTTCATCCTGTCAATAAAATCCCTCCCTCCCCGGGGAACCGGCATCGAACCGACGGGCCGAGCGGTCTCCTCCTACCTCTCAGCGATACATCAGACTCCGGCCGCAGGAGACGCTTCACAAACGCCCCAACTTCCCTCGGAGGGAAAGGGAAATAAATCAGAAAGCGGACATTTACTTTGAGGTTTTCTCCGCTCTGAGGAGGCGGTCGGCGCTTGAGTGGGAGACGAACAGCGGGGTAACGCCCACTCGGCTTGTCCGCCTCCTCGACTGGCTGTAACCAGTGACTGACATCGCTTCGCACCAATAGGAATAGCGTAGCCCCTGCATCGTCTGTTGACAGGGGTGGGGGAGGAGCTGGTCACGTGATTATTAGTCCAGCCGTTAAACCGATAAACCTCGAGCCCAGCAGCGCGTGGGTGACGTAAGACACTGCGCACGTGAGGGCAGATCCCGGTGTGGGGAGCCCATGTGTGACGTCAGGCGCGTGGGGGCTGTGTGACGTCACCTGAGGGAGAGCGCTGGCATTTAAAAGCAACTGAATGGACTTTTCAGTGGGACAACAACATTGATCACGGGTTTCATCACTGAATCCAGTGTTGTGGGATGTAAAGTCCCCTGTTATGTGTCCGGCTGTGCCGTGTTGTTGGTGGAGTGGGCAGCGTGGTGTTTGTCTCGATTCGGGTCACAACACCAGAATTGCCAGCGGCGTCCACACACAGTCAACAGAAACCTCTCGTCCCTGCAGTCTTTGTCTCCTGGTAAACTCAACACCCTGACAGTGTGGACCATAGACACCCCTTCCTCTCAGAGTCAGGGGATCATTCAGACAGCTGATCGCTGAGAGGAATTATATTTATTGGTCATTAAAGTTCACCCAGATTCGTTTGGACGGATTTGATGTGGAGTTCGGGGTGTCACAGTGAAAGGGCCGGACGGCCGAACTCTCTCCGTTGTCCAAACATCCTTCCAGGTGAGGCGACACTTCACCTGTGAATCTTCCGGGGTCGCCCATTGTGTCCGCTGCTCTCGATGCGGACGCTTCGTCACTGGTGATACCGGCTCCTCCGCAGTTGTGCGGGGTAGGGGTGTTCTTTTTCGGGGGCTCGAAGTTATTGTTCCCTTTAGTGCGGTGGGGGGGGGGGGTGTTGTAGATTGATGATCGGGATGCCGTTCTTTTTTTATGCTGGGGTTGGGGTGGGAGTTTGATTTTTCTCTCTGAACGACTTTCAATAGACAATAGGTGCAGAAGTAGACCATTCGGTCCCTCGAGTCTGCACCGCCATTCTGAGATCATGGCTGATCATTCACTATCAATACCCAGTCCCTGCCTTGTCCCCATATCCCTTGATTCCCCTATCCATCAGATATCTATCTAGCTCCTTCTTGAAAGCTCTTTCATGCTCTTTCTTTGTTTTTTGGCTCTCTGGAGAAGGAAAAAAACTCGACTCAACGTGTGTCGGGGTGATGACTTCTTCTCTGTAGGCTACCTCGTTATTATTTGGGATTTGCCCGATCAATGTAGTGCCGTCAGCAAATCTAATTAGCAGATTGTAACCCGCCGCTGCAGCCCCACAGTGCACTATGTACTGATTGCAAAGCTACGAAATTGCATGTGAATAGCCTCCCCTCCCCCAACTCCACTCTTTCTGCGTCACCAGCAGACTGGGACATCTCACATCTCGCTGCCTCCGCCAGGACATTAAACTGTGAACAACTATGGTCAGGGACTGATCTCTGGGGTACTCCAAACGCGAACTCCTTCCAGTCTGAAAACGACCCACTCATCCAGCAGTTTATCGATCTCCAACGAAAAAGCCTAATCACCTACTCCCGATGTTCAATACCATTGCTGACTCTGAGTTTACCACCGTCAAATGCCGGGAGGGACATAATAATCAGAAAGTCTCTAGTCACAGCCGTGTAAATAAAATGTGATCTCAGTGGGTGTGTGGCGCATGCTCAGAATGCGAAGGAGACAGACAAACTGAGCCAAGTCACAGACTGATGAAGGGGAGGAATGATCCATTTTGACACAGAGAGGGAAGCAGAGAGTTTAATGTTCAGCCTGATGCCGGAACTGTGGCCAGTTAAAAGATGAAGCTTTGTTCCTTCAAAATGTTTGAGTTGTGACAGTGTTTTTATCAGAAGGCACCATAAAGACTAAAATTATCTCAGTTGAATTGTTGTCCTTCACTCTCTGACGTGCTTCGTAAAATTTTAAAAGTGTAGAAAATTAAAGGATTTGAGTCTGGGAATCACAACACAACAGCATGTTAGTTCTGCTGTATCTGTCAGTTCACCAGCGCTTGAATGCCGCCGATCCTTGAATGTGGGGGCGGAGATGCTGGAGAAGACAGCGCCCCACTCGCAACAAGGAGAGCCCGAACATGTGTCCATGTCCGTGATCTGATTGGATACATCGCCATGACGTTCAGAGCACTTTGACGTCATTCACTGGCTCTCATTTTGGAAGGGATTCAGTCGGCCACCGCAGATACACTAACAGCTTCGCACTGGGAAGCGGCCGTTCACCTGCTCCGTGTGTGCGAAGAGACTCATTCAGTTAACCCACCTTGTGATGCTCCGGTGAGTTCACAATAAATAGAGGCCACATTTCTGTCCGGAGTGAGCAAAGAGTTTCACTCAATCATCCCAGCTGCTGCAACAGCAGCAACTTCACATCAGGGAGGAAGTTCAAATCAGCTCCGTGTTAAATGTTTAGCCATCACGGTGACTGAAGGCAGCTGCAGGTCCATGAGGGACTGTTACTGTCAGATTCTGCAGTTCTTGCGGCTGCTCATCGCACCCAGGACTGAACCCTGGTCACTGAGTATTGGAGGAGTCCGTTCTGCTGATATTTGTCTTAAACTAGACTGGTGTTTAATATTGTGGATCTGTGAAAGATAAATCAGTTTGTATCAAATCCCGTGTCTCAGGTACTTACTGTCTCTACCACACTCATAATGTACACTAGAAAGGCCACTCGGCACATCTGTTTCCTACCAATGTTTCTGTTCCATAACAGTATATTAAAATCTACCCCAGCCGTTCTTCTCTCACGCTCCCTGTGATGACAGGTTACAACTAGTCACCGCTCCGTGGGATAGGAGATTTCTCTTGAATTTCATAGAATCATAGAAATCTACAACACATGATAGATGTTTTGGCCCACAAATAGGGCCGACCATGTAACTTACACTAGAAACTGCTTTAAAATTACCCTACCGCATAGCCACCTATTTTCCTAAGCTCCATGTACCTATTAAAGAGTCTTTTAAAAGTATTGTATCCGCTTCTACCACCATCGCTGGCAATGCATTCCACGCAGACACCACTCTTTGCTTAAAAACTTAGCTCTGACATCTCCTCTGTGCCTACTTCCAGGCAACTTAACCGATTCCCCCTCGTGTTAGCCGTTTCTGCCCTGGGAAAAAGCCTCTGACTATCCACACGACCAATGCCTCTCATCATCTTATACACCTGCATGAATTCCCTGCATGATTTTTGCCCGGGCTGAACAAGACGATGAGCTCACTGTGGTTGTGACGTTGTTCAGGGCTCCGGACGAAGTTGGTTAAACTCCTTCTTCTCCGCTCTTTTCAATGTTTTGTGTCATTTTCACCTATTTTAAAGGACTGTGCCTCAGACAGCTGGGTTGTTGCAATTTTTACGTACCAGCAGCAATAGATCACTAACGGAGTCTGGTTTCGATGTTAAAACCACTCTCTTCATTAGTATCTACTCCAAATCTAAAAGATTGAACAAAATAAACAGCAATTAACGGTGTTGTACGTGTTCCAAACTATTGGGAAACAATGCTTAAAGTCTTAAGATGGTAAAGTGGAAAAGTTCAGTAATCTACGGAACAAGCGAGAGGAGAGATTTGTAAATCCACACGAAGATGTAGAGAGAAGGCAACTACGAAGAATTCCACACACATTCCACGCTGGGTGAACGAAATAACAGTCGCCGAAGATCTTATCCGTCGATTAGTTCCGAATTCCACTTAGAAATATCACCAGGTGACAGTCACAGGAATATCGTCTTCGGGTGGTTACCACAGAACACCCCGATTCCAGGTAAGGGAAATCCACACATATGGATTATACGAAGTGACAGTCACACATCCGTTGTGCACTGCGTGCCGATGATCAACCCAATCTTTTGGGCATAGCAGTGACAAGCTGAAGTCTCTCTCACTCTTCCTCTCTTCCTCTCCCTCTCCCTCTATCTCTCTCTCTCCCCTCCCTCTCCTCCCCCCTCTGTCTCTCTGTCTCTGCTGCAGCGCCTGTGTGACGTCACAGACCCGCCTCACTCAGGCACTTAAAGTGACACTCACAGTAAACGAACCTGCGGTCTCGGAACACAATGCACCTCTAAAGTCTGACAGCAGACTGGCGAGTGAAACTTCGATGGTGCAGAATCAGAAACCAAAGAGTTGCCAGCCTGAGTCAGGCTTTGCGGCTCCAGAGAGAGAATGGGTCTGGAGTTTACGAGGAGGAGGAGAGGGAAGAAACAGACCAACAGGATATGGCTACAAAAGGAAAATCAGAAAAATTTGGAAAAAAGATTGCTAGTTTCTGCAAAATACTGGTGGAAATCAAAAGATTAGGCAGCAACTGTGGAGAGGAATAAATAAACAACTTTTAGACCGAGCCTCTTCAGCATGCCTAGACTGTGGACTCCACTGCTTAGTTACTACCTGAACTGCAGAGCTCCCCCAGCATTTTGTGTGTGTGCGTCTCTGTATGTCCAGCCACTGCAGAATCTCCTGTGTTTTATACTTGCATTTTACATTGGCATTAGATACACGTGGATATTGAATACATTGTTTATGTGAGCCGCTTCCTGCGTTAAAAAAGCTTCAGATTTTTTCTATATACCCGAAAAAAAATGAGATATGGACATTGAACCGGTGCTTCAAGAACTGTTTAATGGCACCGGTATTACCCAAAAGGCCTTGAAAATGTCGGTTGCAGGTAAGAGCGATTCTCCGTGTTTTTATCTTAAACACCGACTTCGGGATAATTCCTCTGAATTTCGGACACCGTGACCAGCAACCCCGGGACAGTCCTGCCCTCTTCCCTCTCTCTCAGCCCCACGATCCGTACACGGGCCCCGGGGAGCTCCCGGCTGATGAGGGAATGGGAACCGATGGATCTCTCAGACAGAGCTGAGCTCCAGCTATCTAAATGCAAGGATTAGGAACTCGGAGAAAGGGAACAAAACCCGTCTGTGGACACTCTCTGGAGGTCCAAGATTCGTATGTTACACGACCGCTGGACTAAGTGTGTAAATGTAGGAGCGGACTATGCTGAAAAATAGATGTGCTAGATTTTCTAAAATTGACTCGTTCTACCTTAGGCCACAACCTTATCTGTCATTCCTTATTTATTTATCTATCTATCTATCTATCTATCTATCTATCTTATATATGGAAAAGCAGTATAACATTAGATGATCATCAGCATAAGATGAAAGTTTAAACCTTAGCCTTTGTTTTAAATTAGTACTTAGTCTTTTCTGTGATTAGAAAATCGGAATCTTGGTTAAATTACTGGACATAAAGTATGGTGAGGTGCAGTGCTAGCATTGTAGATTAGCAAAGATTCTACTGTGGATTGGACTTCCAGAGCACAGTTATTGGATATCCACAGGACAGTACTGTCGAAGACTAAGACAGTACTTTCAAATAGAATTGGAAAGGAAATGAGAGTGAATTTTTGCAGTGATGCAGGGCAAGAGAAAAGGATTGGAGTTGAAAGGATAGTTCTGGTTGATGATCTCCTTTCATGCCAACAATAATTTTATAATAATTATTCTGTGATTCTGTGTGAAGCTTTCCCTGGTCATTTGCCACCTCTTCTTGTGATTCTGCTCCTAAATGTGAAAACTTGGGGAAGTGAGTTTAAAATTATGCCATTGAACTGGTTGTAAGAATGGATAACACCAATTGTTCCTCATTTGCTTTATTCAGAGCCTTGTCAATAGCATAAATAACTGAATAAACATTTCATTAGAACGGGGTGGATTAAACTGAATATATAGGATCTTTAAATTATACCCCTTCCCACTTATTATTTTCACTGGAAAAGAGATGTTGAAATTCTAAGTAATCCTGACTAAAGTGTAATATGGTTTTAAAAAAAAGCTCAAGGTCAAATAAGTGTGAAACAACTGTCGAGCATTTTATAGGAAGGGACATTAAAGACATTCATCATTCATGCTGATTTTTCCTCCCAGCACTGCCGCAAATACACAAACCACTCCACCTCCCTTCAGACCTTCTCCATGCTGTGCCTGATGAACCAGCCAAGATTAGCAGTTCACCATCTGTGGGGAAAAATTGAGTACAAATACCTAATAAGGTTGGGATGTGTACATTTGTCTCCCAATTTATGATGTAGGAGCATTGATATTATGCTGCTTTGTGCGTAAAATATACAATCCTCTTTGTTCAATTCTTTATTAGCTAGTGAACTTACAAGTTTGCTTCAGGGAGTTAAGCAATTTAATTTTAAACAAAAGCATGAATTGATAAATGTTACCAATTTTAAATAGCAAAAAGTAATGATCATTAATCACCATCAATGTCACATAGTTCACACTAAAAATAAAAGCACAAGGGAGAAATCGGCCTCTGCCGTACCTTTTTTTCAGAGTGCTCAGTGGCTCATTTGAAATCAGGTACAGAATTTTCCTGCACTTCTGATGGGAAATCTGTTGGATGTGTTTCTGACAAACATACACCCAAAAAATGTAATGAGTCAATGCACCAAGTGGATTGAACGCCAGCACTTTTGAACATTGTGTTTCAGCCTATTCTGTTTCAATCTTTACGAAATGTGAAACAATATGAAAGGTCTAGAACTTGATAAAGGGCTAAAAGATTACGAGAGGCATAGACAGGGTGGATAGTCAGTACCCGTTTCCCAGGGCACCAACAGCAAACACCAGAGGGCATATGTATAAAATTAAGGGAGGGAAGTTTAGGGGAGACATCAGGGGTAAGTTTTTTTTTCACAGAGGGTTGTGAGTGACTGGAATGACTTGCCAGGGGTGGTGGTGGAGGCTAAAACATTAGGGGTATTTAACATCCTCTTGGACAGGCACATGGATGAAAGAAAAATGGAGGGTTACGGGGTAGTGTGGGTTTAGTTCTTTTTTTAAGGTTTATATGGGTTGGCACAACATGGAGGGCTGAAGGGCCTGTACTGTGCTGTAGTGTTCTATTCTATGGCTCTAAAATCTTTTACATCACCAGTTGAGAAAATCATCTTTGTTCTACCTCAAATCACAAAGAGGAAATCTGCAGATGCTGGAAATCCAAGCTACACACACAAATTGCTGGAGGAATTCAGCATTAGTACTCTTTTCCATAGATGTTGCCTGGCCTGCTGAGTTCCTCCAGCATTTTGTGTGTGTTGCTTGTTCTACCTCCTCTCGGTCTGCATTTTTCTACCAGTGAGAACATGCTTCCACCAATTCTGTCTGGCTACATAATGATATCAAACACCTTTGACCTGACCAACAAGTAGCTTTCACATCACAAATGTGCCAGACTCCAGGGAGACAGACTACTGCCCTTAAAGGCAGTATTCCTTGGCATTACCATCACTGAGTTCACCACTGTCAGTCACCTGGGTGAGACTTCAGGGGAAATATTTATGTTCAATACTGTGTGTGTTGTGGTGATGCAAGAGTTGCTGGGGAATTTTCAAGTGGGAAGAAGTGGAGTGATATTTGGAAATCTGAAATTGAAAGCATCATTTAGCACGAAAATCACAAATAGGTGGTTTGCAAAAGCTGTGGTGAGTAAATCCTTCATTAACCTGTTACATAGGTTGTGTGAGAGTGCAGATGAACTCAATCAAGACTCAACCAGAGGAGATTAAAGTTCTTACTGACAGTGACTTGCTCGCTGTCGAAATGAATACCTCTCTATATAAAATTCAGTTTGCACATGTTGTTGTCACTGGGTAAAAATTGTACAGTACAAGGTTTTTGCACACACTGGTCACTACAAATTAGAAGGGATATTGGTGGGAAGGTGGGGAGACCTCCAGTGTCCCTGACGTCCTCACGTATATCCAGCTGCACTTTAAGGAGTTGGAGTAGGTAATGGATGAATTCCGCATCATCCAAGCGTCAGAGGGTGTGATAGGTATGATGTGCAGAGAGGTGAGTTACACCCAAGGTGCAGGACACAGGAAACTGGATGAGAGTCAGGAAGGGGAATGAGGTTAAATAGCCATCGCCGAGTACTCTTGTTGCCATCCCCCACAACAACAGGTGGACACTTTAGAAACTGTTGGGGGGAATTACCTGGCAGAGGAAAGTCAAAGGGGTGATAGGGGATTTGTTAGTTAGTGGAACAGAACTAGAAAGGGATGAGTATCCTAGTGGCAAGGCTTGCTGGTGCTCCCCTGTGGGGTGGGTGGTTAAACTAAAGTTGCAGGGAGGATTGGAGCCAGAATGACAGAACAGATAGTGGAGAGGGTGAATTGAATCGAATTGACTTTATTCCTTACATTCTTCATACACGAGTTGTAGAAATCTTTATGTTACGTCTCTGTCTAAATGTGCAATGTGAAATTTATAATAGTTTATAATAAATAGTATGTACAACAGGACAGTCAAGATAAATAAATGTACAATTGTATCAGCATGAATTAATCAATCAGAGGGCCTGGTGGAAGAAGCTGTCCCTGGGCCTGTTGGTCCGGGCTTTCTGGCTGTGGTACCGTTTCCCATATGGTAGCAGCTGGAACAGTTTGTGGTTGGGGTGACTCTGGTCCCCAATGATCCTTTTTACACAGTGGCCCTTTTTACACACCTGTTTTTGTCAATGTCCTAAATAGTGAGAAGTTCACATCTACATATGTGCTGGGCTGTCCGCACCACTCTCTGCAGAGTCCTGCAACTGAGTGAAGTACAGCACCCATACCAGGCAGTGATGCAGCCCGTCAGGATGCTCTCAATTGTGCCCCTGTGGAAAGTTGTTAGTATTTGGGGCCCCATCCCACACTTCCTGAACCGCCTGCGGTGAAAGTGGTGCTGTTGTGCCTTTTTCACCACACAGCCAGTATGTACAGACCAGGTGAGATCCTCGGTGTTGTGTGTGCCAGGGAACTTAAAGCTGTTCACCCTCTCAACCCCAGATCCTGGGTCAGCCTGTCTCCATTTCTCCTGTAGTCTGCAGCCAGCTCCTTTGTTTCAGTGACATTGAGGGCAAGGTTGTTTTTTTGACACCAAACAGATGTCATTCAGACCTCAGGACATGAAATTATGATATTGTAGCCATTACTTGGACTTGCTTGCGCCCAACAGTCTGAGGGATTTCAAGGAACAAATCTGTAGAGAGATTGCGGACTATGCCAAGAAACAAAGGTTGACAAAGTGAGTGATTTTAACTTTCCGTTTATTGACTGGAATCCTAGGCTGTAAAAGGACTAGATGAGGTAGAGCTTATCAAATCTACCTTAATCAGTATGTAAAATTCCCGATGTAGAAGTGTGCAATAAGCTATTGGGAAGTGATCTAGGGCGAGTGACAGAAATTAGTGTATGGGAACACTTTGTATCTACTGATCATGAGATTCCAAGTAAATACAGAAAAGCAGAGGCCTGGACCTCTCTTGAGATTCTAAATTGGAGAAAGGCCAATTTTTATGATATTTGCAAGGATTTAACAAGTGTGGATTGGGACAGGATGTTTTTTAGCAAAGGAGAACTTGGTAAGTGGGAGTTCTTCAGAAAGAAATTTTAAGGGTGTAGAGTTTGTATGTGTCTGACAAAATAAAAGTTGAATGGTAACTAGTGCAGGGAATCTTGGTTTTCAAGAGATATTGAGGCCCTGGATATCTCGTTCCTCTAAATGCCGCGGACTGTTGGGTGCAACCAAAACTCATTAATGACAACCATTTCATAATTCCACTCCTGAACTCATCTGACTTTCCTTTAGTTGTCTTCTGTTGGATTCTAAAAGCTTCCTAATGGTCCTTTGCTCTTTTGTTTGCCCTCTGCTCTGCTTTTATGTTGGTTTTGGTTTCTCATTTAACCCACAGTTGTGCCCTGCTGCCTTTCCAATGCTTCCACGTCTTTGGGATGTATCGATTACTCAGCTCTCGAATTGCTCCCAGAAACTCCAGCCATTGCTGCTCCATTGTCACTCCTACCTTTTCCCTTCCAAACAAGTTTGGCCAGCTTCTCTGTCGCAGAAACATGGAGAAGTTCAGTGGAGAAACAGGCTATTTGGCCCATTTAGTCAATGCCACAAAAACATTTAAGCTACCTGCAACTACCTGCACTGGGATCATCACCCTCCGTACCCCTACCATCCAGGTACCTGTCAAACTTCTCTTAATGGTGAAATCGAGCTCATATTCACCACTAGTGCTGACATCTCATTCTGCACTCTCACGACCATTTCAGCAAAGAACTTTTCCAAATGTTCCCATTAAATTTTCACTTTCCCCACTTACCCATGACCTCTGGTTGTCGTCCCACCCAACCTCAGTGGAAAAAGCTGTTTGTATTTACCCTATCTATACCCTCATAATTTTGTTTACTTCCAACAAATCCTCAGAGCAATGTATAATTTCCTTGTTTATGTTTAGAGCCTTTTTTAGGTGTATAAGATGATGAGGGGCAGTGAGTGTGTGGATAGCCAGAGGATTTTTCCCCAGCGTTAAGATGGCTAACAGGAGGGGGCATAGTTTTAAGGTGCTTGGAAATATATGCGGAGGGGATGTCAGGGGTAGGTTTTTTACACAGAGAGTGTTGGATGTGTCTAATGCACTGCCAGCAGCGGTTGTCGAGGCGGATACAACAGGGACTTTTCACACTCTCTTAGATAGTTACATGGAGCTCAGAAAAATAGAGGACTATGCGCTAGGGAAACTCCAGGCAGCTTCTAGAGTAAGTTACATAGTCGGCACAGCACTGTGGGCCAAAGGGTCTGTAATGTGCTATAGATTTCTATCATTCTATGAAATTCAAGGGAAATCTCCAAACCCACAGAGTGGTGACTAGTAGTGAATAGTGGGGAAGTTACTGGAACATGTGCAGGAACCGGAAATATAAGTATTTGGCTAGATGTGGACTGATTAAGGATAGACAGCATGGCTTTTTGCATGGTAGGTCATGTCTAACCAGTCTTACAGAGTCTCTTGAGGAAGTTATCAGGAAAGTGGTTGAAGACAAGGCAGTGGATGTTGTCTACATGGACATTAGCAAGGCACTTGACAAAGTCTCATATGGGAGGTTGGACAAGAAGGTTTAGTCACTCAGCATTCAAGATGAGACAGTAAATTGGATGAGACACTGTCTTTGGGAGAAGCCAGAGTGTGGTAGCAGATGGTTGCCTCTCTGACCGGAGGCCTGTGTCTAGTGGTGTGCCACAGGGATCAGTACTGGATCTGTTGTTGTTTGTCATCTATATCAGTAATGTGGATGATAGTGTGGTTAACTGGATTAGCAGATTTATGACCACCAAGACTGGTGGTGTTGTGGACAGCGAGGAAGACTATCATGGCTTGCAGTGCAATCTGGACCCCCTGGGAAAATCGTTTGAGAAATGGAAAATGGAATTTAATTCAGACCAGTGTGAGTT
This sequence comes from Hypanus sabinus, assembly GCF_030144855.1. Taxonomy (NCBI): domain Eukaryota; kingdom Metazoa; phylum Chordata; class Chondrichthyes; order Myliobatiformes; family Dasyatidae; genus Hypanus; species Hypanus sabinus. The sequence goes on from NW_026781357.1 coordinate 167,213, forward strand.
GTTGCACTTTGGTTTGACCTACCAAGGGAGGTCTTTCACAGTAACTGGTCAGACACGGAGGAGTGTTGTAGAAGAAAGGGACCTGGGAATACAAGTCCTTAATTCACTGAAAGTGGTATCACAGTTAGATAGGGACGGAAGGAAAGATTTTAGCCCATTGGCTTTCGTGAACCAAATACTGACAATAGATGGATATTATGTTGACTTGTAAAAGAGGCCTAATTTGGAGTGTTGTGTGATGTTTTGGTCACCTACCTACAGGAAAGATTTAAAAGAGATTCAAAGATTTCAGAGAAAATTCACAAGGATGTTGTCAAGTTTGGAGGACTTGGGTTATAAGGAAAGATTGAACAGGTCAGGACTTTATTCTCTGGAATGTAGAAGATTGAGGGGAGATTTGATTGTGGTAGAGGGGCATAGATAGTGTAAATGCAAGCTGGCTTTCTCCTCTGAGATTGGGTGGGACTTCAACCAGTGGCCAGGAGTCAAGGGTGAAAGGTGAAATGTTAAGGGGAACATGAGGGGAAACTTCTTCGCACAGATGGTCATCTAGGTTTGGAATGAGCAGCCAGCACAAGTGGTGCATGTGAGCTCAATTTCAACATTTAGGAGGTTCGTGTAGGTACCTGGATTGTAGGGGTGTGGGAGGGGCAATTTAAATAGTTCAGCACAGACTAGATGGCCCAAAGGACCTGTTTCTGTGTTGTACTTTTCTACAAGAACCTGAAATATTACAAAAATTCACTCTAACCTCTTTTACCAGCTGTGCGGACCAACCAGTCATCTCAGCAGGAATTTTTTTACATGGTGTTAAAGCTGTAGCACTTTAAGTTAATAATACATAAAAGAATTCCCAGATGCACATCCACAAAGACAATTTGCGTGAGACTGTTTCAGTTACTGTGGGGCCAGGCACCCATGCAGCTCAGCAGGAACAGGGAATAATACCAATGGAGAGAGTCAAACTGAGCCAGGTCACAGATTGGAGATGGCAGAAATGCCCCATTCTTATAGAGACAGGAAGAGCTTCAGGGAATTGATGGTCATTCCAGATACCAGCACTCTGCCCAGTCAGAAGATGATTTCTCTGTCCAACTTGGGTTGAACCTCACTGTAACCGTGTGATACCAAGTCAAACCATGGCAACTCAAGTTATCTCATCTGAAATGTTGTCCTAAACCCATTGATGGATTTTGTAAATCTTTTCACAGGTTAAAAACGAGAAGGAATTTGTCGTGGGGATCTCAAACAGAAAACGCCAGTTTTGCTGTCTCTGTCTGGATATTTAAGAAGAGGAGCGAGGGATTCAATCGACTATCCTTCCTGCTCAGACTGTGGAGAGGGATTCAAATGATCATTTGACCAAATAGCAAGCCAGTCATCTTACACAGGAGAAAGGCTGTTCACCTGCTCAGACAGTGGGAATAGATTCACTCAGTTATCACAATTGAAGGTACATCAGCAAGTTCACACTGGGCAAGGCCATTCATCTGTTCTGTGTGTGAGAAAGGATTCACTCAGTCATTTGACCTTATGGCTCACCAGCGAGTTCACACTGGGGAGAAGCCATTCACCTGTTCAGTCTGTGGGAAGGGATTCACTCAGTCATCCAACCTACTGAGTCCCCAGCGAGTTCACACTGGAGAGAGGCGCTTCACCTGCTCAGTCTGTGGGAAGAGATTCACTCATTCATCCGCCCTACAGAGACATCAGCGAGCTCACACTGGGGAGAAGCCATTCACCTGCTCAGTCTGTGCGAAGGGATTCACTCGGTCATCCAACCTACTGGTACATCAGCGAGTTCACACTGGGGAGAAGCCATTCACCTGCTCAGAATGTGGGAAAGGATTCAGTGAGTTATCCAACCTACTGGTACATCAGCGAGTTCACTCTGGGGAGAAGCCATTCACCTGCTCAGTCTGTGCGAAGGGATTCAGTCGGTCATCCAACCTAAGGAGACATCAGCGAGTTCATACTGGGGAGAAGCCATTCACATGCTCAGAATGTGGTAAAGGATTCAGTGAGTTATCCAACCTACTGGTACATCAGCGAGTTCACACTGGGGAGAAGCCATTCACCTGCTCAGAATGTGGGAAAGGATTCAGTGATTTATCCAGCCAACTGAGACATCAGCGAGTTCACACTGGGGAGAAGCCGTTCACATGCTCAGAATGTGGGAAAGGGTTCAGTGAGTTATCCAGCCTACTGAGACATCAGCGAGTTCACACTGGGCAGAAACCGTTCACCTGTTCAGAATGCGGGAAGAGATTCACTCAGTCATCCCACCTACAGAGTCATCTGCCAGTTCACACTGGGGAGAGGCCATTCACCTGCTCAGACTGTGGGAAAGGATTCACTCTGATATCCCGCCTACAGAGACATCAGCGAGTTCACACGGGGGAGAAGCCGTTCAACTGCTCAGTCTGTGGGAAGGGATTCACCCAGTCATCCCACCAATGGAGTCACCAGCGTGTTCACACTGGGGAGAAGCCGTTCACCTGCTCAGTCTGTGGGAAGAGATTCACTGTGTCATCCCACCTACAGAGTCATCAGCGAATTCACACTGGGGTGAAGCCGTTCACCTGTTCAGAATGTGGGAAGGGATTCACTCAGTCATCCAACCTACGGAGTCATCAGCGAGTTCACACTGGAGAGAGGCCGTTCACCTGCTTAGAATGTGGGAAGAGATTCACTCATTCATCCGCCCTACAGAGTCACCAGCGAGCTCACACTGGGGAGAAGCCGTTCATCTGCTCAGATTGTGGGAAGAGATTCACTCAATCATCTGCCCTACAGAGACACCAGCGAGTTCACACTGAGGAGAAGCCATTCACCTGCTCAGAATGTGGGAAGGGATTCACTCAGTCATCCTACCTACTGAGACATGAGCGTGCTCACACCGGTGAAAAGCCGTTCAAATGCACAGAATGTGGGAAACGGTTCACTCTGTCATCCAACCTTCTGAAACACCAGCGAGTTCACACTGGGGAGAAGCCGTTCCTCTGCTCAGAATGTGGGAAGAGATTCACTCGCTCATCCGACCTGCAGAATCATCAGCGAGTTCACACTGGAGAGAAGCCAGTCCCCTGCTCAGAATGTGGGAAGAGATTCAGTCACTCATCCACCCTACTGGTACATCAGCGAGTTCACACTGGGGAGAAGCCGTTCATCTGCTTAGTCTGTGGGAAGAGATTCACTAAGTCATCCAGATTGCTGGAACATCAGCAAGCTCACACTGGAGAGAGGCCATTCACCTGCTCAAAATGTGGGAAGAGATTCACTCGCTCTTCCACACTACAGAGACATCAGCGAGTTCACACTGGAGAGGAGCCATTTACCTGCTGAGAATGTGGGAAAGGATTCACTCAGTCATCCCAACTACTGGCACACCAGTCAGTTGTTATGAATCCCTAGGTTTTGTTTGCTGTGGACTGTCATTTTAAGAGAGAGAGATTAGGAAGGTGAATCAGTTTGACTTGCAGCTTGTTTACATCACTCACAGCTTGTTTAGTTTTAACTGAGGACACAGACACTCAGAGTCAGACGGAGATGAAGGAGGAAAAATGGAAAGATCGATACAAGGAAAATAGGTGCCAAGGGTCACTGTTTGGAATCTTCCTATGCCCGCAAGTATGGGTTAATTATCGATTCATCATACATCGAATGTGTGGTTGTCACCTCGTTTGATCCATAGGAGTGGATCTGATTTGGGGTATCATGTGAAGACCACCGATGTGTTAACCCTTGCCTGGGTGTGGTGTGGTAATTCACTTGAAGACGATACGCCTTGTGACAAGTCACTTTGGGTGATAATTATTATGTGGATTTGGAAGGATGACAGATAAAATCTACAGTGACTGTTCTCTTGTTTTACCACCATGGAACCTGTGGAATTCGACATAATTGCCTTCTCTCGACATTTACCCTGGATTACATATATCTCTCTCATCACCTATTCTGTGGTTGAACTGAACTTTCATACTTTACCATCTCAAGACTCCAAGCCTTGTTCCCCCCAAGCTCAATAGTTTTGGATTTATATTTACACACATATATACACATAACACTGTTAACTTTTGTTTATCTTGCTTAAGTTACTATATTATAAGTCGATTCTAATAAAGATAGTTTTAAGATCAAAAACAGACTCCTGGTGTAGTCTCCACGAGGAAATCTGCAGATGCTTGGAAGTCAAACACACACAAAATGCTGGTGGAGCACAGCAGGCCAGGGAGCATCTATAAGGAGAAGCACTGTCAACGTTTCAGGCCGAGACCCTTTGTCAGGCAGTCTCAGGCAGTCCTGATGAAGGGTCTCGGCCTGAAACGTCGACTATTTTGTGTGTGTTGTTCCAGGTGTAGTCTATTGGTGCTGATTCGTTTCTAAAGCTTTACGATTCATAACAAAATTGGGGCCTGCATCTGGGATATGAACAGCTATGGGGGCGTAGTCATTAATTATCGATTTCATTGGGGAAGTCCCTTTTGATATATTTGTGTGTAGAAAATCAGCAGCGGATGCTGATTATTGTTTGGAAGCGGGAACCTCTGAGGCATTAGAGGATGCCAGACGGATTGAGTTGTTGAGTCTTGCTAGAAGGTTAAAACTTGCTATGTTGAAATTGACAATGAGGAGGGAACAGATGCAGAGGGTAATAGCTGAACATTATGTATCTGAGGGTGTGTTTAAAGTGGAGGAGTTGGACGTGTTTCCTGGAAGTAAACCTAGTGAGCTTGAGCTCCAGGACAAGTTAGAAAAATTAAAGATGGAGGCTCCGGAAAGGCAGAGGCAATTTGAGGCTAGAGAGGCAGAAAATCAGAGAGGAGGCAGAAAAACAGAAGGAGGAAGCAGAAAGACAGAGGCTATTCGAGCTGGAAAAGATACAGTGGTTTCAGCAAAGGGGTCTAGCGTTAGACTCTGGTAATAAGTTTGAGGCTAGTCAGGAAATTAAATTGGTACCTCCATTTGATCAGAAAGAGGTTGATAAATACTTACAGCATTTTGAGAAGGTTGCTTAGAATTTAAAGTGGCCAAAAGAGGGTTGGTTCTCTTACAAAGGGGGAGGCTTAGCAGCCTATTCTGCTTTGACAGTTGATGAAGCAGCTGATTGTGACATAGTGAAACAGGCTGTGCTCAAAGCTTACGAGTTGGTCCCAAAAGTTTTGAAATTTGTGGAAATCTGTGAACCGGACATATGTAATTTGCTTATGAGAAGTCTGTGTGTTTTGATCGCTGGTGCACATATATGATGATGATGATAAGTAAATAATGATTTTAATAGCTTGAAAGAGTTAGTTTTAATTGAAGAATTCAAAAGGTGTGCTCCTGACGACATAAAGACATATTTAGATGAAAAGGATACTGCCAATTTGCAGGAGTCTGATAGAATAGCAGATGAGTTTACTTTTACTCATAAGGTTAAGATTATCCCAAATAAGAGCTTCCAAAAGAGTGCCAGAGATCACCAGGGTAAACCAGAAATTACAGCTGGGACTAGTGACAAGAGTAAGGATAAAGGGAAGCAGTTGAAAGAGAAATATTCTGGTCTTGCTTGTTACTATTGTAAGAAAGCTGGTCATGTGATGGCTAATTGTTCTATCCTGAATAAGAAAAATGAAAAGAAGCCAGTCCCAAATGCCGGTGTTCAGTTTGTTGACGCACCTATAAACTCATTGAAGGGAGGCATGCAGGTACAGCAGGCGGTGAAAAAGGTGAAAGGTATGCTGGCATTCATAGCAAAAGGATTTGAGTACAGGAGCAGGGAGGTTCTACTGCAGTTGTACAAGGCCTTGGTGAGACCGCACCTAGAGTATTGTGTGCAGTTTTAGTCCCCTAATCAAAAGGTTCACCAGATTGATTCCTGGGATGACAGGACTTTCATATGAAGGAAGACTGGTTGGACTAGGCTTATACTCACTGGAATTTAGAAGATTGATGGGGAATCTTATTGAAACATATAAAATTCTAAAGGGATTGGACAGGCTAGATGCAGGAAGATTGTTTCCGATGTTGGGGGAGTCCAGAACGAAGGGTCACAGTTTAAGGATAAAGGGGAAGACTTTTAGGACCCAGATGAGGAAAAACGTCTTCACACAAAGAGTGGAGAGTCTGTGGAATTCTCTGCCACAGGAAACAGTTGAGGCCAGTTCATTGGCTATATTTAAGAGGGAGTTAGATATGGCTAAAGGGATCGAGGTTATGGAGAGAAAGCAGGTACAGGGTTCTGAGTTGGATGATCAGCCATGATCATACTGAATGGCGGTGCAGGCACGAACAGCCGAATGGCCTACTCCTGCACCTATTTTCTATGTTTCTATCCACTGTCAACCCTTTAAATATCATTTGCCAGTCTGTCTTAGCTACTTCAAGTCTCACATCTTCAAAGTTGCCCGTTGTTAATTTCAGAACATTTGGTTCTGAATTAACTATGTCACTCTCCATCTTAATGAAGAATTCCACCATATTATGGTCACTCTTACACAAGGAGCATCGCATGACAAGATTGCTAATTAACCCTTCCTCATTGCTCAATACCCAGTCTAGAATGACCTGCTCTCTAGTTGGTTCCTCGACGTGTTGGTTCAGAAAACCATCCAGCACACATTCTAAGAAATCCTCTTCCTCAGCACCCTTACCAATTTGGTTCACCCAATCTATATGTAGATTGAAGTCACCCATTATAACTGCTGTTCCTTTTTTGCACGCATTTCTAATTTCCTGTTTAATGCCATCCCCAACTTCACTCCTACTGTTAGGTGGCCTGTACACAAATCCCACCAGCGTTTTATGCCCCTTAGTGTTACGCAGCTCTACCCATATCGATTCCACATCCTCCAGGCTAATTTCCTTCTTTTCTATTGTGTTAATCTCTTCTCTAACCAGCAACGCTACCCCACCTCCTTTTCTTTCCTGTCTATCCCTCCTGAATATTGAATATCCCTGGATGTTGAGCTCCTATCCTTGGTCTCCCTGGAGCCATGTCTCTGTGATTCCAACTATATCATATTCATTAATAACTATCTGCACATTCAATTCCTTCACCTTATTACAAATGCTCCTTGCATTGACACACAAAGCGTTCAGGCTTGTTTCTACCACACTCTTAGCCCTTATACAATTATGTTGAGAAGTGGCCCTTTTTGATTTTTGCCCTGGATTTGACTGCCTGCCATGTTTACTTTTCACCTTACTACTTTTTGCTTCTACTGTCGTTCTTCACCCCTCTGTCTCTCTGCACTGCCATCCCATCCCCCGCCACATTAGTTTAAATCCTCCTGAACAGCAGTAGCAAACGCTCCCCCTCGGAATAGGAAGACGGACAGCCCTCTGTGATTCCTGTGTATGCTCCCTGGAAGCCTCAAGAAATGATAATGATCATGAATCAGGCCACAGATAGAAAAGAAAAAAACAGCGCAGTTTGCTCAGTGTGTCCACGGTACCATACAAATGTTTAATGCGACTCCTCAAGATTTAACTGCTGCATGATTCTCTCAGCTGATGAGAGGCAAAAAGGGAAGGCAGAATTGAGATACAGGAGTTACAGCTATCAGGAGTTCCAGGTGAAAACCATAATGAGAATGAACAGACTGACCAGATTATTCAAGCCTTGGAAAGGGCTCTCCAACAACCTGTAAACATCACTAAAGTACTTGAATGCAATCCTAAGCCTGGGGAATCGGGACCAGACTATTGGGAGTGACTTGTGTCCTGCTACGGCACCTTTGCAGGAGACCAAGCCTTTAATGATGGGAATCTTTCCCCCGAGTTCAATGCCCTACTGCTCCAATGCCTACCAACTGAGTTAGCCAACATGATTAAAACAAATAATATGGATTGGCCTGACAATGACCAAAATCGAATGCCATGAGCTTTGACATATCATTAGGACCCAAATTTCGAATCCCGATCAACCCCGAAGGGAACTTATATTAAAGGTGAATATGCTCAGCGGGAAGGACGCGAGCGGGCTATATCTGAGGAACAGAAATGGGAACAAAAACCTACCAAGTGACAGGTGGGGACAACAACCCTTTTAGAAGTTGACAAGAAGATCCTTCCAACCATGACTGCCAACCCTCAGGAAGAGCCCAATGTAATATTGCAAGTTGCTGGAAATCCAGTTCCATTTATGATTGATATGAGGGCAACCACAACCATTCTCGATCAGGAAATAGTATCGGAAAAGGGATTCCAGCTATCAGATGCTACAATCACTCTGTCAGTGTTCGAAGGCACGGAACGTACGTATTCACGTACCCAGCCACTGCAGGTGGAATTCCAGGGGAACCAGTGTGAGGTTTCATTTACTGTCACCACCAGACGGGGGTGTAATCTCGTAGGGAGAGACTTGCTCTGTCTGTTGGAAGTTGAGATTCTATGCATGGACAAGGATATCATGCTGGAACTGCGAACAACTGATAGCTTCCTCTGACCACCCAGTGGTGGGCACTTTATCTGGACTCCAGTACATTTGAACCCCTTCTTCCAGTGGCCGACTCTCATGTGACTCTGTGCTATGACCCTACGTGGTGCTCAACTGAGGAAAGCCAATATTATGCACCCCGAGGGACAGAAATTCCCAGTCACGGTGATTGGAGAGGTTAAAGGAAGAGACTGCATTGCATTTCTGGCCGAGGTTCCAGATTTCTTTTGGCGACAGACAGGACTGGAGGTTCCCAATACCACCTTCAGGGTCTGACCTGGGTTCAAGCCAATGAGCCAAGTGCTCCTGGCCTACACCATGACGAAACAGGCCTCCAGCACCAAGGGAGACTGGCAAGACTTGGCCGTGGGCCAACTCCGATACTAGAAGGAGTCTGAGGTGAAGACGGGACATCTGGTAAGACATTCTTTTAATAGTGACTGAACCCAAGATGTTGTACCCCATCTCTGGGCAATTTCAGTCCATGAAGTCCGCCCTCCTGTCTGGATCACAGTGAAAGAAGGACAGACTCTCCCAACCATTCTGCAATACCCTCTCTAGCCCATCCGGATCACTGTGAAAGAAGGACAGACTCTCCCTTCCATTCTGCAATATCCCCTCTAGCCCGTCCGGATCACAGTGAAAGAAGGACAGACTCTCCCATCCATTCTGCAATACCCCCTCTAGCCCGTCCGGATCACTGGGAAAGAAGGACAGACTCTCCCATCCATTCTGCAATACCCCCTCTAGCCCATCCGGATCACAGTGAAAGAAGGACAGACTCTCTCATCCATTCTGCAATACCCCCTCTAGCCCGTCCGGATCACTGGGAAAGAAGGACAGACTCTCCCATCCATTCTGCAATACCCCCTCTAGCCTGAGGCAACGTTTTATGAGGATGGAAGCTCTTTTGTGGATCCAGCAGGGAAACGATGCGATAGTGACAGACAGTGAAGTAACTGAACAGGCCTCTTTTGAAGCAGCTGTCTCCGCCCAGAAGGCTGAGCTGTTTGCTCTGACTCGTGCCTGTATCCCAGCAACAGACAGAAGTGGGAACGTTCACACAGACTCCCATTATGCATTTGGAATTGCACATGACTACGGGGCTCTCTAGGAACATGGGGATTCTTGACTTCCTCTGGCCACCCCATTAGTAATGACAACTTACTCACTGTTCTGCAGCTACCTCGAGTTTTGTTCTTCTCAGGGGGACGCCTCTGAGGAGGAGTGAAAACTGTGGTCCCATATGGGGTGCAAGAAAGTCCCCGGCCTAAGTTTTTGGATCACCTAGTGGGACAGGTTTGTGTTCCAACACAATTTTTACCAATACAATTTTTGACACACCTGGGAAAGGAGGGAATGGTTGGTAACCTGTACCCTGCACATCGGGTACGACTCCCTTGACAGGTGGATCTTTTTCATGTCTACAAGTTGATTTTATTGAATTGCCTAGAGTACATTGCTATAGATACTGCTTAGTTATTATAGATGTGTTTAATAGATGGATTGAAGCTATTCCAACTACCATTAATACTGCTGTGACTGTTGTGAAGGTATTATTATGGGAAATAATTCCCAGGTACAAGCCAGAGATGCTGAGTTCAACAATGGCCCACACTTTATGGTGAAAGTAAATGAAGGAGTATGTAACAAACTAGCTATCAAGCAACAATTCCACTGTGTACACCACCCACGGGCCGCTGGCAGTGTGGAAAGAGCCAATGGCACTCTGAAGAGTAAACTGGCCAGACTAACAGTGGAGACTGGACTCACTTGGTTGAAGGTCCGACCATTAGCCCGATTCCACATGAGGGTTACCCCACAGAGGAAAACAGGGTTGTCACCAGCTGAAATCATTTCTGGACGGCCCATGAGTACACCCTGGGAACAAAGTCTCAGGATTAAAGCCAAAGTGTATAAGAATAAAGAACCTTGGTTCTCGATGGATATTGGAACTCTGATAAAGAAGAGAGAGATGTATGACATGTGTAAGAATCAGGGAGCAAAGAAGGTACTTGAGGGGTATAAAAAGTGCAAAAAAATACTTAAGGAAGAAATCAGGAGGACTGAAAGAAGACATGAGGTGGCGTTGGCAGTCAAGGTGAAGGATAATAAGAGCTTCCACAGATATATTAATAGCAAAAGGATAGTTAAGGGATAAAATTGGTCATCTTGAAGATCAGAGTGGTTGGCTATGCATGGAACCAAAAGAAATTGGGGAGATGTTAAATGTTTTTTTTGTGTCTGAATTTACTAAGGAAACTGGCATGGAGTCAATGGAATAAGGCAAACAAGTATTGAGGTCATGGAACCTATACAGATAGAAGAGGAGGAGGTGCTTGCTACCTTGAGGTGAGTAGATAAATCTCCAGGACCTGACAGGGTATTCCCTCGGACCTTGAAGGAGACTAGTGTTGAAATTGCAGAGGCCCTGGCAGATATATTTAAATGTCGTTATCTACGGGTGAGGTGCCAGAGATTTGGAGGATAGCTCATGTTGTTCCGTTGTTTAAAGCAGGCTCTAAAAGTAATCCAGGAAATCATAGGCTTGAAAGTTTGATGTAGGTCATGGGTAAGTTATTGGAAGGAGTACGAAGAGATAGGATCGACAATTATTTAGATAGACAGGGTCTTATTAGGGAGAGTCAACACGGCTTTGTGCACGGTAGGTCATGTTTAACAAATATATTAGAGATTTTCGAGGCGGTTACAAGGAAAGTGGATGAAGGCAAGGCAGTGGATGTTGTCTGTATGGACTTCAGTAAGGCCTTTGACAAGGTCCCGCATGGGAGGTTAGTTAGGAACATTCAGTCACTAGGTATACATGGTGAGGTAGTAAATTTGAATGGGAATTGAGAAAGGGAGAAGTCAGAGAGTGGTCGTGGAGGATTGCTATTCTTGAGTGGAGGCCTGTGACAGGTGGTGTGCCACAGGGATCAGTGCTGGGTCCATTGTTATTTGTCATCTATATCAATGATCTGGATAATAATTTGGTAAATTGGATCAGCAAATTTGTTGATGATACAAAGATTGGAGCTGTAGTGCACCGTGAGGAAGATTTTCAAAGCTTGCAGAGGGATCTGGACCAGCTGGAAAAATGGCAGATGGAGTTTAATACAGACAAGTGTGAGGTATTGCACTTTGGAAGGTCAAACCAATATAGAACATACAAGGTAAAAGGTAGGGCACTGAGGAGTGCACTAGAACAGAGGGATCTAGGAATACTGATAGAAAATTCCCTAAAAGTGGCATCACATGTAGATAGGGCAGTAATGAGATGGTACATTGGCCTTTATAAATCAAAGTACTGAGTATAAGAGTTGGAATGTAATGGTGTGGTTGTATATTGCAATAGTGAGGGGGAATTTGGAGTATTGTGTGCAGTTTTGGTCACCGAATTACAGGAAGGATATTAATAAGGTTGAAAGAGTGCAGAGAAGGTTTACAAGGATGTTGCCAGGACTTGAGAAACTGAGTTACAGAGAAAGGTTGAATAGGGTAGGACTTTATTCCCTGGAGTGTAGGAGAATGAGGGGTGATTTGATAGAGGTGTATAAAATTATGATGGGTACAGATAGAGTGAATGCAAGCAGGATTTTTCCACTGAGGCTAAGGGAGAAAAAAAACCAGAGGACATGGGTTAAGGGAGAAGGGCGAAAAGTTTAAAGGGAATATTGGAGGTGGGGGCTTCTTCACAACTGTGTCTGACTGGTACTGGCATAACTGGTTCTTCTGGGCACATTCTGTCTCACTCCCAACTATTTTGTACCTTCCTTTGTACAGGTATGTAATGCCTAAAGGACCAGTGTTTGAGTAAATGAGACTCACCAAACTTTCTCCTGACTGAATCACTGGAATCTCCGAGTCATATGGGTCCTCTCCAGTCAGTGCTCTCAATCCTCGGGCTGGTTCACATGTTGCTGTTCCCTCGTCTTCAGTCATGCGTTTTCTTCCAATAAATCTCTCACCGCAGTTTTAACTTTAACATGAAAGATAATGAAGCACGTTAACAATGAAAAGGAGGACCAAACATTTCTGCTTAATGTTACTAGGAAGAAAACTCACTGAAATTTAAACGTTGAAGGCAAATATAATGATCTCAGTGAACAATCTTTTATTGTCCCTCACATGACACAGACGATACGGGATAAGAAGGAGCCATCATTCAGTCACGGTAAGATATAAGACACAGGAACAGAATTAGGTGATTCAATCCATCTGGTCTGCCCACCATTCAACCACGACTGATTTTTATTCCAACACCATATTCCTGTCTTCCTCCTGTAACACTGAAGCTACTCAGCAATCATCAGTATATTAATCTTCACAAATATACCCAAATGGCAGCCTCAAACAAATTCTGCGGCAACAAATTCCAGATATCAGACATCTCTTGGCCAAAAAATTTTTCTCATCTCAGTTTTAAAGGGAAGCAAGTTTATTCTGAGACTGTGCTGTCAGATCACAGACTCCCTGTCTAATGGAAACATCCTCTTCATGTCCAGGCTATTCAGCATTTGGTAGGCTTATTTAACCATACATCCCTCCACCGTCCCTCTGAACTCCATCGAGCACAGGTCCAGAACCATCAAATGCTCCTCGCACATAAAGCCGATCATTCCTGAGATTATTCATGTGAACCTCATTAGCAACAACTGTACTGAACACATTTCCAGCAATAACAGACAAAATGGTACCAGATAATTAACAGGGAAAAGTTGTGCTTTCTTTACTGTTATACTATCACTCCATTTCCAGGTTAAAACTGGTCCATTTCAGGAAATTTGTATTACAGATCCTAGGATACAGATCTTGTCTTGCCTATACTGGAGTGACCGCCGGCGCTGGGCTATAAACGTGCAGGAGTAATGTGTGGCTAAGTGCCTTGCTCAGGAACACACCACGCTGCGTGGTGCTGAAGCTCGAACCATTCATCCCCTTGACATCCCAGTCCATCGCTAAAGCAGGCAATGAAATCAAAGATCCCCACAACCTGGGACGTTCACCTTTCACACCCACCCCAGTCCGGGAGAAGACACAACAGCCAAAAAGCCCCACGACAAAAGCGAGGAGCCCCAGGACAAAAGCGAGGAGCCCCAGGAAGCGAGGCGAGATCAGGGAAGTTAATACCTGAACACAGTCAGTGGCCAAAATCAACCACGTGATCTGGCGTCACAAAGCGGAGGCGGGGCGAATCTGCGGCACAAGACACAAGTGACCTGTCTGCGAGTCTTCCATTTCAATTCTGCTGAAACAGACAGCCTGGGCTCCTGGTTTGGATCGTTCAATGCAGATTAAGTTAAGTCGACACATTTCTGACGAGCCCAGATAGCTGGAAAATAGATGATTAACTGGCCCTCAGTTCCGGGCTCACGGCCAACATCAGATCTCCCCGCTCGGGATCGGTCTCAATACCGAAGTATTGAAGTGATATCTTCGGCCCGCAGAGAGTGATCTCGAAGGAAGAGTCGAAAGTCTTTCCCGAACACACGGCCGACCCACTTCAGCTCTGAGCGGAGAGGATACACCGTCCACCCGGAGACTGTGAACATGCGCGAAGAGATTGTTACATCATCGGCAGGCGGGGCCACGCAGATGCTGCGGTTAAATGGGAGGGGCAAATGGGATTACTCGTCAGGATTGGTGACACCTCCCCCCTCCCCCCAAGGCAGAGACTCCAGCTACTCATTAGTCAGTGGAAAGAAGCAAACTTGCCGCTCACATCTCCTCTCACCTTAAATGTATTAGACATTTCAACCCCCAGGAAAAATATATCGTCTGTCCACTCTATCTATTCCTCTCGTAATCTTATAATCGTCCATCCAGTCTCACCCCAGCCTGCGCCGCTCTGGAGAAAACAACACAAGTTTGTCCAGCCTCTCGTTATAGCTCATGCCCTCTAATCCAGGCAGTGTCCTGGTAAACCTCTTCTGTGCCCTGTCCAAAGCCCCGACATCCTTTCGAGAATGGGGGCGACCAGAACTGTATGAAACACTCCAGATGTGGTCTAACTAGTTTTATAAAACTGTGTTACGAGCTGCAACGTTTTAGAAACGAACCAGCAGCAATAGAGTTCACACTGGAGTCTGGTTTTGATGTTAAAATCACTCTCTTTATTGGTATCTATTTATAATATAGTAACAACGAAATAAAGGAAAGTTAACAGTGTTAAGTGTATATGTGTGTAAATGTATTTCCCAGACTATCGAGTCTGAGGGAACAAAGCTTAGAGTCTTTAAATGGTAAAGTAGGAAAATTCAGTAATCTACGGAATAAATGATGGGAGAGAGATGCTTGTAATCCATGGTGAAACGTAAAGAAAAGGCCGTTACTTCAAAATAACCGTCGACGAAGTTCTTATCCGTTGAATCCGTCCACAGACGAGTTATCAGCGAAAGTGACCTGACAGAGGAATACCGTCTTCCCGGGGTTACCACACAACATACCCAGGCAAGGGTTAACACAAGATATTCCAAAACCCACTCCTATGGATTATACGAAGTGACAGCCACACACATTCGTTGTGCTTCCGTGTACCGTGTACCGTGGGCCGAGGAGACTCTCAACCCTCAGCTGCGAATAACTGAAGCGATCAGCTTTTGCAGTCTCTCTCTCTCTCTCTCTCTCTCTTTAGACTGGCCGACTGCCTGTCTGCAGTTCGCTCTCTCCCTCTCTTCTGGTTCAGTCCACAGTCAGCGCTATCAGCCTGTGACTGACGTCATAGTCCCGCCTCCTCACGCCGGCGCTCTTAAAGAAACAGTCACAGTACGACCGCAGGCTCGTAACAGCCGCAACACAACCTCCCGACTTTTGAACTCAATGCTTCAACTAATAAAGACAACCACGCCATTTGCCTTCTTAACCACTGGATCAATCTGTTTCAGTCTCTTTCAGGGAGCGACGCACTTGGAGTCTAAGATCCCTCTGATCATCGACACTGTTCAGGGTTTTGCATTTAACAGTGTACTGTCTCATACATTCGACCTACCGAGCTGGCAAGATGATCATCACTAATCAAATTTCACTGAGATTTCTCAGGTCCTGTTGAATTTATTGCCAAGTGCACAAGTACGGGAAGGTACAGGTACAGAGGAACACTGACTTGTGGCAGCATCACACGCAAGTACATTCACATAACACACAGAACACAAATTATACGATGCTCTGTCAGTAACAATCTCTAAATATGTTTTATATCATTAACAATATATAAAATACATTGTGTCATGATCAATAGTAAAATGTGCATTTTGTGTCAATAACAGTCTGGAAATGTTGAATTTGGTCCCTGTCTCCATTCCTCCTGCAATCCACAACCAGCTCCTCTTTTTTTGTCACAATGAGGGAGAGGTTGTTTTCTTGTGTCGGGGTGATGACGTCTTCTCTGTAGGCTGCCTCGTTATTATTTGGGATTCGGCCAGTCAGTGTAGTGTATTCAGCAAATTTAATTAACAGATTGGAGCTGTGGGTGGCGACACGTCATGGGAATACAGAGAGTAAAGTAGGGGGGCAAAGAGACACCCCTGTGGGGTATGTGTGCTGAGGGTCAGAGAGACAGAGGTGAGGGAGCCCACTCTTACCACCTGCCGACGATCTGACAGGAAGTCCAGGATCCAGCTACGCAAGGCAGGGTGAAGGCCGAGGTCTCTGAGCTTCTTGTCGATACTTCACGCCTTCGTATGGCTACTGCTCTGCCCATGACTGCAGAGAACTTTGGAGAGCAGAGAACATCAGGGAAACAAGCCTCCCCTCCATGGACTCTTCCTACTCTTCCCCTGCCTCGGAAAAGCAGGCCATGTACTCAAAGACCCTCACATTACCTGGACATTCTTGCTGCAAACCCGCTCTCCCATCGGGGAAGAGATACAAAAGCCTTAAAGTGCGACACGCCCGGCTCAAGGACGGTTTCCTGTCTACAGTTACAAGCTAAATGAATGATAAAATGGACTCGACCTCACAATGTAACTCGACGTGACTCTGCACCATATGTCTAGTGATTGTTTTGCCAGTTTCATTTTTCATTTTTAGAATCTTTTTTATTGATGCTTAATCTTCTACAGCTATATAATGATGCAAAACGTCAATAGATTAGTATGTACACAGTTAATAAAGCTGAAAAAAAACTGATCGTAAAATATAAAAATGGAAACAAATATATATATATAGAAAAATAAGGGAAAAAAGTGTCCCATCTAACGCGGAAAAAAACCCAGTAACCAGAAAAAAAGGGGAAAAGTCCATTAGGAATGAACCCTCCGGAGCAATACGTTTGACCATTACCTAATTTTTTTTAAAAAGAATCATCAACCGTCATTTCACACTTATAAAAAAAATAAAATTGGACGGAAAACATACAGCAACATTCAAATTAAATGATATTATTTGGCAAAAGAACCCCATCTTCTCTCAAAATCGAATCGAGGATCAAAAGTTCTACTTGTATTTCTTCCAAACTAAGACATAACATTCCTTGAGAAAACGATTCAATGAATGTAGGGGAAGAAATATCTTTCCGTAATAAAATAGCCCTTCTTGTCAGTAGAGTAACAAATGCAATTACATGTTGATCTGAAGATGAAATACCCTGAATATGATGTGGAACTTTACCAAATAGAACAGTCAACCTATTAGGTTGTAAATTAATTTTCAGAGCTTTAGAACTTGTAGAAATAAAAGATTTCCAAAACTATTTTAATGAAGAACTTGACCAGAACATACGTGACAAAGTAGCTACTTCAGTTTTACATCTATCTCAGCATTTGTCTATACTAGGAAATATTTTAGATCGTCTCTCCTTTGTTAAGTAATAACGGTGAACAGTTTTAAATGGAATTAAACAATGGTTGGCACATTCAGAAGAGGAATTTACATTTTTAAAAACTCGAAGCCAATCTTCATTAACAAAGGTCATATTAAGTTTTCTCTCCCAATCTTGTTTAATCTTTAGTGATAGGTTCTCGTTTGGTAACAAAAATAAATGATACATTCTGCCAATGGAACCTTTCACAAAGGGATTCAATTTCAAAATGGCATCCAACAAATCAGATTCTTGTAAACATGGAATCTTAGGTAAATAATGTTGTAAAAAATGTCAAAACTGTACATATTGAAAAACATGTGTATGAGCGAGAGAAAATTTGTTAATTAACTCTTCAAAGATCATCAATCGGCCATCACAAAATAAATCTGTAAAAGAAAGGATCCCTTTATTTTTCCATAGGAGAAAAATGGGGTCAGTTGTTGAAGGTATAAATGAGAAGTTTCGATGTAAAAAACTAGTCATCTTAAATTGTTTAAAATTTTTTGAAACACGAAACTGAACCCAAATCCGTAGAGATTGTTTAATAACCGTGTAAAAATTTAAATTTGGAATTTTAAAGAGCTGTAAAAGTAATGGAGCTCCTAATATTGAAGTTAAATGAAATTGTTTAACTGCTTTTAATTCCAAATCAACCCACAATTGATTTTAGTTCTTATCAAGACAATATAACCAAAAACAGGATTCTCTAATGTTCACAGCCCAATAATACAGTCTTAAATTAGGAAGTGCAAGTCCACCATCTTTTTCAGATTTTTGTAAATGATACTAATTAATTTATTGTTCCAAATAAAGGAAGAAATAAGTGAGTCAATTTGATCGAATTTTTTTTAGTTAAAAAGATAGGTATATTTTGGAAAACATATAAAAATCTAGGTAAAATCATTTTCACAGCATGAATACGACCGATTAAAGAAAAAGTAAGTGGATTCCATCAGGAAAATTGTTGTTTCCTGGAGACCATTAAAGGAAATGTATTCGCTTTGTAGAGATATTTATTTTTTTTACAAATTATAATATCTAAATGTATAACGTTATATAAAATACATTGTGTCATGATCAATATTAAAATGTGTATTTTGTGTCAATAACAGACTGGGAAATGTTGAATTTCATCCCTGTCTCCATTCCTCCTGTAATCCACAACCAGCTCCTGTGTTTTTGTCACAGTGAGGGAGAGGTTGTTTTCTTGACACCACTGTGTCGGGGTGATGACTTCTTCTCTGTAGGCTGCCTCGTTATTTGGGATTCGGCCGATCAATGCAGTGTAGTCAACAAATTTAAATAGCAGATTGGAACCCGCCACTGCAGATCAAGAAGGAACAATATACGAATCTTGGGTCTTCCTGAGTTGGTCGAAGGCAATCGACCTTCAGAATGTTTTCCAAAGCTGTTCGCTCGTTTGTTTTCTGACGTTTTGGAGACTCCGCCTGGAATAGACCGGGTACACCGAGCCCCGGTGTTTAACTCCTCTTCTCAACAGAAACCTCGACCTGTGACCATTGCTTTTCATGACTTTCAAACAAAGGTTACCATAGTCCGCCAATATCGTCGGTTAGGTATGATGAAGAAGATAAGATAAGGCTGGTCGAAGATTATTTGCCCGGGGCATTAAGTGAACGTTTTAAGTATGAAAGAAAAGTCATGGCTGCGTTATATAACAGAGACTATAAACCTTCACTAAATTACCCCGCTCGCCTCAGGATCATTTTGAAAAATGAAATGTTGTCTTTCATCCACTGACATTCTTTGTAAACTTTTAACAGTGTAAAGAATTCAAAGGATTTGTCGATAGGAATATCAAACACAACAACACGTTAGCTCCGCTGTATCTATCAGGTCACCAGCGCTTGAGTGCCACCGGTCCTTGAAAGTGGAGACGGAGATGCTGGAGAAGACAGCGCCCCTCTCGCTGCAAGGAGAGCGCGAGCACGTGTCCATCTCCGTGATCTGATTGGATACATCGCCAAGACGTTTAGCAGTGTGACGTCATTCACTGGCTCTCATTTTGGAAGGGATTCAGTGGCACATCGCAGATACACCAACAGCTTCGCTCTGGGAAGCGGCCGTTCACCTGCTCCGTGTGTGCGAAGAGACTCATTCAGTTAACCCACCTTGTGATGCTCCGGTGAGTTCACAATAAATAGAGGCCACATTTCTGTCCGGAGTGAGCAAAGAGTTTTACTCAATCATCCCAGCTGCTGCAACACCAGCAACTTCACATCAGGGAGGAAGTTCAAATCAGCTCCGTGTTAAATGTTTAACCATCACGGTGACTGAAGGCAGCTGCTCATCGTAGCCAGGACTGAACCCTGGTCACTGAGCATTGGAGGAGTCCGTTCTGCTGATGTTAGCCTTAAACTAGACTGATGTTTAATATTGTGGATCTGTGAAAGATAAATCAGTTTTATCAAATCCCGTGTGTCAGGTACTTACCGTCTCCACTACACTCACTATGTACACTAGAGAGGGCACTCGGACCATCTGGTTTCAGCCCATGTTTCTGTTCCGTATCAGTTTATGAAAATCTATCCCTGCCGTTCCCCTCTCGCTCTCCCTGAGATGACAGGTTGCAACTAGTCACCATTCCGTGGGATAGGAAATTCCCCTTGAATTCCATAGAATCACAGAAATCTACAACACATTACAGACCTTTTGGCCCACAATGTTGTGCCGACCACGTAAATTAGTCTCTAAACTGCTTAGAATTACCCTACCGCATAGCCCTCTGTTTTCCTAAGCCCCATGTACCTATCTAAGAGTCTCTTAAAAGATCCTATTTTATCCGACTCTTCCACCGTCGCTGGCAGTGCATTCCATACACAATCGCCACTGTTGTTTAAAAATCTTAGCTCTGACATCTCCTCTGTACCTACTTCCAAGCAGCTTAAACCTATTCCCCCTCGTGTTAGCCGTTTCAGCCCTGGGAAAAAGCCTTTGACTATCCACACGACCAATGCCTCTCATCATCTTATACACCTGCATGAATTCCCTGCATGATTTTTGCCCGGGCTGAACAAGACGATGAGCTCACTGTGGTTGTGACGTTGTTCAGGGCTCCGGACGAAGTTGGTTAAACTCCTTCTTCCCCGCTCTTTTCAATGTTTTCAGTCATTCTCACTAATTTCAAAGGTCTTCGCTTCGAACTGCTGGGTTGTTAATGAACATCTGAAGTCTGACAGCAGACTAGCGAGTGAATGGAGCAGAGTCAGAAACCAAGTTGCCAGTCAGGGATTTGGGGCTCCAGAAAGAGATGGGGCCTGGAGTTTACGAGGAGGAGGAAGAAGAGAAACTGAACCTGTAGGATGTGGCTACGAATGAAAGATCAGACACATTTGGAAACTGCTTGATTGAAAAAAAAAACTGGTTAATTTCTGCAAAATACTGGAGGAAATCAACAGATCAGGCAGCAAATGTAGAGAGGAATAAATAGACTACGTTTAGGCCGAGACCCTTCAGCATGCCTAGACTGTGTACTCCTCTGCTTAGTTGCTACCTGAACTGCACAGTTCCGCCAGCATTGTGTGTGTCTGTGTGTGTGTGTGTGTGTGTGTGTGTGTGTGTGTGTGTGTGTGTGTGTGTGTTTCTAGCAACTGCGGAATCTCTTGTGTTTTATATCTGCCTCTGTAACAGGGTTATACGAGAGGCATTAGATAAATAGAATGCCTGTTGATATTGAGTATATTGTTTTTGGGTGCCGCTTTCCACGTTAAAACAGCTGCTGAGTTCTCTACACAGAAAAAAAAACCCTGAGGTGTGGACATGAAACCGGTGCTAGCAGGAAAGTTTAATGGCACCGCGATTACCCATAAAGCCCTGAGTTTAAAATTTCGCTGTTTCTGAGGCAACGATCAAAAGTGCAGGCATCAAGGTCGATGACGTCACCGAATAGCACGCATGCGCGCCGTACACAAAGGACCTCCGGAGGATCGGTAAAGGTAAGAATGATTTTTCGGGCTGCTATCTTAAACACCGACTGAGGGACATTTGCTGTGAACTCTGGACATCATAGTCCGCAATCCTGGGACAGTCCTGCTCTCTTCCCTCTCTCTCAGCCCCGCGATCCGTACATGGGCCCCGGGGAGCTTCCGGCCGCTAAGGGAATGGGAACCGATGGATCTCTCAGACAGAGCTGAGCTCCAGCTATCTAAAATGCAAGGATTAGGAACTCGGAGAAAGGGAACAAAATCTTTTACATCAGCAGTTGAGAAAATCACCTTTGTTCTATCTCCGATCACAAACAAGAGAAAATGTGCAGATGCTGGAAATCCAAGCAACACACACAAAATGCCGGAGGAACTCAGCATTAGGACTTTTTTCAATAGATGCTGCCTGGCCTGCTGAGCTCCTCCAGTATTTTTTGTCAGTTGCTTGAGCTACCTCCTCTAGTTCTGCACTTTTCTACCGGTGAGAACATGTTTTGTCCCGTTCTCTCTGGGTACGTAATGATATCAAACACCTTTGTCCTGGGCAACAAGCAGCTTTCACATCACAAATGTGCCAGACTCCAATGAGACAGACTACTGCCCTTCTCTTCATATTCATTGGCATTGCATTCACTGAGTTCAACACCATCTGTCACTTGGGAGAGGGTTCAGGGGAAATATTTATATACAATACAGAAACTGGTGTTACAGTATTGTGGTGATGCAAAATTTGCTGGAGAATTTGCAAGTGGGGAGTGATATTTGGAAATCTGACCTTTGAAAGTATCATTTAGCAAGCAAATCACATATGGACGGTTTGCAAAAGTTCTAGTGAGAAAATCCTTCATAACCCACAACAGGCCTGTTACATAGTTTGTGTGAGAGTGCTGATGAACTCGATCAAACCCAGAGGAGATCAAAGTTCTTATCGACAGTGATTTGCTAGCTGTTAAAAGAAATACCTCCCTATTTAAAATTCAGTGTGCATGTTGTCAGTGGGTAAATATTGCACAGCACAAGGTGTTTCGGCACACCGGTCATTACAAATTAGACGGTACATTGGTGGGAAGGCGGGGAGACCTCCAGTGCCCCTGATACCCTCACATACAAGATGTGCATACAGCTGCAGCCTGTAACCCTGCATTTTAAGGAGCTGAAGCTGGAAATGGATGAATTCTGGATCATCTAGGAGTTGGAGGGGGTGATAGTTATAACATCAAGAGAGGTGAGTTACACTCAAGGTGCAGGACACATTAAACTGGGTGAGAGTAAGGAAGGGGAATGAGGTTAAATAGCCAACACAGAGTACTCTTGGGGTCATCTCATACAACAACAGGTGGACCACTTTACAAACTGTTGGGGGGACGGGTTACCTGGCAGAGGAAAGTCAAATGTTCGGAAATTAAAACTAGCAGAGATCTAATATCCTAGTGGTAAGGCTTGCTATTGCTAGTGTGTGGAGTGGAGGGTGTTTGGTGAAACTAAATTTGCAGGGGGGAATTGGAGTCAGAATGCCAGAACAGATGGTGAAGCGGGTGAAATGAATTGACTTATACCATTCATATACATGAGGAGTAGAAATCTTCATATTACTTCTTCATCTAAATGTGCAAACTGTAATTTACAATAAATAGTTTATACTTAGGACAGTCATTATAACAGAAACACAATTGTATCAGCATAAATTAATCAGTCTGTTGCCCTGGTGGAAGAAGCCGTCCAGGAGCCTGTTGGTCCAGCTTTTATGCTGCTGTACCATTTCCTGGAAGGTCGCAGCTGGAACAGTTTGTTGTTGGAGTGACATGGGTCCACAATGATCCTTTGGGACTTTTTACGCACCTGTCTCTGTAAATGTCCTGAACAATGGGAAGCTCACAACTACAGATATGCCGGGCTGTCCGCACCACTCTCTGCAGAGCCCTACGATTGAGGGAAGTACAGTTCCCATATCAGGCAGTGATGCAGCCAGTCAGAATGCTCTCAATTGTGCCCCTGTAGAAAGTTCTTAGGATTTGGGGCCCCATCCCAAACTTCTTCAACCGTCTGAGGTGAAAGAGGCACACGGCCACGTACCACACAGCCGGTATGTACAGACCACATGAGATCCTTGGTGATGTTTATGCTGAGGAACTTAAAGCTGTTCACTCTCTCAACCCCACATCCATTGATGTTAAAAGGGGTTAGCCTGTCTCCATTCCTTCTGTAGTCCACAACCAGTTCCCTTGTTTTTGTGACATTGAGGGAGAGGTTGCTTTCTTGACACCAGAAAGATGTTGTTCAGACCTCAGATAGAGTCAGCAGACAAAAGGTTAAGCATGGTATGATGAACGTGCTGAGCTGTATATATCACAATGCAAGAAGCATTGTAGGAAAGCCCGATGAGCTCATGACAGGGAATTTGATATTGTAGCCATTATTGGGACTTGGTTGCTCCCAACACTCTGAGAGATTTAGAAAAAAAAAACTTTGTAGAGATCGCAGACTATGCTTAGAAACAAAGATTGATATAGTAAGCGATTTTAACTTTTTATATATTGAGTGGAATTCCCATACTGTAAAAGGACTAAATGGAGTAGAGTTTGTCAAATGTGCTCTTAATCAGGACGTCGTATTCCCGACATAGAGGTGTGCGGTAAGCTGTTAGGAAATGATCTTGCATTAGTGACAGAAGTTTGTGTATGGGAACACTTTGTATCTAGCGATCGTAATGACATAAGGTTCCAAGTAAATATGGAAAAAGAGAGGGCTGGACCATGGTTTGAGTTTCTAAATTGGAGAAAAGACAATTTTGATGGTATCAGAAAGATCTAATAAGTGTGGATTGGGACTGGCGGTTTTTCTAGCAAAGGAGTACTTGTAAGTGTGAGTTCTTCAGAAGTGAGGGAGTAGAGTTTGTATGTGCCTGCCAGAATAAAAGTGGTAAGGTAACTGGTACAGTGAAACTTGGGTTTCAAGAGATATTGAGACCTCGGATATTTTGTTCCTCTAAGTGTCTCAGACTGCTGGGCGCTACCAAGACTCATTAATGACTGACTCATTAATCATCATTCCAAGCCCTGAGCTTATCTGACTTTTTGTTTAGTCGTCTTCTGTTGGTTCCTAGAAGCTTCCCAATAGTTTTTTTGTTCTTTTGTTTGTCCTGTCTTTGTCTTTTATGTTGGTTTTGGCTTCTCATTTCAGCCATAGTTGTGTCCTCCTGCCTTTCCAATGCTTCCATTTCTTTGGGATATATCTGTCACTCAGCTCCCAAATTGCTCCCAGAAACTCCAGCCATTGCTGCTACGTTGTCACTCCTAACTTTTCCCTCCCAAACACGTTTGGCCAGCTCCTCTGTTACAGAAACATGGAGAAGTTCAGTACAGAAACAAGCTATTTGGCCCATCTGGTCAATGCCAAAAAAAATTTAAGCTGTCTAATGCAACGACCTGCACTGGGAACATCGCCCTCCATACCCCTACCATACAGGTACCTATCAAACTTCCCTTAATTGAGAAATCGAGTTCATATTCACCACTTGTGCTGGCATCTCTTTCCACACTCTCACGACCATTTCAGTAAAGAGCTTTCCCAAATGTTCCTGTTAAACTTTCCCCACTTACCCATGACCTCTGGTTGTCATCCTACCCAACCTCAGTGAAAAAAGCTGCTTGCATTTACCCTATCTGTACCCTCATAATTTTGTAGACTTATAACAAATCCTCAGAGCAATGTCTAATTTCCTTGTTTATGTTTAGAGCCTTTTTTAGGTTTATGAAATGATGAGGGATGTTGATCGTGTGGATAGCCAGATGCTTGTTACATTGGCCTTTATAAATCTAAGTATAGAGTATAACAGTTGGAATGTAATGGTGAAGGGGTATTAGACATTGGTAAGACTGAATTTGGAGTATTCTGTGCAGTTTTGGTCACCTAATTACAGGAAGGATATTAATAAGGTTGAAAGAGTGCAGCGAAGGTGTACAAGGATGTTGCTGGGACTTGAGAAAGTGAGTTACAGAGAAAGGTTGAATGGGTTAGGACTTTATTCCCTGGAATGTAGGAGAACGAGGGGTGATTTGATAGAGGTGTATAAAATTATGATGGGTATAGATAGAGTGAATGCAAGCAGGCTTTTTCCACTGAGGCCAGGGGAGAAAAAAAACAGTCATGGGTTAAGGGTGAAGGGGGAAAAGTTTAAAGGGAACATTAGGGGGTGCTTCTTCACTCAGAGAATGGTGGGAGTGTGGAATGAGCTGCCAGATGAAGTAGTGAATGCGTACTCACTTTTGACATTTAAGAAAAACTTGGACAGGTATATGGATGAGATGGGTTTGGAGAGATATGGCCCAGGTGCAGGTCAGTGGGACTAGGTAGAAAAATGGTTCTGCATAGCCATGAAGGGCCAAAAGACCTGTTTCTGTGCTGTAATGTTCCATGGTTCTATAGTTGAAATTTCCCAGGGAAGAAATAGCTAACATGAGGGGGCATCATTTTAAGCTGCATGGATGTAGATACCGAGGGGATTTTGGAGTAAGATTTTACACAGAGAGTGGTGGGTGCGTGAAATGCACTGCCGGATATTTGTGTGAGAGTGCTTCAGTTACTGTGGGGCCAGCAACCCATGCAGCTCAGTTGGAACAGGGAGTAATACCAATGGCGAGAGTCAAACTGAGCCAGGTCACAGATTGAAGATGGCAGAAATGCCCCATTCTTATAGAGACAGGAGGAGCATCTGAGAGTTTGATGGTCATTTCAGATACCAGCAATCTGCCCAGTTAGAAGATGATTTCTCTCTCCAACTTGGGATGAACTTTACTGTAACAGTGTGATGTCAGATCACACCTTGACAACTCAAGTGATCTCATCTGAAATGTTGTCCTACCCCATTGATGGATTTTGTAAATCTTTTTTACAGGTTAAAAATGTCAAGGAATTTGTCTACGGGAATCTCAAACACAACACACCAGTTTTGCTGTCTTTGTCCAGATATTTAAGAAGTGCAGCAAGGGATTCACTCGATCATCCTTCCTGCTCAGACTGTGGGGAGGGATTCACTCGATTGTCCTTCCTGCTCAGACTGTATGGAGGGATTCACTCTGTCATCTAACTGACTGGCACACCCATCGTTTTACATGGCCGTTCACCTGCTCAGACAGTGGGAATGGATTCACTCGGTCATTTCAACTGAAGGTACTTCAGCAAGTTCACACTGGGCAGAGGCTGGTCATCTGCTGAACTTGTGGGAAAGGATTCACTCGGTCATCTGACCTAATGGCTCACCAGCGAGTTCACACCAGGGAGTGGCCGTTCACCTGCTCAGACTCTGGGAAGGGATTCACTCGGTCATCTGACGTAATGGCTCACCAGCGAGTTCACACTGGGGAGAGGCCGTTCATCTGCTCAGACTGTGGGAAGGGATTCATTTCGCCATCTAAACTGAAGATACATCAGAGAGTTCACACTGGAGAGAGGCCATTCACCTGCTCAGATTGTGGGAAGGGATTCACTCAGTCATCCTACCTACTGGTACACCAGTCAGTTCACACTGGGGAAAGGGCGTTCACTTGCTCAGAGTGTGGGAAAGGATTTACTCAATCATCCACCCTAATGGCTCACCAGCGAGTTCATAGTGGGGAGCGGCTGTTCACCTGCTCGGACTGTGGGAGGGGGTTCACTCGGTCATATAAACTGAAGGTACATCAGCGAGTTCACACTGGAGAGAGGCCATTCACCTGCTCGGACTGTGGGAAGGGATTCACTCAGTCATCTCTACTGAAGTTACATCAGCGAGTTCACACTGGGGAGCGGCCGTTCTCCTGCTCAGACTGTGGGAAGGGATTCACTTGCTCATCTCAACTGAAGGTACATCAGCGAGTTCATACTGGGGAGAGGCCGTTCACCTGTTCAGTCTGTGGGAAGGGATTCACTTTGTCACCTCACCTACTGAGACACCAGTTAGTTCATACTGGGGAGTAGCCATTCACTTGCTCAGTCTGTGGAAAGGGATTCACTGAATCATCTTTCCTGCAGAGACACCAGTCAGTTCACACTGGCAAGTGGCGGTTCACCTGCTCAGACTGTGGGAAGGGATTCAATTGGTCATCTCACCTGCTGTCACACCAGTCAGCCCATACAGGGAAAGGGCTGTTCACCTGCTCAGTCTGTGGGAAGGGTTTCATTTCATCATCTCAACTGAAGATACATCAGCGATTTCACACCGGGGAGAGGCCTTTCTCCTGCACAGACTGTGGGAAGGGATTCACTATGTCATCTCATCTGAAGGTACATCAGAGAGTTCACACTGGGGAGAGGCCATTCACCTGCTCAGACTGTGGGAAGGGATTCACTTCGTCATCTCAACTGAAGGTACATCATAGAGTTCACACTGGGGAGAGGCCGTTCACCTGCTCAGACTGTGGGAAGGGATTCACTCGGACATATCATCTACAGAGACACCAGCGAGTTCACACTGGGTAGAGGCCAATTTCATGCTCAGACTTTGGGAAAAAATTCTCTCAGCTAAATCAACCAATGTATATCACTGTTGACACTGGGGATATTCCGTTCACCTGCTGTGAATATGGGAATCGATTCACTTAGTGAACTAACCTTATGTAACTCTTGCTTTGGCTAGTAGCTTAATATAACGGGTGATAGACCCCAGCCTGGCTAAACTTAAGAAATATCATTTGGATGGATGCTGTGTGATGTGTCCCCTGCTACAAATCAGAACCCTGAAATAACAGTAAACAACATGTGATTAAACAATTGAGCTTTGTAATTCATACTTTGACCAGTGGGTTAGTAAAGAAAGCAAATTTAAGAAAAAGAAAAAGGACCCATTCTCTCCATTTGCATTTTCTCATCTCTCCCTGGCAAAAGACCATGAAAATCTCTCTTCCAGACTCACAAGAAAGAACATTTCTGTCATTGGATAGCCCCATAGTCGTAGCCTAAACATTGCTGCTACTGAGAAACCATTACCTCAGCTGGGAAACTTTACTGAGAGGTCCTTACATTAGCAGTGAAACCTTACAGCATGTAAGACTTGTGATACACTACTGGGTTCACACTGGGGAGAAAGTTTCAATGAGCTGCATGCTGGATATTTGTCCATCACCATTGCTGAATGCAACTTCGAGACTGACTGTCGGTGCTGAACTCTGCAATTATTGCTGCGGCTCACCACACCCAGTTCTGCACCCTGGTCACTGGGCATGGGAGGAGTTTCTTCTGCTGCACATTCACCTTTAATGGGACTGGAGTTTAATATTCTGGATCTGAGACAAATAAATCAATTATATTTTAAACTCTGTCTCTGGTACTTACTGAATTTATAACACACCTAGTGTACAGTAGAGAGTCAATTCAAGCCAGCTGGACCCTGCCAGTGATCCAGTTCCACAACAGTTCTTTTAAATCTTCTCCTGTTGTTCATCTCTCGCTCTCCCTGGGTGGTGAGATCCACCACTGGATCCATATTCCAGTGGTGACGGATTCCAAACAGACACCACTCTGTGGTGAAGAGGTTTCCCTTGAGTTTTCTGCAGAGTGAAGAAGTCGAGGAGAAGGAAATCAGAAGTGGGGTGTGGCAATGTCAGAGTTGAAACATTTTGAAGCTGATTGACAGAGAAAATCTTTTGTTTGTCTGACTGATAACACGAACAATACCTGTGTTGAAGTGCTCCACTGTTTGAGGAACTGTGTGTGTTCGGAAATGCTTTATCTATTAAGGGAGTTGTTCCTGCTTGTTTATCTTGTAATATTATATCTGGATCGTTGTTATGGATTGTCCTATCTGAAATAATGTATTGATTAATGTATAATTTTGTCATCATTTCATCTGCTCAGATTGTTGGGATGTCTCCCATGGAGGATCATACTCGTTCAACTGATTAATGTTTCCTTCCATAGTGATGATTAATTTTTCTGAGTTGGCCTCTCATTTTAGATTTCCGGTCTGTATTTCTTATCACAATTGCATATACACACATGGAGTGCTGAATCCAGTTCATTTTTGATGAAAACATATATACCTTGAAGTTTTATCTGACTGTTCTGTGATATTTTTTTATTTCATGTGTGTTATTTCCCTTCCTCCATCTGTCCAAGGTAGTGTTAATCTAAGTGGGTTTGAGTGTAAATAGTCTTTTCTAAAGCTTTCTTATTGTTTATCTTTCTAAATTTTACTAATTGAAATGGGACCAAGATATTTTTATAAAAAAATAGTCAATGTCAGTATTGATGAAAGTGTTTATTGCCTGTGTTGTATTTGTTAATTATTGAGCTCAATTTGGTAGTTTTTTTTTAAAAGTCTTGAACTGAATTTTGTCAAAGGTTTTCCCTATTTTGCAGTACTTTCTATTTTCTTTGCTTGTTGATATTCCAGATATGTGGGTATCAAGTGTCCTGGTGAAGGATCTTGGCCAGAAATGTTGATTCCCATCCATAGATGCTGCTTGACATGCTGAGCTCCTCCAGCACTTTGTGTGTAGTTCTCTAGATTTCTTGCAACTGCAGGTCCTCTTGTTTCCCAGATACTTATATGTTTCTTGAAAGAAGAAGCCAAGAACAAGCTGGTAGTGGGGTTGTGTGGCTCTGTTGGTAAAATATTAAATGAAATAATTAGAAAGAAGTGGCGTAGGGTAGGAAGGTGTAAAATCTGTGGGTAGAATTAAGGAACAGCAAATGTAAAAAAAAATCCCTGATGACAATTGTACAGAGACCCCCAAACAGTCGTAAGTATGTGGTCCTCAAATTACAATGGGAGACAGAAAATGCGTGCCAAGAGGGCAATGTTACAGTAGTCATGGGGGATTGTCATGCAGGTAATTAGGAAAATTAGGATGGTGTTGGTCTCAAGAGGAGGAATTCCTGGAATGCCTACAAGATGCTTTTTTAGAGCAGCTCGTGATTGAGTTCACTTGGGGATCAGCTATTCTGGATTGGGTGTTGTAATAAACCAGAATTAATTAGGTCACTTAAGTCCAAAGAACCTTTAGTGATCTTAATCTGATCTAATTCACCCTGACATTAGAGAAGGAGAAGCTAAAGTCAGGTGGAATAAAGAGAATTAGAGGGGCACGAGAGAAAAATTGTTCAAAATTGATCTAAAAAAAACATGGGCTGGGATGAAAACAGATCAGCAATGTCTGGAATTTTTGGAAGGCACAGGATATATACTGTGGCATGCAAAATTTGGGCACCCCTGTTCAAAATTTATTTTACTGTGATTAGATAAGCGAGTAAAAGATGACTTGATTACAAAAGGCATAAAGTTAAAGATGACACTTTTTAAATATATTTTAAGCAAGATTACATTTTTATTTCCATCTTTTACAATTTCAAAATAACAAAAAAGGAAAAGGGCCCAAAGCAAAAGTTTGGGCACCCTGCATGTTCGTTACTGAGTAAAACCCCCTTTGGCAAGTATCACAGCTTGTAAACACTTTTTGTAGCCAACCAACAGTCTTTCAGTTCTTGTTTGAGTAAATTTCTGGGTTCACTCATAAGTAGCAAAGTACTGACTGTGGAAACTACAAATGAGAATATTATTCAGGTCACAGAGCAGCAGTACTGAAACAGGCCTACTAGTCCATGCTGACCTGTTTTTGTTGTTACTGCCTGGTTCCAGCTACCTGCTCCAGAGCCTCCATACACCTCCCATCCACGTCCTCACCCAAATTCCTTTTCAGTGTCTAAATCGAACCCACATCCTCCACTTCCACTGGCAGCTCATTCCACACTCTCACCAACCTCCGAGTGAAGAATACCCCTTCAGGTTCCCCGAAAATAATTTACTTTCACCCTGAACGTATGTCCAATGTCAGGGTGAGAGGGAGGACGGGGCACAGAGGGAAGACAGTAAGGGAAGGTGGTGGTCGAGTGCAGAGAGGGAAACAGAGTGGAGAGTTTATACTTAATATCTTTCAGAAAAAGTAATTGTTTGAACTTACTGCAAACCTGCTGTCCATACCCTGCACGTTATTGATCTAGATGACAAGTAGCAGTGCTTGGCGTTCAAAGTAAATATTGTTATCAGAGCACACATATGTCACCACATACAACCCTGAGATTGTTTTTCCTACAGGAACACTTAGCAAATCTATAGAATAGTAAAAGGATCAATGAAAGTTCAACTAGAGCATAGAATTCAACAAACTGTGCAAATGCAAATATATTCAAATATCAATGAATAATGAGAGCAATGTGGTGTAACCCTGAGGAACCTCACTAGGCCCGGGCCTCGAGTCCAATAAACAGCCTCCCACCATCAGTCTCTGCTTCCTACCATCAAGACAACTGTGCATCCAGTGAGCCAGCTCTCCCTGGATCCCGTGTGATCTGACTTTCCACAGCAACTTACCATGTGAACCTTATCAAAGGCCTCACTGATGCCCACATCAGCCACGATCCTGGGGCGGAGGTGTCACAGATAAAGAGGGCATGGATTTAAGCAGAGGATGAAGAGCTTTAGAGGGATCTGAGGAAGAGATTTCCCACTCAGAGGGTAGCTGAAATCTGGAACACACTGCCCGAGGTGGTGGTTGAGGCTGTTCCCTTCACAACATTTACGAAGAGGATGAGCATTGAAACTGCCGAGATACAGTCGGCTGTGAACCAAGTGCTGATAAATGGGACCAGTGGAGACAGTGAGTGGATGGTCAGAACAGGTATGGCCGGCCAAAGGCCTGTTTCCATGCTCTGTGATCCACCACTCCGGACATGTCAGATTAATGATTGTACCACTGCAAGGCATTGATTTCAAAACTCCACACCCCTCTCCATCCTGAAATAAACCAGACTGAACTCCTTTGTCACTACTGTGAGTATCAGTTTCTGTCAAGGTAACATACAAGTTGATCACTTTTGCTGAACAACTGGCAATTGATGAAGTTTCTTCCGTTAATGTTGCTGCCTTACAGCAAAGCTAAATCTCTCACTGTGTCAGAATCAGTAATTAAATCAGACCCCAAACACTCTGCTTTCATCCCTGCATGTTATAACTGGAACCATCTCACTGAGGGTCTGATGGAGACATGGGATCACATATCCCCTGCTCCTGACATTTCAATTACCCTCAAAATGGTTTACTGATTCAGTCTGAAGGTTATGGTACATTCAGCTCGTCATCAGACCTGACAAACCATGTCTTCCCACAGCTGGTTCCACATGTTGGTGTGTCCTCTTTCCTCCACCTCCAGGGAAGCTGCATCTCCACACAAACTCCTCACTTGAGATGACTGTCTATACCCGTGACACAGGAAATCACATCTCTGTCACTCTCCTGATACCGTGTCTGACCTGCTCACCCCCGGGTATCCTCCATCAACAAGCCTCTTCCTCAGACACCATCTGTGAGATTATATAAAAATATAATTACTGTAAAACGATCTATCAGACAGCTCCTGCAGCCCATCACCCCGGACGATGATTTGCTGATTAAAACTCTCTCTTCTCAGGCCTTTCCCTACTCCCTTTCCCTACTCCCTTTCCCTTTGCAAACTCCAGATAAGCCAGCTGATCCGAATCCACTGTGAGGACATTTATATCTCACAGGAGGATGTAGAAACCCGTGTTGTCCTCTGATACAGAGGTCACTGACACCCCACCGCCATCCCAATCTGCACCAACAGCCAATGACGCTGACAGCTCTTCCAGACACTGGGGCTTTGTAACAAACACAATGTTAGCAGCAAGATTAAACAGTAATTCATTCGAAGAGAGAATGGCTGCTTCCTGAAAGGACACGCGAGCGTCCGACACAACGGAGCAGATCCTCCCCTGTTTACAACTTCATTTGACCCGGGTCACGTTACGTCCGATCATCCCACTTTCTCACAACAGCAAACCCACCCTCCCCGACTATGATCCTACACCTTCCCTGCACTCAGCCCACGCCCAAGTCCACCCACAACCTCTACCCACACACACATAGACAGATCCCCTTCACACTAAATCCCTCCCAGCCTGGGAACCACAACTAACTGATCCCACAGCCTGGCCTCGGACGCAAAGTTAAAACTGGGGCTGCGGGTCCGGAGAGCCCGGAGCCTCCAGCCGTCCGGCAGAGCTCGTTCCCGGCACTTTTCATTGAAACATAGAAAACCTACAGCACAATACAGGCCCTTCGGCACACAAAGTTGTGCTTCCACGGCAGCTGGCCCCTGGTTTCCGCAAACCCGAAATCAGACCCTTCTTCACGGACTCCTGAACAGAATAACGGCCGGCGACAGCTCCAGTCGGCACTGCGCCTGCGTTTAGCAGGAGGTTCTGTGCTGCACCAGTCGTGGCCGGAGGTCCCTACAGAGGGACCAGTGGACGGAGGCGGGAGGGACAACGGAGAGGTAAATCACAAACACGACAAAGTCTGCAGATGCTGGAAATTCAGAGCAACACAAACAAAATGCTGGAGGAACTCAGCTGGCCGGGCAGCATCTACCGGAAAGAATCAGCAGTCGACGTTTCCAGTTGAACCCTCCTTCAGGACTGAGATGGGATGGGAGAAATATCTGAATAAAATCGGGGCGGGCGAGGAAATGTCTCGCTGGAAGGTGATAGGTGAATCCAGGTAGGTGGGAAAGCTCAAGAGCAGAAGAAAATAGAGTCTAATAGGAGAGGAGAGTGGAGAATCGGAGAAAGGGATGGAGCAGTGGATCCAGAGAGAAGTGATAAGCAGGAGAGAGGACGTGAGAAGTCAGAGAGGGAGTGGGAGGGAGGGGTGTGAATGAAATTTATTCACCGGAAGGAGAAATCTATATTTATGCTATCAGGTTGCGGGGGGGGGGGGTGCCCAGACGGAGTATAAGTTGCTGATCCTGGACACTCAGGGTGGACTCGTCTTGGCAAAAGATGGGCTGACACGTCGGAACGAGAATGGGAATCGGAATTGAAATGTTTGGACACCGGAAGTCCCGCTCTGAGCGGATAGTTCAAAGTTTAATTTATTATAAAAGCAGGTATCCATAAACAACTCTTGAGTTTTTTTTTTCTTCTTCTCCAGAGAACCACGAAACAAAAAAAGAGCATGAAAGTCGCTCAGGGAGAAGAATCAAACTACCCCCCCTCCCCCGCATAAAAAAGATCTTCATCCTGATCATCAAACCCCAAACACACCCCTCTGGAGAAAATGGAACAATAACATCGACTCCCCCCCGATAAAAAAAAACACCCCTACCCCGCACAACTGCGGAGGAGCCGGTGTCACGAGTGTCGAGGTGGCCGCATCGGGAGCAGCGGACACAACGGGCGACCCCGGAAGATTCACAGGTGAAGTGTCGCCTCACCTGGAAGGATGTTTGGACAACGGAGAGAGTTCGGCCGTCCGGCCCTTTCACTGTGACACCCCGAAATCCACATCAAATCCGTCCAAACGAATCTGGGCGAGCTTTAATGGCCAATAAATATAATTCCTCTCAGCGATCAGCTGTCTGAGTGATTCCCTGACTCTGAGAGGAGGGGGTATCTATGGTCCACACTGTCAGGGTGTTGAGTTTACCAGGAGACAAAGACTGCAGGGACGAGAGGTTTTCTGTTGACTAATACACTGTGTGTGGACCCCGCCGGCAATTCTGGTGTTGAGACCGGAATCGAGACAAACACCACGCTGCCCACTCCACCAACAACACGGCACAGCCGGACACATAACAGGGGCCTTTACATCTCACAACGCTGGATTCAGTGATGAAACCCGTGAATAATGTTGTTGTCCCTCTGAAATCATAAGGAACGCCCATTAAGGCTACACCCCTACAGGTGACCTCACACAGACTCCCCCTCCCGCCTGACGTGCTCTCCACAGCGGGATCTGCCCTCACGTGCGCGGTGTCTTAAATAAATAAATGATAGATAGATAAGGTATGGGGAAAGACGGAGAGGAGGGGCATTAACTGAAGTTAATCAATAGTAATCAATATTCAGATTCAATAAAAAGAGTAATCAATATTCATACCGTCAGGTTGTAATATCAGATGTTGTTCCTCCAACCTGAGTGTGGCTTCATCTTGAAGTAGAGGAGGCCACGGTCAGACATATCAGAATGGGAATGGGACGTGGAATTAAAATGTGTGGCCACTGGGAGGTCCTGCTTTCACTGACGGACAGAGCGTGGGTCTTCGGAAACAAAAGGATGCGCCAGCAGAGAATATGGCAGAGGATGGTTTCGATCCATCGACCCCTGGATTATGGGCCCACCACGCTTCCGCTGTTAAAAATCGGAGTAACTCAGCAGGTCCGGGCAGTATGTATGGAACTGAATACAAAGGGAACGTTTCGGGCCGGGACCTTTTATTGGAACTGGAAATGAAGAGGGGAGAGGCAATATCAATGATTGAGTTGGAATGTATGGGTTGCTTTGCTGTGAGACTCGGAGCTCAGGGTCTGTGTTTAAACAGCACATTCCTCAGAACAGGGAGCGGACTTTCTGCTGAAAACAAATCCAACTGGTTCGAAGTTTCACTCTCAGTCACGCAAACAAAGTCACTTTAGAATTCTATTCAACTATTTAATGTACAAGGGTATAATGTACAATGAAATGAATGTACAAGGGTATATGTGCTATCGTAGGGACAGAAATGTGGGGGGAGGGGGAGGGGTGGCCCTGTTGGTGAGGAAAGAGATTCAGTCCTTTGCAAGGGGGGGCATAGGATCAGGAGAAGTAGAGTATGTGTACATAGAACTGAGGAACAGTAAGGGCAAAAAGACACTAATGGGTGGTGTCTACAGGCCCCCAAACAGTAGCATGGATATTGGATGCAAGTTGAATAGGGAGTTAACATTGACATCTGGCAAAGGCAATGTCGCAGTAGTTATGGGGGATTTCAACATGCAGGTGAACTGGGAGAATCAGGTTGGTGCTGGACCCCAGGATAGGGAGTTTGTAGAGTGCCTACGGGATGCATTCTTGGAACAGCTTGTATGAGAGCCAACCAAGGACAAGGCTACTCTGGATTTAGTGTTATGTAATGAACAGGATTTGAAAAGCGATCTTGAAGTAAAGGAGCCATTAGGAGGTAGTGACCATAATATGATAAGTTTTTATCTGCAATTTGAGAAGGTTAAGGGCAGATCGGAGGTGTCAGTGTTGCAGTTGAACAACGGAGACTATGGAGCCATGAGGGAGGAGCTGGCCAAAGTTAAATGGACAGATATCCTAGCAGAAAAGACAGTGGAAGAGCAATGGCAGGTATTCTTGGGAATAATGCACAAGGTGCAAAATCAGTTCATCCCCCGGAGAAGGAAGGATTCAAAGGGGGGAAAGGGGCCACAGTGGTTGACAAAGGAAGTCAGAGATTGCATAGCATTAAAAAAGGAGAAGTATGACAGAGCTAAGATGAGTGGGAAGACAGATGATTGGAAAATTTTTACGGAACAACAGAACTTAACGAAAAAGGCAATACGGGGAGAAAAAATGAGGCACAAACGCAAGCTAGCCCGGAATATAAAATAATTTGCAAATGCTTTTTTAGGTATGTGAAGAGAAAGAAGATAGTTAAGAACAATGTTGGGCCCTTGAAGAATGAATTGGGTGAAATTGTTATGGGAAACCGAGAAATGGCAGAAGAATTTAATAAGTACTTTAGATCTATCTTCACTAGGGAAGACACAAGCAATCTCCCAGATGTTTGGATGGGCCAAGGACATAGGGTAACAGAGGAAATTAAACAGATTGACATTAGGAAGGAGACGGTGATGAGTAGACTGATGGGACTGAAGGCTGACAAATCCCCAGGCCCAGATGGTCTGCATCCTAGGGAACTAAAGGAGGTTGCTCTGGAAATTGCAGATGCATTGGTAATCATTTTAAAATATTCCTTAGATTCAGGATCAGTTCCTGAGGATTGGAGAATGGCTAATGTTATCCCACTTTTTAAGAAAGGAAGGAGGGAGAAAGCAGAGAACTATCGTCCTGTCAGCCTAACATCAGTAGTGGGGAAGATGCTAGGGTACATTATTAAAGATGAAATAGTGGCATATCTAGATAGCAGTGATAGGATTGGGCCGAGCCAGCATGGATTTACCAAGGGCAAATCATGCTTGACTAATCTGTTGGAGTTTTTCGAGGATGTAACCGGGATGTTGAACAAGGGAGATCCAGTGGATGTAGTGTACCTCGATTTTCAGAAGGCATTTGATAAGGTCCCACATAGGAGATTGGTGGGTAAAATCAGAGCTCATGGCTTTGGGGATCAGATATTGACATGAATAGAAAACTGGTTGGCAGATAGAAAGCAAAAGGTAGTGGTGAATGGGTGTTTCTCGGAATGGCTAGTGGGGTGCCACAGGGCTCGGTATTGGGACCACAGCTGTTTACGAATTATATCAACGATTTAGATAAATGCAATGAGAATAACATCAGCAAGTTTGCTGATGATACTAAGCTGGGTGGCAGTGTGACATGTGATGAGGATGTTAGGAGAATTCAGGGTGACTTGGATAGGCTGGGTGAGTGGGCAGATACTTGGCAGATGACGTTTAATGTGAATAAGTGTGAGGTTATCCACTTTGGGAGTAAGAACAGGAAGGCAGATTATTATCTGAACGGTGTAGAGTTAGGTAAGGGAGAAATACAAATAAATCTAGGAGTCCTTGTTCATCAGTCACTGAAGGTAAATGAGCAAGTGCAGCAGGCAGTGAAGAAGGCTAATGGAATGTTGGCCTTTATTACAAAGGGAATTGAGTACAAGAGCAAGGAAATCCCTTTGCATTTGTACAGGGCCCTGGTGAGACCACACTTGGAGTATTGTGCAGAGTTTTGTTCTCCAGGGTTAAGGAAGGACATCCTCCTGGCTGTCGAGGAAGTGCAGCGTATATTCACAAGGTTAATTCCTGGGATGTCCGGACTGTCTTACGCAGAGCGGTTAGAGAGACTGGGTTTGTATATGCTGGAATTAAGGAGATTGAGAGGAAAAACTTCTTCTCCCAGAGAGTTGTGGGAGTCTGGAATGCACTGCCTCGGAAGGTAGTGGAGGCCAATTCTCTGGATGCTTTCATGAAGGAGCTAGATAGGTATCTTATGGACAGGGGAGTCAAGGGATATGGGGACAAGGCAGGAACCGGGTATTGATAGTAGTTGATCGGCCATGATCTCAGAATGGGGGTGCAAGCTCAATGGGCCGAATAGTCTACTTCTGCACCTATTGTCTATTGTCTATTGTCTATTTCTGTACATGCAAAGATGCTAAACTGTTAATAGTTAATAGTTTAACTATTAACTATTTCTTCTGCAGGGAAGAGCAATAAACCAATGAATATGTAATTTATCTTATAGGATGGGCTTGAACCAGCTACGTAACCAATTACAGTTGCTGCCCTAGTTGCTGTGAAATTGCAGAATTTGACTATTTTTACTTCAAACTCACATATCTGCAGTTGTTTTAAAAGTATTTTTTCCACGATGCTTTTAAGAAAAATCACTCCATGACATTCACAAATGTGAAATTCTTTAATACAAAGACATTACACAGTGTATGAAACGTGTATGATTCCCTGTTAAAGGAAACATGCTAAATACCCCTTTAATTTTGTTGATGTAAGGTTAAAAGTGAGGGGCAAAATGGAGATGAGAATGTAATCAATGAGGGAGGGCTGAGGGAAACGGGTTTCAGGAGAAGTGGTTTCAAGTGTGGAGTGAGCACGAGGGTTGTTGGAAAAGGATGAGTGAGGGTGATGTGTGCGGAACAGAATGAGGTAAGTGCAGGGATTGGAGGAAAGAGATGTAGAAGAAAGCATCGGCTCACTACAGGAAGGATGTGGAAACCATAGAAAAGGTGAGAGGAGATTTACAAGGATTTTGCCTGGATTGGGGAGCATGCGTTTTGAAAACAGTTCGAGTGAACTCGGCCTTTTCTCCTTGGAGCGTCGGAGGATGAGAGGTGGTCTGATAGAGGTGTACAAGATGATGAGAGGCATTGATCCTGCGGATTGTCAGAGGCTTTTTTCCCCAGGGCGGAAATGGCTAACACGAGAGGGCACAGTTTTAAAGTGCTTGGAAGTAGCTGCAGAGGAGATGACAGGAGTAGGTACAGAGAGTGGCGAGTGCGTGGAATGGGCTGTTGGTGACGGTGGTGGAGGTGGATATGACAGGTTCCTTTAAGAGGCTCCTAGATAGGTACATGGAGCTGAGTGAAATAGGGGGTTATGTGTAAACCTAGGTGATTTCCAAAGTAAAGACATGTTGGACTCAGCTTTGTGGGCCGAAGGGCCTGTGTTGTGCTGTTGACTTTCTTTGTTTCAATGAAAGAGAACGACAGTGAGGAGGTATGGATGAGTGAGAGAGGTGCTGTGACTGGACGGAATAATTAGACTAACTGTTTATTCATCCACAGTGCAAAGGTTGTTAGACGTGGCTAATCACAAATCACTGAGCAAATCCAGGGTGAGATTACAGTTTTTGGTCTCTGTATTCCACACCAGGAGTTTCACCAGGGTCTGGTGTAAGCAGCTGTCTGGCCTTGCACATTCCACATTCCAGTGAGTGGTCACTCTGCGAAAATGAAATCCAATCGGTTTAACATTTCAATATCATTCCGATGTGAAAGCATTCACATTAGTATTCTGCTAAGCTATTTCTGCTGCAGGGAAGGTCAGTGAATCTGAAAACTGATATAAAGAACAGGACCAATGGTCTCGAAACTGCAACGTTATCAATTACCTGCTTGCTGTGAGTTTCCGGAATTGTACAACTTTTTCTTTCAGACTCACATTATCTACAGTTGTCTCTAAAAAAATTATTTCATGATTCTTATAAAAAAATCAGGTTGTAACATTCACCAGACCATATGACTTGGAGCAGAATTTAGCCTATCAATTCAGCTCCGCCACTCCATCATAGCTGACCCCTGATCCCACTCACTCAACCCCATACATCTGCCTTCTAGCCATAACCTTTGATGCCCTGACCGATCAGGAGACTATCAACCTCTGCCTTAAATATTCCCACAGACTTGGCCTCCACTACAGTCTGTGGCAGAGCATTCCACAGATTCACTACTCTCTGTCTAAAGAAAAAAATCATTTTTTCATCTTTTCTAAACAGTTACCCCTCAATTTTGAGGCTGTGTCCTCTAGGTTTGGATACGCCCACCATTCTCTCCACATCTAAACTCGCCGGTCCTTTCAACATTCGGTAGGTTTCAATGAGATCCCCCAGCATTCCTGTAATTCCAGTCAGTACAGGCCCAAAGCTGCCACATGCTCCTCATATGTGAACCTCTTCATTGCTGGAATCATCCTCATGAACCTCCTGCGGTCACTCAACGATGACAACACATCGTTTCCGAGATATTGGACACAAATCTGTTGACAATACTGAAAGTATGGCCCGATTAGTATCTCAGAATTTTGTACTCAGATTAGTGTACTCAGAATTTTCTCCTTGCTTTTATATTCTATTCCCTTTGAAATAAAGAACAGCATTGCACTTGCCTTCTTCACTACAGACTCAACCTTTAAATTAACGTTCAAGGAAATTAACCTTGCACGTGTACTCATGATCCTTTCTGCACTTGTGATGTTTGAACCTTCTCCCCATTTAGATGATAGTCTGCACTATTGTTCCTTCTACCAGAATGTGTTATCATACTTTTCCCAACACTGTATTCCCTTTGACACTTTTTGTCCATTCTTTCAATTTGTCTGAGTCATTGCTTCATCCGCACTACCTATTGCTCCACCTATCTTCGTATCATCCACAAACTTTGCCACAAAGCCATCCACATTCCATTATCTAAATCACTGATAAATAATGTGAAGAACTGTGGTCCCAATACTGACCCCTGAGGATCACCACTAGTCACCGGCAGCCAACGAGAAAAGCCTCCTTTTATTCCCACTGACAGCCTTCTGCCTGTCAACCATTCCCCTATTCCAGTAATGCCACAGGATTTTAGCTTTTTAAGCAGCCTCATGTGTGGCACCTTACCAAATGTCTTCTGAAAATGTAAGCAAAGTATATCCACTGTCTTCCCTTTGACCACCCTGCTGGTTACTTCCTCAAAGAACTCTAGTAGGCTTATCGGGCAAGATTTCTCTCCACAAAAACCATGATGACTTTGACTTATTTTATCATTAGTCTCCAAGTACCCCGAAACCTCATTCTTAATAATAGACTCCAACTGCTCCCCAACCACTAACATAAGGATAACTGGCCTATAATTTCCTTTTTTTTTACGGTCCTCGCATCTTAAAGAGCGGAGTGACATTTACAATCTTTCAGTCCAACATATCTGCAGGTGAAGTGTTGCCTCTCTTGGAAGGACTGGCAGGTGTAGCATTCTGGCCGCCTACAGAGATAAGTGCCAGGAGGCAGATTAGTGGGGACGGATCACTGTGGAAGTGTAGGTGAGTTAGCGTTAGTGTTAGGATCCTTTTTTGAGATGACTGAAGTTGTGGAGAATGTTGTGTTGATGCAGAACCTGACTGGGTGGTAGTTTATGACAAGAGGAAGACCATCACTGTTAAGGCAGAAGGAAATGGAGGAGATTCGGGTGAGAGCAGCATCAGTGGAAAAGGACGGGAAACGACATTCTTTGAAGAAGAACATCTGTGATGTCCTGAAGTGAAAATCCTCACCCTGGGAATAAATCTCAACACCCCCTTCTCAACACCCCTCTCCCCAAGCACCCCCTCTCTCAGCACACACCACCCCTCAGCACCCCTTTCCCCAAGCACACCCCTCTCTCAACACACCCCCTCCCTCCACACTTTCTCTACACACCCCTCTCAGCACCTCCCTCCCCAAGCACCCCCTCTCTCAACATATCCCCCTCTCTCAACACACCCTCTCCATCCACCCTTTCTCAACACCCCCCTCTCAGCACCTCCCTCCCCACGCACAACTCCTCTCAGCACACACCCCCTCCCTCAACTCCCCACCTCTCCCTCCACCCCGTCTTAGCACCTCCTTCCCTAAGCACACCGCCTCTCTCAGCACACACCCTCTCCCTCAACACCCCACCCCTCCCTCCACCCTCTCTACCCGCGCACACCCCCTTCCCTGCGCATCCCCTCTCTCCGCACTCCCCTGTCTCAGCACTCACCCCCTCTCTCAACTCATCCCCCTCTCTCAACACTTCCTTTCCCTCAACACCACCCTCCCTACCTCCATCTCCCTCTGCTACGCAGCATCGTCCTGCAAAAGTTGCTCTACTATTTACCCCTGCCGTCCCACTCCCTACTCTTCCCCTCCCTCTCACACCCCCCCCCTCACCCGGAGGGGCGTATA
Organism: Hypanus sabinus; assembly: GCF_030144855.1. Lineage (NCBI taxonomy): Eukaryota > Metazoa > Chordata > Chondrichthyes > Myliobatiformes > Dasyatidae > Hypanus > Hypanus sabinus. The sequence goes on from NW_026781357.1 coordinate 209,581, forward strand.
TAAAGTGGGGAAAGAGAAGAGGGGTGCGAAGGGGATAGACAGTCCGTACCTGGAGAGGAAAGAGAAGACGAGGGGTGAAGGCGCGAGAGAGCGGGGTAGGGTGTAGGGAAAGAAGGAAAGGGAGAGTAGGGAAAGAGGAAGGAGCGTCTAGCGGGGAGGAGAGAGCATGGGATGAGGAGAGAGCGGGAGGAAAAGAAGACGGGGGTGGGATTGGGAGGAGAGCACAACGGGGAGGGGCGGGTGGGAGGAGAGCAAGTGTTTTTGTAATGAGCGACTGACACTGTATAACCAAATGATCTCGGGTGTAGCGGCTCAGACTGAAATCTGCGTGCACGGTGAGCACCGTTCACCCGGGACCGCACTGAACTCGGTCCGGTTTCAACATCACAGTAAGTGTTGTCTCCGATTCTCCAGAATCAGGGAACGTTTTCAACGGGATTCGGCTTCTGTCGGGACCGGGAGGGAATTCAGTGGGAGAAGGGGAATCTGAAATCTTCAAATTAACGAATTAATTATTGACCAAATGGATTAAAAGAAACGATTACCTTCAATTGCAAACCTTCTCCAGTTGTTCTCGTCGCTGCCGAAAAGCCTTTCGCACCGACAATGATATGCGCAATGTCCCCACGGGGCAGGGAAATAGTCTCTGTCCCTCTCCTCCCTCTCACCCCTCTTACTCACTCACTCACTCACATACACACGAAAAACTATTCGGAATACAGAACTACTCTAAGATGTTGCCGTTCGGATCGTCGCAGTGGACAATGCTGCAGATATATTTATTTAATTAAATTGTGTATTTTTAATAGATATGTAAAAACTCTTAAAGTCCGATCGGAATTCAAACAAGTCGAAATTCAGATTGCAGACACTGGTGAACTTTCTTTTCTATATCATCGGTGTTTTTATTTATTTTCCCCCTGTAACAGAAATATTTAAACGCAGTGTTAAATTAGCTTTGTTCACAGTTGAAGGTGAGTGCGGAAAGTCGAACTGGTTTGTATGGTTTCAGCAGAGAAGCCGTTCCCCGCTCTGAGGGATGTCTGTGTGTTGGAATTCGCCCCGTGGACACAGAGAATCGTGCTGTGAGTTTTCACAGATTAGCACCCCCCCTTCCCCTCCTCCCCCGAAGCTACTAAATGACCCTCGCCTGACTGTCTGCTGTAAAGTTAGAATCTACCCACACGGAAACTGAACATTCTTAAGGTGAGAATAATTCAGCTTCTGATATTTATTTCCGATCTTTATTTCCAACCGACACGTTACCTGCGTTTTGGATTAGTGATCAAGAAGTTACTTGCAAACAAGCGAAAATTTACAGATTCCGGAGCAACACACACGAAATGTTGGAGAAACTCAGCAGGCCAGACAGCATCTATGAAAAGAGTGAACGGACGACGTTTTGGGCCAAAATCCTTCGATATGACTCCTTTCCGAGATGTTGCCTGGCCTGCTGATTTCCTCCGGCATTTAGTGTGTTTTGCAAGAAGTTATTCGCTCTATTTCAAGTCTCCTCTGTCGGTCGTGGTATTTGTGTTCTTGCATTATCCTGTCTGCACGGTTGAGATTCTCCACTGTTTATGTCAAGGTTAAAAACAGTTCCCGAATCAGGGGTTACGATTCGAAAGCAAGCGTGGGAAAAGTTATTTAGCCAACACGGCTTCTAATAATAGAAAACAGAACCGCGTTACAATAAGTATCTGTTACTAAAAGTTAAATTAAATAAGTATTGCAAAAATAAATTCAGTGAAGTACGTTCGTGGGTTCCATGTCAATTCCGAAATGGGATGGCAGAGGGAAGGAAGCGGTTCCTGAGTAGTTGAGTGTGTGCCCTCAATCTCCTGTACCACCTTCCTGCTGATACCAACGAGAAGAGGGCATCTCCTTGGTGAAGCAGATCCCTAATGATTGATGCCACTGTTTTGTAATAGCTGCCGTGCATTCTTTGTAACTGCATCGGTATGCTGGGCCCTGGAGATCCTCAGAGATGCTGACACACAGGGACATGAAGTTGCTCTTCCTGGGCACTGGTATAATTGTTAGCCTTCTAAGGGATGTTCAAACTTCCAACTGCAGCAAAAATGACCCCATCTCTGAAGCATTCACAGAATACAACTCCTGTTTCTCTGGGGTGGCTGAAATCCCTTGTAAATCTGTGTGACGACAGCACCCACCACTTCCTCACTCTCCTGAAATTGGCGGAAACACCAAAAAATCCCCACGATGTATTTTATTGAAGGAAAGGCAGATGAGCTTAGGTCATGGATTAACACATGACATTATGATATTGTCACCATCAATGAGCCTGGCTTGCAGAGAACTGGCAGATCAATATTCTGGGGTTCTGTTGTTTTGCACAGGACAGAGCGTGAGGGATTAAAGGGGTAGGGGTGGTTTCACTCAGGGAAACTGTCACGGCAGTGTGCAGAAAGGGCAGATGGGAGAACTCATCTAGTGAGGTTTTATGGGTAGATCGGAGAAATAAAATTTGTTTGAACATGTTAATGGGTCTATCTTATAGACCACCCAAGAGTCTGTGGGATTTAGAGGATCAAATTAGTAGACGTCAGAGAACATTGCAAGAACCATAATTTGTTATAATATGATTTTAACCCTCCACATACAGACTGGAACTCTCATACTGTAGATGTACTCATGTAGTTGACAAATGTCTCACAGAAGTTTCATTAATCAGTACATTGAAGTCCCAAAGACTCAAGTGTGATACTTGATCTCCCATTGGGGACTGAGACAGGACAGAGGTAATAGAAGTCTGTGTAGGGAAACTGTTTGCATCTGGTGATCACAATGCCATCAGATTCAAAGGAAGTATGGCGAACGACAGCTCTGCTCCGTGGTATTGAGGCCCTGGTAAAGAAACAAAAACGTACAAACAAGCTGGATGAACTCAGCAGGTCGGGCAGCATCCGTCATCAGACTGATTACGGACATCCAACATGACTTTGTGTGTTCTAGACAATCTACTGAGTTTTTCAAAGAGGTGACAAGGAATGTTACCAGGAAAGTTGATGAAGGCAAGGCTCTAGATATTGTCTACATGGACTTTAGCAAGGCATTTGGCAAGGTCCCGCATAGGGTGTTGACCAATAAATTTCATTCTCTTGGCATTCAAGTTGATTTATTAAATGGGAGTAGACATTAGCATAGAGGAGAAAGGCAGATAGTGGTAGCAGATGGTTGCCTTTCTGACTGGAGACCCGTGACTTGTGGATTTCCAGAGGGATCGGTGCTGATATCCGTTGTTGTTTGTCAACTTTATAAATGATCTCGATGATAATTAGATTATCCGGATCAGCAAATTTGCAGATGGCACCAAGGTTCGGGGTGTATTTGACAGCGAGGAAAACTAACAGAGCTGACAGCGAGAGCTGCGCCAGGAGTAAAAATGTCTGACAATGGCAGATGGAGTTTAATGCAGGCTTGTGAGCTGTTACGCTTCAGTAGGATCAACCAGGGTGGGTCTTACACAATGAAGGGTTCGGCACTGAGGGGTGCGGTAGGACAAAGGCATCCGGGAATACGGATCCATAACTCACTAAAAGTGGCAGCACACCTAGATAAGTTAGTAAAGAAATCTATGGCGCATTCGCCTTCATAAATTAAAGTATTCAGTACAGGTGACTGCATAGTATAAGATAGTTATGAGGCCTAATTTGGAGTATGTTTGCAGTTTATGTCACCTACCCACAGGAAAGATGTAAATAAGGTTGACAGAATACAAGGAAAATTTACAAGGATGTTGCTGCGATTGGGGGACCTGAGTTATAAGGGAAGATTGAATATGTTACGACTTTGTTCCTTGGAACGCGGACGATTTGGGGGAGATTTTATGGAAGTCTACATAATCATGAGGGGTATAGACAGGGTAGATGGGGTTGAGGGATGAGGCTAGTGAGAGTTAGGTCAGGGGACAGAGGGGAGTGAGGCTCCCATTTTTAATCGGCAAACAGCTCCCCCCTCCCCCATGCTCATCTCAATCAGTGCGTCCTTCCCTCCCTGTCGACCATTTTAACGTATGTGACGATTTTCAGTGAGTGCGTCACTCCCTCCCTCGGTAAAACCTCTGGCCATTTGGAATAAATGACTTTTAAGAGAATTAAATTCGGCAAGTATTTCCAGCGCGGTGTGGAATGAAACCGTGGGCGGGGAGAGTTTTTGTGACAATAGTTGTCCAGATGGAAATGCAAACATCTCTCCCAGTTGTTTTCCAGTTCGTAGAAATATATAGTCGAACGTGTTTGCTTTAACTTCAGCAGAAGTGCAGCCCCCTGTACCTGAACAGGCGAGGGAGGTTTGAGCTGAAACTCTACCCATGTCAGGCAGACTTTCTTACACAGAGGGCGGAGTTCAGACCTTCCCACTGGTTGCGATGAAAGAAAAAGGAGAGATCCACACGGAAACCCGGACAGAAAGGTTAACGCAGCCTGTTTGTTTTCCTCTTTAGGGTTGCGACATTGACTCCACTCCCGCCTCCTCCCACTGTCAGACCCGTCCTGAGCCGGTGAGAGTTAGTGTGACCCGGACTGCGGCAGTCCCGCTCTACCCCGGCTCACCCGGCCCTGTCCATCTGTAATGAGCGGCGGACACATCACAGCCCAGCGGCCTCGGGAGCAGCAGCTCCGTACAGGGTGAGCACACCGTGCAGGACCATTGTTGGTCACCGGGGAAGTCGGACTGTGATTTGCTGGGACCACACTGAACGCCGGCCGATTACAGCATCAGAGGTAAGTGTTGTCTATGATTCTGCACAGCTATTCAGGATTTAGAGCGAGGCTCGGATTTGGTCAAAACCGGGAGTGAATTTAGTGGGAGAAGGGAGTTCTGACACGTTAATGTTAACGAGGCAATTACTGTCCAAATGGATTAAGAGAAACGACGTATTTGCCGTCAACCAGAATTACTCTCCTGGGTGATTACTACTGAATGTGAGCAGAAAGCATTTTCACCCCGGTAGTGACATATGAAATATCCAAAGGAGCAGTCACCCGTCACCGATCTTTCTGAAACAAGATAAATCAGCAGATGCTGGAAATCTGAGCAACCCAAACAAAATGCTAAAGGAACTCTGCAGGCCAGGCAGCGTCTATGGAGAAAAGAACAGTCGACCTTCGAGACCCCAGCTAATGGAGTTTACATCGCGTCATTGGTTCTATCGCTCTTCCCTGCACCACAAAGAGTTAAACTTTCTTCACGCTTGAATGACAGTGTTTTCACTGGAACACTGGAATTTAGGAGGATGAGAGGGGATCGGATTGAAACATATAAGATTATGAAGGGCTTGGACACGCTGGAGGCAGGAAAAATGTTGCCGATGTTGGGGAAGTACAAATCAGAGGCCACAGATTAAGAATAAGGGGTAGGGCGGTAGGCCATTTAGAACAGAGTTGAGGAAAAACTTTTTCACCCGGACACTTGTGGATCTACGGAATGATCTGCCTCAGAAAGCAGTGGAGGCCAGTTCTCTGGATGCTTTCAAGTAAGAATTAGATAGAGATTTTAAAGACAGCGGATTCAAGGGATATGGGGAGAAGGCAGGAACGGGGTACTGATTGCGGATGATCAGCCATGATCACATTGAATGGCAGTGATGGCTCGAAGGGCCGAACGACCTACTTCTGCACCTATCGTCTATAAAACTGTACCGTCCGGCGTGAACAAACATTCCACTCTCAAAATCATTGAGATCACATGTCCCCTCCATTGCGATGTTTGTCTGAGACAGAACGTATCCTGTGCAAAAGAAAAAGAAATTATGAGAACTACTCACACTGCAGGTTATAGCGGGGGAGAGGACGGCGGGGAGGGGTGTAAAGAGGTGATGGTTCTATTGTCTAGTCGGTTGGTGGGACCTGTTGTGGATCACTGCCTGCAGTCTTGATTCCCTTCTTTCAGAAGTGTGTGGATCAAAAGAAGGTTTAACAGAGAGACATCTGCACCATGTGAGTTGTCCCGTGAGGAAACCTCTGTGCTCTTGGCTTTTTTCAGTGATTGAGAAGAATTCGACATGACCTAAGTTTACCGGATGGTGTATACGTTGCAGTTTTTTTTTTAAATAACGATGTACTTGATTGTATCCGTAGTAGTTTGGTAAAATCAGTGGGGTATTTGATGAGAAATAAAGTATACTGCGGCTTCTTGACAGGGACGTCGACAGAATAGTTCCTGTTCTGGCAGGAACTGAAAGCAGTTGAAGACAGTCTCCCTCCTCTTCTCCCTCCACCCTTTTCACCCCCTCTCTCCGCCCTCTCCCGCTTTCTCAGACCCCACTCTCTCCCCCACTCTCCTACACTCTCCCCCGCTCTCCCACTCCTCTTTCCCCCCTCCCCTTCTCTCCCCATCTCCCCTCCTCTCTCCCCACTTCTCCTCCCTGACCCCCTTCTCCCCCTCCCCCCTCTCCCCTCTGCCCCTCTCTCCCCATCTTTCTGTGCTCCACTTCCTTCCTCTCCCCCTCTCTCTCCTCCCGTCTCTGGAATGGTCTCCTCAACATTCAGCAGAAGCAGATTATTACCATTAATTCTGTAATCCCTGCATTGTAATTATCATTGCCAGGTGCATGTCTGTTTTCCTTAAAAACAACACACACACAGTAAAAATCTTCCATGTCCGTAATGCCACACAGTTTTGAAGACGATATCGAACAGGATAAACATGGAAATCCTCTCCTGACGAGGGACGTATTGAAACACCACAACGTTCCCCACCCAGTACGGTCTGTGTGTGTACTTGGTGCTGAGCTTCTCTTTCTGTTCCAGCGAGTCCGAGTCCCTGAACTTAGTGGGTGCAAACAGTAAGTGAGCACACCGTGAGCAATATTCAGTTGATAACACACATGTAAACCTGAGCTACACATCATTCAGCATGTAATTCCACACCCTGCTCCACAACGCATTAAGTATATGACACAAAAGCTGATTCAAGCAAATGATTCCATTGTGCTGTTCGGTCCAGGCCTCATTGCACGGTGACACAGATTACATCCAGTATCTGTCCACAACTCGATCTGCGCCAGGGAGCAACCGCGACCCGCATCCCGGCTCCGATCAGTTGGTGTCAACACACTAATTCATTGCAACAGGCTCAGAATGCTGGAGGAACTCAGCGGGCCAGGCAGCATCTATGGAAAACAGGACAGTCGACGTTTTGGGCCGAGACCCTTCTGCAGCACCACGTTGCGGAACACCGACACTTTGTCTGCCGGAAAAAGCAGAAGCTCCCAGTGGCCAGCCATTTAAATTCCACTTCCCATGCATATTCCGACATGTCAATCCCTGGTCTCCTCCACTGTTGTGGCGAGGCGACATTCAGACTGGAGGAGCAACATCTTATATTACGTCTGGATAGCCTCTCACCTGATAGCATGATCATTAATTTCTCAAACTTCAGGTAATAGCTCCCCCCACTTCATCATTCCCCATTCCCCTTTCCCTCTCTGGCGTTAACTCTTTACCTGCCTATTGCCTCTCTCCGGTGCACTTTTCTTTTCCCCTGGCATTCTGTCCTTTCCTCTTCTCCGGACGTGAATCACTTTCACCAATCAATTTCCCAGCATTTTATGTCATACCTCCCCCTCCCTGTTTCACCTATCACTTTCTGCTTCTTCCTCCAATCCCCTTCTCTCTCCGTCTAGCTGTGACCCAACATCTTCCTTTTTTTTTGTTTTCTCCAGTCCTGCTGAAGGGTTTGGGCCCGAAACTTCGACTGTTCTCCTTTCTGTAGATGCTTCTTGGCCTGCTGAGTTCCTCCAGCATTTCGTGTTTGTCGTTTGGATTTCCAGCTTCTGCAGACTTTCTCTTGGCATTAATTTATTGTATACTTGGGGATCAATTTATTTTCTGACTGAAAACGGTAGTGACAGCTAAAGGCAAAGATCGTTGTGGACTTATTGGAAAGACACAACATCAGGACGGGCAATGTGAAGTCGGGTGAAAAGTTATGCTTTTGGAATAATATTTTCTTTTGAACTCTGGTCCTTCAATTTCACCAGATTTAACTGTGCTTCCACTGCCTGGAGCTCCACTGATCTCAGAGTCAGCCCTTTTATAAAGCAAATTTAAACAATTGTCAACAATGAGGCCAGTAAAATAATGCGCAAGGCGGCAACTGTGTCGAGATTACAATCTGGAGATAACCACGCCCTAAAAAGTACAGATGAGCGTTCACTTGCTGGAGATAAGTGACCTGATCAAGCAGATAAAATTATCACTAATGGGTCTATTTGCGTTCCTCCCGTTCAGATCCCTGAAAGCTGCCTCACGGGGATGCGGGGGTTTATGGGGGGGGGGGTGCTATGTTTACTGAATGATGAAAATCCCTTTAACATTAAATTCACTGGATGTGTTTTTGTCAGCCAGAGGATGTTGAAGCGAGATTTAATAAAATTCATATGCTGAATTTACTGTGACCGATCTAGTTCAATTTGTGATCTCAGCGCCTTAATCCTGCCTCTCACCTGTAACATGTCACTCACATGTCCTTCAAGGACCATTACACTGCAGAGGTTACAGAATTATTTGCAATAATGTGCTTCTCCTGAATATTGAGGAGGTCATTCCAATGAGACACTAGACCCAGAGAGAAGAAAAAACAACTCAACTGTCTACAACTGGCGATAGCCAGTTTCAGTTCTCCCACAACAGAGACTATTTTGTTCACGTCCCTGTCAAGACGCCGCGGGATACTTTATGTCTCATCAAAGACCCCACTGATTTTACCAAACTGCTATCGATGCAATCAAGTACCTTGTTTTTGTTTAAAAAAAAAGACTGCGATGTATAGACCACCCTGTAAACTTAGGTCATGTCGAATTCTTCTCAATCACTGAAAAAAGCCAAGATCACAAAGGCTTCATCACAGGACAACTGACAAGATGCAGATAACTCTCTGTTAAACCTTCTTTAGATCTCTCACCTACCCACACACTTCTGACAGAAGGGCATCAACACTGCCGGCGGTGATCCACTACAGGTCTCTACAACCGATTATATAATGGGACCATCAGCTCTTTAAATCCCCCCTCCCCTCGCTATAATCTGCAATGTGGGTAGTTCTCATAAATTCACCCTCTCCCTGCAGCTACCGACCGAAATGACGCCTAGGATGGACAGATAGTGTTGTTACGAACCTCGTAACTGGGTCACTTACCAGCAAAGACAGAGAGGTCCTTTGAAGTCTGATGATAGGATTTTTAACAGTATTTATTGGTAAAAATACACAAAAATAATATCAATGCAAACATACAGATAATATACGTCGTCAATACTATATCTAAAAGTGCGGGTATGATAATAATCAATAAGAAGTGGCTGTATCGTTGTCCAGGGGAAAATGTATTGTCCGATGGAAATATAAAAGTCACTCTGTTCATTCAGGCTGCAGCCTTTGGTTGGAGAGAAAGAAAGAGAGAGAGAGAGAGAGAGAGAGAGAGAGAGAGAGAGAGAGAGAGAGAGAGAGAGAGAGAGAGAGAGAGAGAGAGAGAGAGAGAGAGAGAGAGAGAGAGAGAGAGAGAGAGAGATTTGGAGAATGTATTGTCCGATGGAAATATAAAAGTCACTCTGTTCACGCGGCTGCAGCCTTTGGTTGGAGAGAGAGAGAGATTTGGAGAAACTTGCCAATTCCTTTTATGATTTCGATCCGTCAGAGTCTCGTTGGTGTGGCCGTTCACTTGTGGCCTCTCCTTTAGCTAAGCCGTTCTTCCGTGGTAAGGCCGCCAATCCCAGGCAAGGGAAAGGACGCACACGAACCCCCCACCGGCTGACGCTATTAAACGCTGTCACGGGATTCCTAGCGTTTCTCCTGGTGCGTCTGAAGGGGTTGTTCCCCAGACCCTCTTTTATCCTTATTCACGGGGTCTCAGATGTCAATCAGGTTGGGATGATGCAATCCCTCAACCAGCCCACTCTGGTCATCCCCTGAGGGCTTCAATGAATAGTACAGTACTCAATACACAATTCCGTCTCCCAGAGACAATGGCCGTTATCCGTGGCTTTGTCTCGCTGAGGCCAGGACACATTCCAAACCTTGTCGATTCTCACTCATTTCCTGGGTCCCAGACCCGAAATAATAGTGATCTTGCGATTCTCAAAAAGGAGGGGGCGACTTTGTACCCTTTGCCCCTCAGAGGTGTGGCACATTCGTAACAGAGTCGATCCCGCCAGCGAAGGAATAAACAAAGCGAATCCTCGGTTCCGTCAGTCAGCGATCAGTAAAGCCCCGGGTGTGGAGAGGCCGGCCTCCTGCTGGAAACTGTAGCCCGGGGACAGTTCCCAACATCTGGAAGCTAGCTCCTTCCTCGCCTTTGCTGTTCATTCGCAACTGCATTGAAAGTGCGACGTTTCCATTAACACTTCCAACTACACCAGTTTCCCGCCGGGCATGCACAGGAAGTTGATCTAATTAGTCGAAGGGAATTATTATTTCTTTCAAAAGCGATTCACCTACAGTTCTACTGTTCAATCCACCAATACGTTCTCAATCTCATTTAAGTGTTCACAGAAGTGGCTAACGGGCTTTATGATGTTTATATTTCAGTATACAGAGCTTCTTACCGTGTACCGCGGCTCCAGGTTCTGTTACCACCCTGTCCCAGTGAGGCTGTGTTACGGGTTCTGTAAGTAATGGACACACGCTAGTTCATGTTCAGTCTGCTCCTGGTGATAATCATTAACTAAACTCAGAGCTTCATCAGCGGGTCTCTCCTTCTCCTAGTCCTTGGAACAGGGTACGTTCGGTCTCTCAAACACATCAGAATGGGGATGAAATGTGATCTCAGTGACTTAGGACGTGGAATGGTTGTTAATGCCAGACGGCGCAGTTTATAATATCGCAGAAACTGCGGATTTCCTGGGATTGTCGCCTTCAGCAGTTTCAGTTTGCGGAGAACAGCACAGAAAAGAAGTAAGGCTGCGGCAGTTCCGTGAGCAAAGACTCCTTATGAATGAGAGAGATCGAAGGGAAAAGGCCAGACTGATTCTATATGTCAGGAAGACGACAGTATCTCAAATAACCACGCTACAACAATAGCGTGCAGAGAGGCATCACTGAACGTGTAACATGGCGAAGACTGAACTGGGCGGCTTACAGCTGCAGAAGACCACGGACATACACTCAGCGGCCACACTATTAGGTACAGGAGGTGACCGTGAGATGTACTTCAGAAAGTTTTATTTCAGATAGTCTTAAGATAGACTCTACCTTTGCGCAAGATAGCACAAAAACATACAGAGCGAAACAAATAAACAAGTGCCGAGCTCTTGATTCCGTTCCCAGTGAATTCCCTGGGCCCACCCTGCGGAACGTTCAGTTGAGATCACGCTCAGCAACCCGGACCTCACACTGATCGGGATGTAACTCCACACCCCGCTCCCCAGTGCTTGAACTGAAGGACACCAAACCTCAGTCAGGCAAATGGTTGTATTGTGTCGTTCGGTACCGGCTTACGATTGTACTTCGGTGCACAGTGACAAAGATTACATCCAGAATCCCTTTCCAATTCAGTCTGCTCCAGGGTTCCTGTTTCCTTTCGGTTGGTCTGATCGAATTAATTTATTGTTTAGTTCTGGACCAGTTTATTCTCAGACTGAAAAGCCCAGTGACAGCTGAGGGCAAAGTTCAATATGGGTTTATTAGAGAGAGACACCAGCAGGACGGACTCTATCAACTCTGGTTGGGAATACTCTTCCTTGTGAACAGTGGACAGTCGCTTTCGCCAGGTGTGACGGTACCCCATCTGCTGCAGCTGCACTGACATCAGAGTCGGACCGTTTATAAAGCAACCTTCAATATTTGTCCACAATGGGGCCTCTATAATAATGGGCAAGGCAGCAACGGTCTGGAAATAACCACGCCCTAAAGAGTACAGCAAGATAAGAATATATTTCCACAGATCAGTGTTCACTTACTGGAAATAAATAAAATTATTAATCAGATAAAATATGACGAATGTGTCTGTTTACTTTCCTCCCGCTGGTGTGCTTCCCCGCCCTCACATTTACAGATACCGGAGCCGTTTCTCCTTACTGTGTGATGAATATTCTGTCTCCTGAATATTGAGGCCGGTCATTCCCATGACACGCTGGACCCACAGAGAGAGGGAAAACATCTCAACTGTCTTCAACTGGCGGTGCCTGGTTTCAGATCCTCACACAACAGGAACAATTTTGTACACTTCCCTGTCAAACTCCGCGGGATACTTTGTCCCATCGAAGTTCCCACTCATTATACCAAATTACCGCGGATACAATGAAGTATATTGTTGTTTAAAAAAAAAACTGTAATGTGTACAAGCCCCTGTTTTATGTCACACCACAAGTCAAGATCACAACAGATTCCTCATACAAAATCTCGCAGGGACAAATATCTGTCTGGTAAACCTTCTCTCGATTTCCCACCTCGCCACTGACTTCTGACAGAAGCGAAACAACACTGCAGACGGTGATCCACAACAGGTCTCAGCAACCGACTATATAATGGAACTATCAACTCCTCACATCGCCTCCCCCCACAGCAAGTCAATGCATTCAGTTAGATGCAGGGAATTATTAATTCATTTAACAGCGAGTCGCTACAGTTCTAATGTCGATGAACACAATATGTTATCAATCCCATTCGTGTTCATAAAAGTGTCTAAATATCTTTATGATGTTTATATTTCAGTATATAGCGCTTCTTACCTTGTACCGCGGCTCCAGGTTCTGTTACCACCCTGTCCCTGTGAGGCTGTGTTACGGGTTCTGTAAGTAATGAACACACCCTGGTTAATGTTCAGTCAGCTCCTGGTGATAATCATTAACTAAACCCACAGCTTTATCAGCCGGTCTCTCCCTATCATGTTCTTTCGTAAAGGGTACGTTCTGTCTCCAGCAAACATCACAATGGAGATGAAATGTGATCTGGATGATTTTAGGGTGGAATATTTGTTGTTTCAGACGGTTCAGTTTGAATATCGCAGGAACTGCTGAAATCCTGGGATTGTCAAGTTCAACAGTCTCAGTTTTGCGGAGAATGGTGCTGGGAAATGAATCAGGTTGCGGCAATTCTGACAGCAAAAACGTCTTAGTAATGAGAGAGGTCGGTGGAGAAAGGCGGGATCGATTCAATCTGCCAGGAAGACAACAGTAACTCAAATAAGCACGTTACTCCTGCACTGTGCGGAGAGGCATCGCTGGACGCGTAACGTGTCGAACATTGAACCAAATGGGCTCCGGCAATAGGAGACCACGGACATAGAGTCAGTGGCTGTATTACTGGGTACCGGAGGAACACAATACAGTGCACACAGACATTCGTTGTCAACAGCCAATGACATTTAAATCAGCAAGTTTTATTTTAAATATCACTGACAGATACTTGCTGTCTTTGCTAGAATAGCACACTCACTCCTGCAGAAAAATCAGGCGGATCCGCAAAACCACACTATTTTAAAGACAGTAATGAAATGGTAGAAAAACTAGAATTCCTGCCATCACAAGTGGACGCATTAACTTATCGTAAAGTTGCCCACACAGTACAGTCTCCGTGTTTACTCTGTGCTGAGCTCCTGGTTCTGTTTCCAGCGAATCCGAGCACCTGTATCTCACGACAAATCGATCAGCTCCAGGGAGCAACCGCGACCCGCATCCTGGTTCAGATCGGGTGGTGTCATTTCGCATTAATTTATTGTTTACTTTGGGACCAATGTACTGTCAGACTATAAACTTCAGTGACAGCTGAGGGCAGAAATCGCTGTGTGCTTATCGCTGTGGGCCGAGATGGCCTGTTTCCGTGCTGTGATTGTTATATGTTATATGGATATAGGAAAGACACAGCAGCAGGATGGGCCATGTGAACTCTGGTAAAAAGTTATGATTTTGGAACAATCTTTTCTTTTGAACACTGGACATTCACTTTCGCCAGATTTAACCGTGTCCCGGTAACGTGCAGCATCACCGATCTCACTCAACAACTTTATAAAGCAAACTTAAATATATGTCCACAATGGGGCCATTACAATGATGGGCAAGGCAGCAGCTAAGTGGAGATTGCAAACTGGACATAGCCTCAGCCAAAAGAGTACAACATATTTCACCATCTGATTAGTGTTCACTTACTGGAAATAAATAACCTTATCAATCAGATGACTTTCATGACTACCGGTTCTATTTACATTACTCCCGTCGGTGTGTTACCCCGCTATCACCATTACTTTGCAAATACCCGAGCTGTTTAAAGAAGAGGAAGTGCTGGCGCTATTAAGGATAGTGGATAAGTCTCCAGGACCTGATAGGATATTTCCTGGGAATTTGAGGGAAGTTAGTGCAGAAATAGCAGGGGCTCTGACGGAAATGTTTCAAATGTCATTATAAACGGGGATGGTGCCGGAGGAATTGCGTATTGCTCATGTGGTTCCATTGTTTAAAAAGGGTTCTAAAAGTAAACCTCGCAAGTCTAGGCCTGTAATTATGACATGAATGATGGGTAAATTAATGGAAAGTATTCTTAGAGATGGTATATATAATTATCTGGACAGACAGGGTCTGGTTAGGAACAGTCAACATGGATTGGTGCGTAGAAGGCCATGTTTGACAGATCTTATTGAATTTCTTAAAAATTTCTAAAAATTTATTACATTTTTAGAAATTTACAAAGAATAAATGAGGTTATAAAATAGTAAGAAAAAGAAAAATAATATTAACCCTCTCCCCTCCCCTTAACCCTCCCCCCTTAACGCTTGTCTAAAGAAAGAAAAAAAAGAAAGAAAGAAGAGAAGGATTGCCTGGATACCGGAGGATCCCCACATGCTCCATGAAGTTCAAAATAATTTTAATATTTATTTTTACTTTCCCCAATTACTTTATAATTTTATCTCCAAAGGACCTATGTATTTAATTCCATCCTTTGTAGGTATGGGAGCCAAATTTTCAAAAATATATCATATTCATTTTTGAGATTGTATGTAATTTTTTCAAGTGGAATACAACTATGTATTTCATTATTCCAACGATCCATAGTTAAATATAATCAGATTTCCATGTAACTGCGATAACTTTTTTGGCTACTGCCAATGCAATTTTTATAATTTTTTTCTGATACTTATTCAATTTAAGTTTCGGTATTGTCCCTTCAATGTATCCTAATAAAAATAATACTGGACTATGTGGGAGTTGTATTCCAATAATTTGTTCCAATAAAAGTCTCAGATTTATCCAAAATGGTTGAATCTTAAAACAAGACCAAGTAGTATGTAAAAAAGTACCAATTTCTTGATTACAGCGAAAACATTGGTCAGACATATTTGAATTTAATCTATTTATTTTCTGTGGTGTTATATATCATTGATGTAAAATTATATTGTATTAATCTAAGTCGAACATTTATTGTATTTATCATACTATCAGAACATAATCTTGACCAGCTTTTTCCATCAATTTTAACATTCAAATCAGATTCCCATTTTTGTCTTGATTTATGAATTCCTGATTTAATTATCTGTTTTTGAATCAAATTGTTCATACAAGATGTATTTCTTTAATTTTTACTTTTTGAATTAATATTTCTATTTCACTAGGTTTTGGCATGAACATTGTTTGACCAGCTTTTCTCGTAAATAATCCTTTAATTGAAAATAACAGAAAAGAGTGTTCTTTGATATTTTATATTTATTTTTTAATTGATCAACCGACATCAATATACCTCATTCAAAACACTCACCTATATATTTAATCCCATTTTGGAACGAATTATATAAAAGTTTATTATCCATTGTAAAAGGAATAAGCCTATTTTGAATTAAAGTTCTTTTTGCTAATAAAGATTTCTTTATCTCATCGTCCATATTTACCATTCCATAAATCAATCAAGTGTCTTAATATAGGAGATTTTTTTCCCTTATCCATTTGGATTCCCATTTATATATAAAATCATCTGGTATGTTTTCTCCTAGCTTATCTAATTCTATTCTAATCCATGCTGGCTTTTCTTCATCAAAAAAGACGCAATAAATCTAAGTTGATTTGCATAACAATAATTCTTAAAATTTGCAATTTGTAACCCTCCTAAATCAAATATACATGTCAATTTTTCCAACGATATTCTTGACTTCTTTCCTTTCCAAAGAAATTTCCTTACATATCTATTCAGTTCTTGAAAAACTTCTGAGGTAATTGTATTGGTAAAGTTTGGAATAAATATTGCAATCTAGGAAATATATTCTTTTTTACAGCATTAACTCTACCTATTAATGTTATTGGTAACATAATCCATTTATCAAGATCCTCTTTTATTTTTTTAATAATGGCAAATAATTTTGTTCATATAATTTTTTTACATCATTATCAACTCTAATACCTATATATTTTATCCCATTTATTACCATCGAAATTGAGTTACTAATCGACATTGATTATAATTTCCTTTGGTAAGGGGTAAAATTTCACTTTTATCCCAATTTACTTTATACCCTGATACCCATATTCTTCCAATCTAAAAGATAATCTTTGCAAAGATTGCAATGGGTTTGTTAAATAAATCAAAACATCATTAGCAAATAAATTAATCTTATATTCTTCTTGATTAACTCTGAAGCCCCCAATGTCTGAATCTGTTCTAATTAATTCAGCTAATGGTACTATTGCCAATCCAAATAAAGCAGGTGATAATGGGCAGCCTAGTTGACCTCGTTAAGCAAAATGGTGTTGAAATCTGACCATTTGTAACTACTTTAGCTTGAGGATTAGTATTTCTGGTTTAAATGCATTGTATAAAAGATTTTCCTAACTCATATTTTTCCAATACCTTAAATAAAAAATCCCATTCCAATCTATTAAATGCTTTTTCTACATCCAAAGCAACTGCCACACTCATTTTCTCTCTTTTTTGTGCCAAATGAATTATACTAAGTAACTGGCTTATATTATCCATTGATTGTCTGTTTTTAATAAAACCTGTTTATCCATATGTATTAATTTTGGTAAATATTTAGATATTCCTTTAGATAAAATGTTGCTATTATTTTATAATCTGTATTCAACAAAGAAGTAGGCCTATATGATGTTGGGTTTAAAGGATCTCTATCTTTTTTTGGCAGAACAGTTATAATCGCTGTTAAAACTGCATTCTTTGCACTTGATATATTTCTTCCATAAAAGGAGGAATTAATCAATCTTTAAACCTTATGAAATTCAGGAGGAAAACCATCTTCTCCTGGGGATTTATTACTCTGAAGTGATCCTAAAGCTTCTTCAACCTCTTTTAATGTAAAGGGCATATCTAATCCTTTCTGTTCTTCCAAATTTAATTTTGGAAGGGTTATTTATGATAAAAATGTATCTATCTCAGTAATCGTATTTTGTGATTCTGATTGATATAGTTCAGTATAATTTCTTTTTAGTTTCATTAATTTGTAAGTGACCTTATACACACTTGTTCTAATTGCATTTATTGTTTTAGAAGCCTGTTCTGTTTTCAACTGCCAAGCAAGAATCTTATGAGATCTTTCACCTAATTCATAATATTTCTGTTTAGTTCTGATAATTACTTTTTCTGTACGATATGTCTGGTGTATTATATTGTAGTTTTTTTTATTTAAAATTGTCTTCGTTTTTCTTCAGTCATATATCTTTGAGATTCTTTTTCTAACTTTATGATATCTTTTTCTAATTGATCTATTTCTGCCAAATATTCCTTCTTAATTTTAGATGTATAACTTATAATCTGACACCTTAAATATGCTTTCATCGCTTCCCATAATACAATTTTATCCTGAACTGAATGTAAATGTGTATTAAAAAAATTTGAATCTGTTTTTTCATAAAATAACAAAAGTCTTGACGTTTTAATAAAATTGAATTAAATCTCCATCAAGAGATCGATTTCTCCTTATCCATCATTATCATTATTATCAAGGGGAATTATTGCTTTATATTCCACACTTTTCACTCTATCTTGAATATTTTTTGATAATAAAAAAATCAACCCTTTAGTAAGTTTTATGTCTATTTGAATAAAATGAATAATCTCTTTCTCTTGAATTATTTTTTCTCCATATATCAATCAGGTTTAAATCTTTCATTTATAATAAAGTTAGTTTTATTACTTTTGATTTTGTAGCAACTTTAGTTGACCTATCCAAAACTGGATCTAAACAAAAATTAAAAGCTCCACCTATTAATATTTTATCATGTGCATCAGCCAAGTTCAAAACAAAACTTCTTGTATGAATTTTACATCATTTTCATTGGGTGCATAAATGTTCATACAAGTCCATAATTCTGAAATAAATTGACAATGTATAATCACATATCTCCCCACAGAATCAATTACTACATTTTATATTTTAATTGGTAAAGATTTATTAACCAAAATTGCAACTCCTCTTGATTTTGAATTAAATGAAGCTGCAATGACATTTGCAACCCAATCTCTCTTTAATTTCTTATGTTCTGTTTCTGATAAATGTGTTTCTTGTAAAAAAGCTATACCTACTTTAATTTTCTTAATATATGTTAAAACTCTTTTTCTTTTCACAGGTCCATTAAGTGCATTAACATTAAAACTTAAAAAAATTAAGTAAATTAATCATTCATAATACATTGGGAACTCTTTGAAATTCTCCATGTTGCTATGAGTCTCTCCCCAACCAACCAGGCAAAAAAAGAAGACTAATAGAAGAAAGGTAACTTATATATAAGGAAAAAAACCCAAAATACTCCCTCACTAATGTTGCGAATAAAAAGAACACAACATTACTTCCCCCCCCCCCACTTACGGGTCATGGCAATCGCCATGATTGTACAAGTGAAACTCGCAGCCATCGATCAGGAGCTCCTCCAACTCCCTCGCAAAAAAAAAGAAAATATATTAGTGAAGAAACAAAAGAAAATAATTAATGTCTCTGCTCCCAATTCATACTCAACTATTTTTTCCCTTATAAATGTCTGTCAAGTCCAACCTTGTTTCATTCTTCTTCATTAGTCCACTTCATTTCTATAATTCTTTACTCCTCTTCGTGGACATCAGGTAATTCTTATACAAGTTTCTCTGCTTTCCGGTAGTCAACGAAAAATCTTCTTTCTTTGTTATCCAGAAAAATTATCAATTTTGCTGGGTAGCTCAATAAAAATTTATAGCCCTTTTCCCAGAAATATTTTTGCACTGGATTAAATTCCTTCCGCCTCTTCAGAAGATCGTAACTTATGTCCGGATAAAAAAAAACTTTTATCTTCTATTATCAATGGCCCATTTCACTTTTTAGCACCTTGAGTAGCTGCCTTCAAGATCACTTCTTTACCTTGCTCCCTTAAGCATTTTATCAAAATTGATCTCGGATTTTGATCTTGCTGAGGTCTTGGTCTTAAAGCTCTTTGTGCTCTTTCAATTTCAATTACTTGGCTTCCTTCTTTCATTTCCAAAATTTTCGGAATCCATTCTTGAAAGAATTTTATTGGATTTTCTTCCGCTGTACCCTCCATAAGACCAACAATTTTGATATTATTTCGTGCACTTGAGTTTTCAAGCGCATCTATTTTTTCCAACATCCGTTTTCTTTTTATTGTCCAGGATAGATTATTGTCTTGTATCTTATCTATTCTTTCAGTATTTTCTTCCACTTTTACTTCCTTTTCTTCAACTTTATTATCCATCTTCTTTTGTTTTTCCACCACATTATCGAGTGTGTTCTTCATCCTTCTTATAGCTTTTAATTCATTTATAATATATATCAGGATATCTTTTATGACTCCTTTAATCTCCATTATCTTTTCCTCTTCTTCTTCCTCTGAATCTCCCACAGAGTCTGACTCCACTTCCGATATACTTCCAGGTTCGCTTCTAGCCGTAGTTGGGATTTGTAGTTTTGTTACTTTTGCTGATATCTGTTCATGCATACTTGTTTCTTCGCGCATGCATTGTTCTTGCCGTTTCATTTAGAGACCGCCGACGTTGCTGCAAATTCCTGTCCCGCATCAACAGAAGTGCCATGCACTTCGCTTGGAGGAGATCCAACTTGAGTCCGAGGCTTCGCCGATACGGTTAGGCCTTTTCCCACGCCGATTTGCGCAGTCTTCGAAGTAGTAGCTTTCTTCTGTTTCGGTTTTGGAGCCATATCAGAAGATAATACTGAATTATTTATAAATAGTTTCTAGTAGATATTTGTTAACTCTTCTTCATTTAAACCTTATTTCATTACTTTTTACGAGGGAGCTGGATTCCCAACGTCTTGATCCTATGGCAGCACGCGACGTCCGCAGATCTTATTGAATTTTTGAAGAGGTTACGAGGAAAGTTGATGAGGGTAAAGCAGTGGAGGTTGTCTATATGGAGTTCACTAAGGTCTTTGACAAGGTTCTACACGGATGGTTAGTTAGGAAGGTTCAATCTTTAAGTATTAATATTGAAGTAGTAAAATGGATTCAACAGTGGCTGGATGGGAGATGCCAGAAAGTAGTGGTGGATAACTCTTTGTCAGGTTGGAGGCCGGTGACTAGTGGTGTGCGGCAGGGATATGTACTGGGTCCAGTGTTGTTTGTCATATACATAAATGACCTGGATGATGGGGTGGTAAATTGGATTAGTAAGTATGCTGATGATACTAAGATAGGTGGCGTTGTGGATAATGACGTCGGTTTTCAAAGCTGACAGAGAGATTTAGGCCAGTTAGAAGAGTAGACTGAAAGATGGCAAATGGAGTTTAAGACTGATAAGTGTGAGGTGCTGCATTTTGTTAGGACTATTCAAAATAGGACAATCATGTTAAATGGTAGGGCATTGAGGAATGCAGTAGAACAGGGTGATCTAGGAATAATGGTGCACAGTTCCCTGAAGGTGGAATCTCGTGGATCGGGTGGTGAAGAAAGCTTTTGGTATGCTGGCCTTTATAAATCACAGCATTGAGTATAGGAGTTGGGCTGTAATGCTAAAATTGTACAAGGCTTTGCTGAGTCCAAATATAGAGTATTGTGTACAGTTCTGGTCACCGAATTATAGGAAAGCAGTCAACAAAATAGAGTACAAAGAAGATTTACTAGAATGTTACCTGGGTTTCAGCACCAAAGTTACAGAGAAAGGTTGAACAAGTTAGATCTTTACTCTTTGGAGCTTACAAGGTTGAATGAGGACTTGATAGAGGTATATAAAATTATGAGGGGGGTAGATAGAGTTGACGTGGATAGGCTTTTTTCCCATTGAGAGTAGTGGAGATTCAAACAAGAGAACATGAGTTGAGAGTTTGGGGGTAAAAGTTTAGGTTTAACACGCCGGGGAACTTCTTTACTCGGAGAGTAGTAGCTGTGTGGAACAAGGTGGCAGTAGAAGTGGCAGAGGCAGGTTCGATATTGTCATTTAAAAAAAAAATTGGACAGGAACATGGACAGGAAAGGAATGGGGGGTTATGGGCTAAGAGCCGATCGGTGGGACTACGTGAGAGTATGCATTCGACACGGACTAGAAGGGCTGAGATGGCCTGTTTCCGTGCTGTAATTGTTATATGGTTATATGTGAGGTGATGGACATTCAGATGAAGTAGGACTTGTACAGTGAATGGCAAGGCACTGACACGTGCATAGTTCACTAAAAGGCAGGATTGTGAGAAAAAAAACGCGTTTAGCATGCTTGCCTTTATCAGCTATGGTGCAGAGTGTAGGAGCGGGTGATTATTTGCAGTAATATAATTTGTTGTGAGACCACTTTTGGAATATTATCTACAATTTTGCTTACCCTGTTATAGGAAGGACGCTGTCAAGTTGGAGAGGGTGCAGAAGAAATTTACGAGGATGCTTTCTGGACTAGAGGGTCTGGGTTACAGTGAGGCTGGCCATGCTGGACCTTTATTCCTTGGAGAATGAGAGGTGACCTCAGAAGTTTAAAATCATAAGGGGGTATTGATAAGGTAGATCGTCATTATTGGAGAGTTGGAGAGCACGAAATGAAAAGTCACAGAGAGAGGAGAGGAGGGGAATAATTGAAAAGAGACCTTGGGAACAACCTCTGTACACTAAGGACAGTGAGTACCCGGAAGAAGTTACCAGAGGAAGTGGTTGAAGTGGGTTCAACTGCATCATTTAACCGGCATTTGGACATGTACATGGAAGGGAGAGGCTTGGAGAGTTATGGACCAAACTAGACATGTGCGACTAGCAGGGAGGATGCTGTGGTTGGTATGGACCATTTGAGCCGAATGGCCTGTTTAGCCTGCATTACTCTAGTATTCCTTAATTCTAAAGTGACACAAGTTGCATCCCAGTGCAAATACTTTTACTTGTACACATCGTTCTGCTATCAGTCACTGGTGTCTTTTCAGGGCTCCTGGCATCCAAGGGTTTACACATACACATTGTGGATCATGCTAACTATCTGCCCTATTCTGCTGTGAGTTAAAATACAATGAAAATCAGATGTTTGCAGTAGCTATGCTAACACGTTACCTTCCCTGCACTGCCTTATATTCAGTTACTAATCAATGGTCAATAATACATCATCTTCCATAGTATCAGTAACCTGTGAACTCAATCTGAATGGTGAGCGAGCTGGGAACTTACTCTTCAGAATAAAGGTGGGGGTGGGGAATTGGGGAGAGGTGATTTGATAGAGGCGTATAAGCTGGTAAGAGGCATAGATAGAATGGAGAGGCAACAACATTTTCCCAGGGTGGAAATGACTAATATGAGGGGGCATAATGTTAAGGTGATTAGAGAAATGTATAGGGGTTTGTCAGAAGTATTTTTTTTTAACAAAAAGAAAATGGTGGTTGTATGGAATGCGCAGCCTGGGTAGTGAAAAGGGCAGATGAATCAGTGAGATTTAAGAGGCTTTTAGATAGACACATGGATGAAAGAAATGGACAGCTATTTGAGAGAGTAAGGATCAATTGATCTTTGAGCAGATTAAAAGTTCGGTGCAACATCATGGGCCAAAATCCCTGCATTGTTTTATATTGCTCTATGTCTTGCCCAGCTCAGTTTAAGCCCTGAGAGGAGTGACGAGAGCTGTGAAGCGAGGTGCAATAAACCCTTTGGAATCATATACCTTTAAGGCCCAGAAATAAACTATGCGATTTTCATTTTAATGACAGAGATGGTATCCGATAGGTAGATTTGTTTTTCTGCTGGGATGGAATGCTTCAGGTCAATTAAACTTTCAGCAGCGTGTAGGGCTCTGCCTATTCCTTACCTCACCACCATTTTGGGGTCAATATTACAAAGCATTAGTGAACCTCATTATAGTTTAAACTTCCCATTCTTCTAAAGCATCATGTAAATGTAAAGTACTTTGAATTAATCCATATTTTTCTCTACTTCAGGTGAAAGATGAGCGGACATTGGCGATTCTATGAGAAAGTAGTGCTGGGTGTTGTTATTACTCTGCGATTGTTATTCGTGTTCTGGGATAATGACCAACGTCGAGAGATTGATGTTGCAGAAACTGTTCATCGCAATGATCTGCCCAAGGTTGTTACTGGTGATGCAACTGAATCAGTGCTCAAGCCAAAGTGCCACGCGAACACGACATTGCTGCACCTGTCCTCATTTCATCAAGAGAAAGAGCACATAAAAAACTTCTTGATGTATAAACACTGTCGAGAATTTGACATGATTCAAAATGTTCCAGACAAATGTGGTGGTCGAGAAGAATCTCAGAATGTCTTCCTGCTCCTGGTCATCAAATCTCACCCTTTAAACCAGGATCGGCGGGAAATGATAAGGAAGACCTGGGGCAGAGAACGCGAATTCAATGGGGTCCTAATTAAGAGAGTCTTTATTTCTGGTGTCTCTCCTGACCAAAAAGAAAGTAGGAAATTGAATCAGCTGTTAGCCATGGAAAACAGAGAACACAGAGATATCCTACAATGGGATTTCTTGGATACCTTTTTCAACCTCACCCTCAAACAATACAAGTTGCTGCAGTGGGTCAGTGAATTTTGCCCCAGTGCTAAATTCATCTTCAATGGAGATGATGATGTATTTGCCAATACCGATAACATGGTTGATTACTTGCTAGACATGAAGGTTCACCAACACCTGTTTGTGGGCCGTCTCATTTATGGGTTTGGACCCAAACGCCAGATGTCGAGCAAGTATTATGTGCCAGAAATAGTGACCACCATTAAGTCGTACCCACCATACATTGGTGGAGCGGGCATACTTATGTCTGTGTATACAGCTCACATCATTTTCCACATAGCCCAAGACCTTGAACTATACCCCATTGATGATGTATTTTTGGGGATGTGTCTGGCCAAGGCTGGACTAGCCCCACACTCCCATAGCGGATTTAGGACAGCTGGAGTCAGGGTTCCTTCAACCCAAGATGAATCCTTCAATCCTTGCTATTACCGTGAGTTGCTGCTAGTGCACCGTTTTCGGCCCTTCGAACTGCTACTGATGTGGGATGCGGTGCATGATGCTAATCTGAAATGTGTTCGTTCTCCCCAGAAGTCTGCATCCACGGAGAGGACCACATGAGTCATGAGAGGATGTAGCAACTGTTGGAATGTAATGCAGTTTGTGCACATGTGTTAATCAGTTGTTTATGCAATGTAAGAGGTTTAATTCCTAAATTCTATAGGAGTATACATTAATTCATAGAGTTGGTGCCTTTCTACATTCTACAAATATTTGAAAAGCTGTTAGGTGTCATCACTCAGCCTAATTATTAATGCACCCATAATGACATTACAATATTGCCAGGAGCACCACAATTTAAGTCAATTGTAAAGTTATTCCAAGTGAGCAGTCCTTGTTGCATTGCGTGCACATAGGTACAGCATGTTCACTTGGGGCATTTGTATAATAAGCCACCAATAAAATTTTTAGTAACAGTTATTTCTGTGTATTTTCTTCTTGCCGTTTCTTACATGACACTTGCAAAATGTGAAAGAGACAAATGTATTTCTTGGACTGGAACTGTGAGAACAACAAAGAATCTAGATCTGAAATTGTCTCAGGGTTGGAGGAATGGAGAAACTTATGGTCATCACTTCTGTACTCAAATGTCAGCTTGCATTGTGTCTGTGTAACTACATATCAAATAAAAGCACACACGCAGGAGATGGCTTGAACTGGAGTATTTACATTGCAGAGAGGGAAAGAGATCAATGAACATGTGGGGACAACAGATCAATATGCATACATAGACGGCAGTCCATATGTAGTGCGAAGGGGAGTGGCATTAGATTTGGCAGGTGTCATGTCTAAGACAATGTACTCGGTTGCCAGTGTCATGTTGCTTGTGTTGACACGGTCATCACTGAGAGGTAAGTCCGGTAGCTTTCACTAGTGGCCAACCTGGACATCGGAAATCTGGAGAGGAGGGAACTTCAATAAGGCTCACTGTCCGAGGGGCAATAGAGCAATCGGTGACCAATCAACTAGCGGCCAATCGGCATTTGGGATTGATTAGTAAGAGCAAATTAAAGGAAGGTGGGGCAAACCCAGTGGCCGTCTTCTGAGTAGAAACATAGAAAACCTACAGCACAATATGGGCCTCTCGGCCCTCAGAGCTGTGCCGAACATGTCCCTACCTTAGAACTACCTAGGCTTTACCCACAGCCCTCTTTTTCAAAGCATGTGACCATCCAGGAGACTCTTAAAAAACCGTATCTTTTCCGCCTCCAGCACCGCCGCCGGCAGCTCATTCCACGCACTCACCTCTCTCTGTGTAAAAAAAAACTTACCCCTGACATATCCTCTGTACTTACTTCCAAGCACCTTAAACTATGCCCTCTCATTCTAGCCATTTCAGCCCTGGGGAAGTCTCTGACTGTCCACACTATCAAGGCCTCTGTCAGGCGACCTCTCATCCACCATCGCTCCGAGAAAAGGCCGAGTTCACTCAACCTATTCTCATAAGGCATGCTCCCCAATTCAGACAACATCCTTGTAAATCTCCTCTGCACCCTTTCTATGGTTTCCATGTCCTTCCTGTAGTGAGGCAACTATAACTGAGCACAGTACTCCAAGTGGGATCGGACCAGGGTCCTATATAGATGCAACATTGCCACTCAGCTCTTATACTCAATCCCACAATTGGTGAAGGCTAATGCACTATATGCCAACTTAACCACAGAGTCAACCTGTGTAGCAGCTTTGTGTGTTCTGTGGACTCGGAACCAGATCCCTCTGATCCTCCGCACTGCCAAAAGTTTTGCCTTTAATGCCATATTCTGCCATCATAGTGTAGGGACTGCGGTCTGCAGTCAGGTACTCAGGATCACTCAGCATAATGTTGCACGAACATTATTAGCAAAACACTCCGACACAAGACGGGTTTCATTTTGTTACAGACAGAAATGCCAGTTTGGTACTACAAGTAAATTGCATTTCCACATCAGTGGAGAAGTGTGCTGACACCCCTCGCTGTCTGTAAAAGCTGTGACGAGATGCTGAGGTGTATTCAATATGGACTGTGCCTTTAAAAAGAGAGAGAGTTGGTGTACATCGATTCAGAGAGAGAGAGAGAGAGAGCACGGAGCAGCTCGTGAGTCGCCATGGTTACGTAAGGGCGGGGCTATATAATGGGCAGCTGGCGTTCAGCATGTTTGGGATATATTCAAGGTCAGCCTGCTTTTCACACTTTTCTCACAGACACACGGAAGACACGAACAGAAATACAGAGGAAATAGACACTGGATGAACGTTCAGTGCCCAGGAAAGGGTGGGTTTTGATCGCAGTGTCGGAAAGGGGTGGCCGGTGGAATGTTATCGGTGCGTTTAACCTTTGATAACTTTACTGCGTGAAGGCGGTACTCTTTTGTGTGATCACAAAACTTTAACAGGACTTCGGAATGCAACTGAACGATCAACGACATCAGCTTACTTGGAAAACAAATCACCTCTCTCTCTCTCTCTCCTCAATTCTACTCTTAATATCGCGAAATGAACTGACGTCATTCCTATACCATCGTAAGACTGTATCATTTACCACCTAAGCTGAAGATGTTTGAGGTTTTATATTTACACGCTTACATATGCATAAACTCTGCTAATCTGTTTGGTTTATCTGGTTTTATATTACGAGATTACGTGGATACTGTTAAGTAGTGTTTTGTTTGATCGAGAGTACCGTATCTTGCTATAGTTAAGTAAGTCGATTAATTATTTAAAATTATTTAAATTAATTATTAATTAATTACACCTTGCTTTTCCAGACTACTCTCAATGCGTTGGATAATAAAGTGCAGGAGAATAAAAAAAAAACAATAGACCATATATATATTAGTACCGACCGCTGGATGATCGCGATAGCTTTGCTTGGAAGGGACTTGCCAAGTATTATGTAATGATGAATTGTCCTCGGTGTTGAGACTATGCTGGTCATGGGGTATGAAGGGAAGTATCTGGACAAACAGGAACATTAACGATAGTCAGTATGGGCCAGTGCGTAGTAGGTCATGTCTAACCAATCTCACAGAGCTTTAGGACGTAGTAACCAGGAATGGTGTTGACAGCAAGGCAGTGGATGCGTCTGCAGGGACTTCAGCAAGGAATTTGCAAGATTTACACGGAAGGATGGTCGGGACGGTTCAGTCGCTTGGCTTTCACGATGAAGTAGTAAATTGGATTAGCCATTGGCTATGTTGGGGAAACTAGAGTGTGGTAATGGATGGTTGTCTCTCTGATTGGAGGCTAATGGAGAGAGGAGATCCGCAGGAATCGTTGCTGTGTCCGTTGTTACTTGTAATCTATATCCACGATCTCGATAATAATGTCGTTAACTGGATCAGCAAATTTGCCGATGACACCAACATTACGGATGTAGTTGACAGCGAGGAATACTCCCGGAGCATGAGGCGGGATCTGGACCAATGGACAAATGGCCTGAAAAATGGCAGATGGGATTTAGATCAGACAAATGTTAGACGTTGCTCTTTGGGCGGACCAGCCAGGGTGGGTCTGACTCAATGAGAAATAGGGCACTGAGGAGTACGACAGAGCAAACGAATCTGGGAATGCAGGTCCATAATTCAACGAAAGTTGCGGCACTGTTACACAAGGTCGTAAAAGAAACTTTTCGGACATTGGCCGTCATAGACCAAAGTACTGAGTACAGGAGTTGGGACGATATTTTGCTGCTGTTTAAGGCTTTATTGGGGCCTAATTTGGAATAGTGTGTGCAAGAAAGATTAAAATATGATTAAAATAATGCAGAAAAAATTACACGGCTAATGCCGGGACGGACTGAATGTTTTTAATTAAAAGGAAAGATTACACGTGTTAGCAGTTTATTCCCGGGCGGGTAGAAGACTGAGGGGAGATTTGATAGAGGTATACAACATTATGAGGCGTATAGAGAGTGTAAATACAAGCGGGTTTTCTCCACTGATATCGGGCGAGAATACAACTGACGATCATGGGTGAAGTGTGAAATGTGACATGTTTAAGGGAAACATGAGGGGGAAATTCTTCTGCCTGAGGGTGGTCAGAGTGTAGACAGAGCTGCCAACACAAATGGTAATTGAGATTCCGATGCCAATCTTTAAGAGATGTTTGGAGAGGTACATGGATGAGAGGGATATGGATGGCCACGGTCCGGGTGAGGTCGATGGCAGTAGGCAATTTAAATAATTCCTCACTGACCTGACGGGCTGGAGACCCTGTTTCTGTGCTGTGGTTTCCTATGGCTGTCTGACTGTGTATCTGGGTTAGAGCTTCAGCGTCACACAGCACCGACCGATCTAGAAAGTCGTTGATACTGTTCGATCCCTCTGTCCTTGCAACACTGAAGTAATTTGGATGGTTATTCTGTATTCCCCAATTGCCTGCGATGGGTTTAAAGGGAGACAAGTGTGAGCCTGATTATTGCTTTGCCTTCGCTGCGTTTTTAGTTTGTGTAGTTTTGTGTGTTTCATTTATTATTGATTTCAGAGGGAGACACGGATTCCACATCGGCCATGTGGATTCAGTGTTAAAAGGAGCATTTCTACACCCGATATGATAAAACCACGATTCAGAGGTAAATTGGCATTTGGATAAGTTGGTGTGTACTTGAATTGTGAATTCGGATTGCCATTTTGGACGGCTGGTTCTTTTAATAAGCACCAGAAGCTGCTGCTGAGCACTTTGAAATGCTGGTTTCTAGTTGTAGGGCTCCATTGGAAAAGATGCTTTGAAGTCATTGTAGCATTTGCCCTGTAATATGTAAATGACAGGTCAGTTTAGAAATCGCGCTGGTGCAGTCAATCACTCAGCGATTTGCTGGCATCTTCAGCCCTAATTCCATTAATTATCCAGGTGCTACGGTGTGATCAGATTAAATCGATTATTTCCTCAGCCCTGTTTCTGAGAGCACTGGTAACTGCAGACACGCAATAGAGTTGTAAACTGCAGCAGAATTTCGACTCTGCATGAGGAACACGGCTGCGCTCTGTCTTCCAGCCAGAATTCACTCTGTCCACCACATCATCTGCCTTCTGTTAGGAAGCCAATACTGAATCAACGTAGCCAGGTTTCCCTCGATCCCATGCCTCCTGACTTTCTGAATGAGTCTACTATGGGGAACTGATCAAACACCTGACCATAATTAATGCACCCACATCGACTGTCCTGGTTCATCCGTTAGTTTTATTTTCACTTTCAAATAATTCAATCTGACTCATTAATGACAACATGCCATGTTGTCTCTCCGCAGCCAGACTACATCTCTCCAAATACTCATAAGTTCCTCCTTCAATAATCCTCTCCAGTAGATTACCCACAACCGATGTAAGACTCCCTGGTCTATAATTCCAAAAACTACCCCTATTATCTTTCGTCAACAGATGAACAACATTTTCCACCCTCCAATCATCTAGTTCTACTTCCGTGGCCAGCGAAGGCACAAATATCCTGTCCAAAAGCGCAGCAATATTTTTTCTTGCCTTCCAAAATTACCTGGACTATATCACTTCCGGTATCGGGGAATCATCTATCGTAATGTTTTCCAAGTTTACAGCGCATCCTCTTTCTTAGCGTCGGCATGTTCTGGCATATCTGCCTTTATACGTTGTGTTCGCATTGATCAATGTATTCAGTGAGGAGCTTCACCGCCTCTTTGGACTCCAGACACAAGTTTTCCTCTTTTACCTCTGATCTGCCCACACTCTCTCCAGTCTCCTCCTGTTCTTCACAGTGCAACTCGTCAAGGATTTCTCAAATCCCCTCTATGTCTTTTAAGTCCATTGTTAAATTCCTTTCTGTCTACATTGTGACTCGCTGTAGCATTACCTGATCCTTTCTTCCTTTTCTGTTAGTATCGTTCTTTCTTCCTCTTGACGTGTTGTTCCAAATTTCTTCTCTCCCAGGGTTACTTTACACTGTCATCCTTTCCCTGCGTCAGTGGGCCAAGCCTATACTGAACCCCGTGTCAGTGCTCCCTAAACAATCCTCTCATATCTGTCGCGCAATAACCCGAGTGCATCATTTCCCAATTTACGTTCCTAAGCTCCTGCCAGGCAGCACCACAAATCGCTGACCCCCAATTAAATAGAACCCATGCTCCCTGGTCCTAACTGTGCAAGGTAAATATCGGGAAGTTCTCCCTGTTGTTCTGAAATGCGGACCCGCGGAAAGATCTGTCACGACCCGTTTCCTTTTCTAATATCAGATCTGGTATGGAAAGTTCGCCAGTCAGCATTTCTTCTTATAGAGACATGAATCCTTCCT
Source organism: Hypanus sabinus (assembly GCF_030144855.1). Taxonomy (NCBI): domain Eukaryota; kingdom Metazoa; phylum Chordata; class Chondrichthyes; order Myliobatiformes; family Dasyatidae; genus Hypanus; species Hypanus sabinus. Next base: position 240,207 of record NW_026781357.1, read on the forward strand.
GAACACAACTGAGAGTTTATGCCTTTGCTAAACATTTTACCCTGGATAGGTGCCAAAAACTATTAGGGAAGTTGCAGTTGCCCGTGCCAATAACATGGCTCATGTCCAAGTTCCACTCTCCGATCGGTTCCTCACTGATCCCGTTGCGTTTGTTTTTGTTAATCTTGTGGGCGGCTGTACAGAATACTCCAACTGGCGAGATCGCGCCCATTTCAAAAGGGAGAATAGAAACAGTGTTCGTCTCCCAGTCTATTAAAAAACGAACGCACCACGTTGTCCTCCCTTTCTGCAGCTGTGACACTATCCCTGGTTTCCCATCGCACTCCCTTTACAATCTGTTACCCGACCCTGTCCATTTTTAAACATGTAAAACCAGAAATTCCTGAAGCCATCTCTGTCCTAGTGACAGTCGAGTGTCTGTGATAGTTTGGAACATAATTCAACCAATGTAACAATCACTCCAGCAGCATTGAACGTTTGTATTGCTACCTACCTGAACAGTATGGGGCAAACAATCTTCCACCAATTTTGCAATTTCCGGATGACCAGGATGAATTCCGGATGAATTTATGACAAATTTGCAAAATCTGTTCATTGTAAAAGGCCTTTATTTGAAAGCTCCGCTGAATTACCATTAGACACGGGCGTTATCTACACAGATGGCCATTTAATGTAAACACATGCTTCATTCCATTCCTCAGCTCTTCTCTGAATTTCCTCTGTGTCAGTGTATAGATACAAGTATTGGTGCACATGCTGATAAATTGTAACATGAACCCAAGTTGTTGGAGGATGTATACCGAGGAACTCAAATATCTGTCCTGGTAAAAATAGTTTTGAGTTTGCCATTTCAGGGAATGGGCTACAGAGGGCATCCAAAATAATATGAAATTAGCTGATATAGAAAACAACAAAATCATCGATTTTCTGCGTTTTTCCACCTCGGCGTCTTTCTGATTGTCGGTGCTGTGCCGAAGCCTTCTGCGGACTCTATTTGCCACAACGATATGCCTTACGGTTAACCCGTTAATCACCAGGATTAATCCGATTGGTAGCAATGGTGTTAAAATACAGTCCAGTAATTCGTATCCTCTCCACACGGGTGAAGTAACGTATTCCTGTGTGCGGATGCACCGCCACGGCGAGTTGTCAATGATGACGTAAGGCTCAAGGGCAAAGTAAAACGGGGCACATTTCCCGCAGCTCACTATAACCACGGTCACCATAACCACCGTTGCTGTTCTCTCGGTGCAGTATCGCTCCCGCAGCTTTCGGCAACATATTGTGATGAAGCGATCGAAGGTAAAACTGACCGTGAACCAAACAGAACAGTCCTGCGTCACAACCTTAAATACAAGTGTCAGAGCGCATACAGGAGTGATAAGCAGGGATCTGGAATAAATGTAGATATTGTTGGTCTGTTCCACTAAAGCAGCAACAATAACCACCATCAGATCCGCTGTTGCCATTCCGACCAGGTAACGGGTGATGCATTTGGAGAGTCCGCATTTTCCCCGAGATAGGATCACAATCGCCGTTAAATTAACTAGAAGAAATTTGGAAACAAAATAAAAATATGTTCAGCAGCAACTCTCTGAATGCCTCCATGGGGGTGGTCTGTTTGGAACTGGAATGCGGGGGTCCAGTGTGTGCGGTCTCGGTCGCTGCACTCCGGCTGGAGGACAATGACGGATGTGAGTGTCAGTGGATTGGCGACCTTCCCACAGTTTAGAGCAAAGAATCTGAGATCCACGACTCACGGACCGGTGAATGGAAGATCGTAAACAAACAATTTCCATTATTAGGGGCGAAACAATTGAAGGGTTTGTTTGTAGTGGAGAAAAAGTGGAATCAAAAGATACAAAACACAAATTATCATTTACTGAGTTACAGAGGAACAGACCGACGTCTCGAAAATAGACTGGACCATCATTTAAATAAGCTGCCACGTTGTTATAAGGTCGAAGTGACTGCACTGATAGAGACTCGGACCTGGAAAAGCAGAGACTAACATCACTTCAGAAAACCTAGCGAGATGAAATTATGAAACAGTGACAATATCGGCACCAATGTAATTGACAAAAGAAGAAAACACTGCGATTAAAGTATGGAAATGGAAAGAAAACCATTAGATGCCTGAACCCTCCATTCCGGAAACACGTTTCAGCCGACGGTAGCATCTGTGCTTAGTAAAAGTGCGGATACCGCAGCAGAGTAACGACGGCACCATACATAAAGTAACCAGCTCCGGCATCTTACCGGGGACACCAACCGCTACAAGTGTGGGATAGAAAATTCCCGCGATGTAATAAATCGTCGAATATCCCATATTCCGTCAGAAGCAGCTTTCAGTTGTACGGAGCGTTTCAGCTGCTCAGATGGACTGGTGATCGGTTTAGCAGACTTTTATTGAGGAGAAAGCAATTCCCCTGAGGCAATTAGCGTGACTGTCACGTCAGGGACATTAGTGACAACCAACTGCAAAAACACTTACGTTAAACTATTGTTACTCACTGTTCCCGTGTCATTAATTTGACTCCTCACGGGATATTGCAATCTAAGTTCTTTAAAATAAAATATGATGTGAATTTTCCATGTTATCTTCCATGATTCCTGGCTTCAGGGATTTAAATAGTTTATTTTTTTTTAAATATCTGTGTTACTTTTAAAATTGGTAATCATCTTGAAGTCGATTTAAATTGTAACAGTCGACGGAGTACATTTACTTCTGAAATTGAGGGAAGGAATTTGTTCTAGCTGGTGAAATGGAGAACATTTCTTTATTAAAGGGGAACTTCCGTTCATCTTTACTTTCATTTGTTCCAGTTATTCCGGGGGTTTGATTGATGAAAATCACAGTGACAGCTGACCTGTATTACAAAAACACTGCACGTATATTCCTCCAAACACCGTAGAAGATCCACAGTGATATTCCAGAGACCTGTGATCAAAAAGGGAAACTGTCTTCGGGAAATTAGCAAGGGCTGTGGAGAATTTGAAGAACAATGTTTTCCTTCGCACACATGGGCCGTTTTATAGGAACCTGACCTCTGCCAGTCAATGACCTGACCACCGCATACCCGTAACATGCGATGCAGTCTATTTAAATTTAAAGGTACTCACACCTGCCACGATTCCACCACCATTTCTCCATTCATTCTCTGTCTGAAAAAAAAGTAGCAAGTAGAAATCTGTGAACAATCCGCAGGTTCCCAGGCTGTTCTATTATTTTCCACGAAGTTGTATTTTTTTTTCTCCTGATTTACTGTCAGGTATTTTGCCTTTCCAGCGTCACGATGTGTATGTGCAGAACAGCGGATGTGTTCAAGCTGTCAATTACACTTCTTCCCGCTCCTGCAGTGTGGTTCTCGCACCGATGAGCGGCCCTCGGTTTATTGGAGAGAGTCTCATCACTCCGTTTCCATCGTGGAAATCATACTAATGTGTGGCTCTTCGTTCACTCGAGAAAGTATGAACACTGTCTTAAAATTTACCCACCGGAAAGTGAATCATCTATAACATTACCGGTTGAACTCCATCTGCAACTTTCCAGCGCTGTTCTGCATCCTGTCACTGTTCTGTTGCAATCTGTGACAACCTTCTATACTGTCCATAATTGCACCAAACTCCACATCATTGAAAATACAATAATCTATCCTTCCACCTCCTCATCCAAATCATTCATAAAAACATAAATGCCGAGAATCTCTGTAGGACACCTGTCAACAACATCCAGGGAGAAAACGCTCCATCCACAACTATTCTCCTGTGGGCGTCAGTTCTGAATCCATCAGCCAACTTTCCCTGGATACCAAACCTTCTGACGTTAAGCATGGTCCTATCAAGGATGACTTTAACGTCTTGTTAAAATCTATTCATATCAGATCAATTATCCCCCACTTTATTTGCAGAAGACAACGTAACAAACACGTTCTCCCATCTGTTTCTCTCTTCTGTTGTCTCCGTCTTTAGGCAAGTGCGAAGATGTGACCTGTCATCCTCTGGGTACAAACTGGAAGTGATTGCCCAGCTCATTGAGGGAGCAACTGCTCCTTCATCCACGTAACCTTCGATTGCCTGAAACATAGTTATGAGGAGTATCTCATCTCGGACCAGAGCATCCCATTGACAATATGTTTTCCGGAACTCAGCTACTAGAGGACATTGACTATCTCCAAGGGGTTTGAGTTGGTTAATATGATACCAATCCAACGTATTTGGAGCAGTTTGAACTCGATATACTGCTGGACTGGCTCTGTCAGTGATGTCATATGTCCCGACAATTCGCGAAGCTGTAAAGGGGGTCGGCTGATGTAGAGACATTATAAACTTCTGTCCTATTTCCTTGTTTGCCCTTGTTTGCTTTGCTGCTTCTTCCGTCTCCTATTATGCACGGCAACATAATGGGCCTCCTCAATAGAGTCAATTAATTGCTATTTGCATTTGTCCTTTCCAGTGCCACTATACTCGGCTGATGATAAATCCAACCCAAACAAACATTCTAACTCTTTCATTTTAGCTAACATTGTCATTAAAGTTATATTCATCCATTCAACAATTGCACTGCATTGTGGTCGATGACAGATACCAACTGTGTTTTAACCCAAACGGTTTCATTACATTTTGGATCACGTGTGCGGTGCAGAGGGGACCATGATTGATTCTAGAGTGCTTGTCAATTGCCAACGGGTAAAAACTCTCTCCAAACAAAATCTTGGCCGTAACATCAGCGGTTTTCATTATCTATTTGGGTATAGATGAAGAAACCTCTACACACTTGGTGAAAACATCCACTATTTCGAGGATATATTTTAGTCCACCAGGGGATGGAGATAAAAATCCAACAACATGATCCTATAAAGTAACACATGCTCCTTCTACGGAGCATATCTTAAAATACTTCTATAGCCAATTCATCTGGTTTATTACTGGGCACAAAACAAGCAATTCTTGCAATAATGGTGTACATCCCCTCGCAAATCCGGCTATCAACACAGATTCTTCAGCTTTTCCATTGTTCTATCTGCTCCTTGATGCCCACAAATGTCATGGCAACAATACATAATCTGGAACCACAAATCTACCATTATTAAGCACAATCCCATTCTGTGCCTGTATCTCTCGACTCTCCACCTACTCTTCAGAATCCTCTCCCCTTTGTACATTTTCTAACTCCTGATCCTGTTGCTGTGTCATGACTAACTCTATATGTATACAGTTTCGTGGTTTCTCTGCCATCGCTATCTCTAGATGTGGATTCCATTTCATCATCCAACTTGATTCCAGTTTGGCGAACTCACCAGCCTTGTTGCTCCCTTCCGGGGATGTCTTTAACTGAGCCCTCAGCTTTTTTCATCCATCATTGTTTCCTCTTGCCTTCTCAAATATTTACTCCATCAAGGGAGCTGATGGTAAAGGTTTACTGTCTATTGAGATATTACCTCCAGCTTCCCAAAACGGTAAATATTCAGTCAAAGCACATGGGTATGCAGTGACTCCCATCTGGTTCGTAGCCCGCAGTAACTCACTCATTCATGAATTTATCTAAGCTTCTGATGGAGACATTATTGGGAAGAGCAGTAGAAATATCTCAGCGGAATTATTTCGTTTTGTTTTTCAACAGAATCTGGAAATTGTGATAAGTAGTGGCCCAAGTATAAGGAAAAAAATAGGATTAGAGGATTCCAGGATTCCAGAAGCACAGGCAGCGACAGCTCCTAGGAGACCAACCATCACAGAAGTGGATGATCCCTAGTCAAAAACTTGATTACATCAGGATTAAGAGAAACGACGAGACAGCGTAGACCCATTGCGCGGGTGTTATCTTTCCGATTATTTCACGGTCTTTGGAGGGTACGGGTAACCTATGGGTGCATGCAGGTGTTTACTGTACATTTATAGCACGGCCGCTTTCGACCAACGGCGCTAACATTTCGAAGAACTCTCGCAATTTTTTATCTGTGACTCACCTGCTATTACACCATGTCACCTCATTCCGCCAATTCATTCCCTTCCATCAATCGGCCTGTTCTGGTCAAAGACATTTGTCTTTCTATGAGTTCCATAACGGATGTTGTTTCAAGGTATAATACAGAATCAAAGACCAGTAGAACTCGTCCAGTGAACAGAGTGCGTTTAAAGAGAATCTCACTTACACACAGCCCCGGGACTGGGTCCAGAGCGTCAGTCTCAAATCCAACGTAGAAGTGACGGGACGGTAAAGGTAAATTAGACCATGGACCATGGAGCTTTTGCAGCCTCTGTAGAACGTGAACTATTGCCCGCCTTTAGGACTATATGGTGCCGGGGCGAGGAGGGGTCATGGGCATCACCAGTTCAGCCGGTCTAGTAAAAAGAAATCAGCTCATTTCCGATCGTTGGATGGTATCCAATTGGTTGATGAAATGCCGTTCCTCTCGTTTATGCTCTGCCTGACGAAGGCAGTGGAGAAGGGCGTAGACAGAGAAAATATCGGATCAATGGAATTGGAGTTAAAGTGCGGTTAACCAGGAAGGTCGGGATCAACCACGTGACCACGCAAAAAAGTATTGCGGAGAACGTGTCGCTTATGTTTCTTTCTCTCTCTCTAACATCATTGTGGACACTGAATGTTCAGTAGCACAGTTCGGCAGATCTGTAAAGAAATCGCTGCGTCAATTCTTTACATCAGAATGAAACGAGGAAAGTTAACAGCTTAGGCTAACTTACGCAAAGCTTACATTTCCACTCAACCCATGCCCTCCTTATTAGATGCGCCTGACATGGAGAAATTGTTTCATTGATGAACACTGCAAGCCGCTCAGAATTATTAAACTTCTGTGTGAAGCAACGATTCACCGTCCACTTCAATTAAAAACTGGCGGGTCCCGTCTGATATCTGAAATGTTCTTGGGGAATCCTCTCTCCATCGACTCCACTGTAATCACATCCTTTACATATGGAGATCAGCAACTCGAATCTGACCAGTATTGTGTATTATTGCATCAGGACCTTTCCCGTTAGTGAAGGCAGTTATTTCCAATGTATTGAACCCATATTATCAATCCGCACACCTGCTTTCATGGATGACTGACCTTCAATTACCTTGCCCGGCTCTACATCAGCACTCTCGAGAACCCCGTCACTCTTTGCGAATATTCGAGTCCTGCCCATCCGTGGAAGATAATCCCCACATACTTCAGTATTCACCCCTGTCTGCCCTTCGCAGACCGTTTAACAGGCTGATCAATGTCATTTCATAACTGACAGCCCATTGGTATATCACTACGAGGAGTATCCAGGCACAGTGAAAGGCTTCTTCGTGCGGCACTCGGTTCCCAACGTTCAAAGACATCGAGGAAGCACGTCAGGTAAAACAAAAACAAACAATATTCAATGGTGTGTTATATATCCAGTGAACATGCAGTTCAGATTGTCAGACAAGTCAATTCGATTGTCTATATTGCTGTCAACAACGCTACCAATTCAGTGCATCTGCTAAACAATTGTCATTGTTGGATCCAATGTAACGAACGCAGACGCTCGGTAAGTTTATTCATTTGCAACGATTGGAAGATCCCGTGCACGTTGATGGAATTATTTTGTTTCATACAGGCGTGAACTTCGATAGGAGCTGGTTTACCATGTGATGGACTACATAAATTTGATGCACATTCACAATGCCGGAGAAACCCAGCAAGCCGGGCTGTATCTATTGAGCTGGATAAACAGTTGCACTTTCAGGCCGCGACCATGTTTCAGACTGCAAAACGAATGTGGGAAAATACCAGAACAAAATTTTGGGGGGAGGGGAGAAGGCAACCGAGAACGATTGACGGCTCAGTCTACAGGAGCCTCTATGGAAATGTACAAGCAGTTGAAGTTTAGACCATAAGAACAGGACTAGTCCTTTCAGCCCATCGAGTCTGCTCCGCCATTGCATCAAGGGTGATCCCGGATCCCAGTCAACCCCATACACCTGCCTTCTCGCTTTGATGCGCTGACCGATCAAAAAACGATCATCTTCCACCTTAAATATACGCACAGGCGGCCTCCACCACAATCTGTGGTAGAGCATTCTACAGGTTCACCACCCCTTGGCTGAAAACAAAGTCATTTTTACTTCCGTTCGGAAATGTCAACCCACCATTTTGAAGCTGTGCCTTCTAGTTTTGGATACCCCCACAATAAGAGACTTCCTCCCAATATCCAGCGTATCTAGTCATTTCAACAGTCGATACGCTTCCATGAGCTCGCCACGCATTCTTCCAACTGCAAAGCTGCCAAACGCTCCTCATATGTTGACCCCCTTCATTCCCGGAATCAGCCTTGTGAACCGAGGCAGAGCAGGAGAGGAGAAATAAAAGGGGCGGGCAAGTGGAAGGGGAAATAACGGAATTTAGAGATTTCTATGTTTATGCCTTATGATTGGACCGAATAAAAGGTGTTAGTCTTCCAACCTGAGAGTGGCCTTATCCTGGTAGAAGAGGAGTCTATGGAACCATATGTCGGGTCAGGAATAGGGCTAGACATTGAAACCTTTAGCTACGAGTCTTTGAATATGTATAAACTGCGACTTTTCGGAATGCGAAGTCGGAAGACATCACGGAAGAGAGAGGGGAAAACATATGGAAGTTGATAGGTGAAATCAGGTGGTTGGGGAAGATGGACGAAATAAGTACCTGGGAAGTAATGTGGGGAAGGCAAAGAGCTCCGGAAGGATGAATCAGATATGAGAGGAGAGTGGATCATGGGAGAAGGGGAAGGAGGAGAGGTATCAGGGGAAAGTGGTAGGAAAATGAGGAAAAGTGTAAAGGAAAGTGGGAATCATTGGAAAACAGAGATATCCATGTTCATGCCCTACGATTTGAAGTTACCAAGCCGGAATGTAAGGGGTTATTACCCCAGCCTGAGAGTGGCCTTATCACGCACAAGAGGAGCCCAAAGACCGTCATTTCGCACCGGGAATGGAGACAGGAATTGAGATGGTTTGACACTCAGGATTCCGCTTCTGTTGATGGAGCTCAATTACTCGACGGAGCCTTCATTAATCTGAATAAGGGACGCGGCCGGAAACGTCGACTGTTTACCCATTTCAAAAGATGCTGCCTGACCTGTTGAGTTCCTCCAGCATTTTGTGTGTGTTGTAATTAATTTTATTAGTGATTTGCCTGCGTTCATTTTCTTCGTAAGTCTGGACACTACCTTGATTTAATGCTCTTCACTGTATTACAAGATGACACAAACAACATATTATTTACATATATTTGTTTTTATTGCTGTGATTTAAAACCGAGACAATTTCCAGAGTAAAACAGTGCATCATTGGTCTATGATGACAAAGTCTATGCAGCCTAGGAATGGATAAGATCAACAATAACAATTTTGAAACCGATAGGTCGGCCTGAGAGTGTTTCACAACAACATTCACTGACTTCTCCAATTGTCATTTCTTCATCTGTGAGATTTTGCAACTTCGGGTCATGCGATCCATGCCTCATCACAATTGGGATTTTACTTGAATGACATCGTGTTTATTTTTACCCCAGCTGTTGGAAGACACGTCAGCCTTGTGCAGTATTGAATATTCAGTGTGATGGAGCGGGTATAAATGAATGACCGCGGAGATTCACCAGCTCAGAGATTATTCAGCGAGATCGCGGGCAGCTGGAAGACAGGTTGAATCTCACACAGCATGCTTGAAATATTTTTCACTGTGAGGAAGATATGGTACATGATCATTGCCGTTATTGGTGTTCCCGGTAAGAACAGTGGCGAGCGAACATTTGCAGCTCTCTGTGCGCGGCTTTGGACTCGTTCAGTTACCGACAGCGTTGTGATGCCGGTGTATCACTGAGTGCGGTGGAGTCATTGTGAGAAAACTCTGTATTCTTTCAGAAGTTTTCATGCAGAGTAATCAGTGGCCTTGGATGAAAATAAACGGCCACTTGAACCAGATGTACACTGGGAGATCGGAGAGATGGATTCAGTTTGCGGATTCATTTCAGTAATTAATGTTTTGATTTATCAAAACCATTGTCAAAGTAAAGGTCGATAATTCAGACTTCTCGGCACCTTCACAGGAGACTTGGTGTTATTCTGTATCAATACCTTATCGTGCTCTCCATTCAAATTTAATGATATTGCGCTATGTTTCAAGAAAGTGTTGTAAGTTTGAAGGCGTCCCTGGCAGCGAAACCTCTGTGAGATTCAGGGAAATAACACTCCGTGTTTCGCAACTTGAAATAAGGGTATGTGTGTTTTATAGTGTGCCAGGGTTTCTTTCCACGCCCGATTGTCCGTGAAGTGAGGAGGGAATTAAGAGCCAACCCAACGGTGTCCGACAGAGGTCACACCGGGTCAGATTTATGCGACATCCAACACTAGAACAATAAGCATCGAAGCATTTAGAATAATGCTGCAGTAATTTGGAGAAACCCCGAAAGAGGTCAATGGTTGAGGTACCTATATTGTCTTTCCTTTGGAAATTGGATGGTTTAAGCAATAACGTCCAAAATACCCGTAACATTCACCGGGTCAGGCAAAATCTTTTAAAGCAGAAATTGAAATCTTCTGCTCGGTTTCCTTGACACAGTGTGAAGGACCCGCAGACAAGCGGAGTGGCGAATTTTAAGAGAAGTGAGCCGAGTGGGGCCCAGGCACGGAGACGGTAAACTGGAGTTGCGGAGGGGGCGAAGACACGTGAACGTAGGAAATAATTTCGATCTAAACTTTGTAAGAGGACTGAAGCGGAGTGAGAGGGGTTTCTGTGTATGGGAAGAATCCAGAACAAAGCTGACAGGAATGCGGCAGTCACCATCGCCGAGAAAGTAGCCGAGGTATCCAGGCTTTACACGTCAGTCCAAAACCTGATGTGGGAGATCTACAGCGATTTCTCCAAACCGCCCTCGGTGATCAGTTGACAATGCCTCCTTCCAAAAGACTGATTTCCTCCCGTAGCGAGAACACCACCCTTTCAGCCAGCTTGCAGGCTGGTGAGGTATTGTTCTCTCCAAACCGCCGAAAAGACTGATTTCCTCCCGTACCGAGAACCCCACCCTTTCAGCCAGCTTGCAGACTGGTGAGTTATTGTTCTCTCCAAACCGCCGAAAAGTCTGATTTTCTCCAGTACCGAGAACCCCACCCTTTCAGCCAGCTTGCAGACTGGTGAGATATTTGTGACTCAAGCTTTGGACCTTCTAAAATTCCGGAAGCGAGCTGTCTGCAAAGTCTGATTGTATCAATTTCCAGCTTATCTCTGCCCTGAGACCCATGGAGCGGCGAGACAAAAATTAACTCATTCTTTTTGTTGTTCCCCCCAGTGAATTTAGTGGCGATTACGATCCTGTCCCGGAGAAAGTGCGGCCTCTCCACCTGCACCACGCGGTACCTGGTGGCCATGGCAACGGCGGATCTACTAACCATCATCTTTGATGTGACACTGTGGCAGATCAGTTATTATTACTTCCCCGGGACTTTCCTGGACATCACCCCCGTGTGCAGCGCGATCTCTGCCCTGGCAGAGGCAGCCACTGACTGTTCTGTCTGGTTCACCGTCATGTTTACATTTGATCGGTTTGTCGCCATCTGTTGCCAGAAGCGGAAAGCGAAGTATTGCACCGGGAAAACTGCGGCTGTGGTTCTGACGGCAACTGGCACTCTGCTCTGTTTCATAAATGTGCCCTATTTCTTTATATATCATCCAGCGAAAGTGGTTGACAATATACCCTGGGACTGTATTCCAAAACCAGGATACTATCAATATCCCGTGTGGGTTGGGTATAGGTGGTTAGCTACCGTTCTATCGCCATTACTCCCGTTCGTGTTAATACTGCTGTTCAACGCTCTGACAGTCAGACACATTTTGGTGACTAGTCGCGTCCGTAAGGGGCTGAGGGGTCAGAGCAAGGCGGAGAACCGCAGTGACCCGGAGATGGAGAGCAGGAGGAGGTCTGTGATCTTACTTCTCACCATCTCCGGAAGCTTCATCATCCTGTGGTCGGTGACTGTTGCCGAATTCCTTTATTACACCATCGCCGGATTGGATCCAAATAATTACAACGATTCGGAACAAATATTTGTTCAGTCCGGATACATGCTGTTGATACTAAGTTGCTGCACAAACACGTTTATTTACGGGATAACTCAGTCCAAGTTCAGAGAGCAGTTCATCAGCGCAGCGAAATATCCGCTCACGTCAATTATACAGCTAATTAATAATCAAAACGTCTAGGTTCTTCTCAGCTCAGAGCCACCCGTAGTAATTTCAATCTTGTTAGTACAGACTCTGCGGTCATCGGAGAATGTGGACGCGGGGAAAATAAAACTGGTTCAGCGCCTGAGAGAGAGGCACAGAGCACAGTTACAGACCCTCGTCACCCGCAGTCCCCGACCTGCTTCTCCTACCAATAATTACGTTCACACTACCTCTTATTTTTATTTCACCATTTTCCCGTACTTGTCCCCACCGCACCCCTTTCGACAACGAATACCGCACCCTAATTGGCCATTCATCCGGTGACCTACAAAGCCGTTTCGTCTCGGTGACAGAAAGGTATCGGGACACCTAGTGGAAATACTGCCTTCACGAGGAGATGGTTGGAATTCACACTGAGCGCCCCGGAGATCAGTTCGAGTCTGGCCCGTACTCAGAAATTTAGCTGATTACACCCAACATCGGCACGTCCTTTTATATGCGATAAGCAGTCAGAATCCACGTAGACAGACATCGTAACTTCAACTCTGAGTGTACCTTTGTCCAGTGAGTTGGTATCAAATTTGTGATGTGTTCACCAGCAAAGAGAAATTCTGAACAAGGTCTAATTATCATCTGCAGAAAGTTTTTCTCTGAAGTTGTCTTTCATGAAACTACGAGGAGGGAGTCTTTATTCCTCATTTCCCTAGGTAACAAAGAACTTCAAGAAATTCAACACCGTAGAATCGGCCAATAGGCACTTTAGGACGGCTTTGAGCCAAGGCCAGATGGTTAATTCAGACGTTTAAACTACCTGGGATAAGAGCATTAACCACTGGGTCCAGGAGCGGAATTTGTTCATTCGCTTCATCGAGCTCTCCGCCTTTCCTTCTCGAGTGATCTGTTCCACAACTCCAAACTCTTTTCTTCTCCCAGAAACAGTTAGACCCCTCACCATTCGAGAAAATTTAAACCCTTTTCTTCGCTACATCCAATGTCTTTGTGTCCACAACTTCTGTGCCATCGAATTCGAGTCCCCTTGATATGAGTGCCGGCATTGCATTTGTCTTCGTTACCACCGATTTAACCTGCAGGGTAGCCATCAGGAAATCCAGAACAAGGAGCCATAACTCTATATGTATCTCTTATTTCTGACTTTTCCCCCATTTACAACCTCTCTACACATTAATCGTTCGTTTCTAAATGTATCCCCCACACCTCCATACCTGTCACTACTTTGCCCACTTACTTAATCTGATCCCTGCCGGCGGCACTATCTGCCTCTGCAGGTAAATACTTTCCATCTGAATCTCACTCTTGAGCTCGCTCTCCAACGTTGAAAGTTTTATCAACCCTGGCGTAGAATGCATTTATTGAAAGTTACAGAATATCTCTCTGATGTTCCACGCTCCCTACCCCCTCCTTTATTCCTGATCCCAGCCACGAAATCCCTCACCCTGCCCCGATTCCACTCTCATCCCGCATCGGAGACCTACGTCAGAATCAGCGTCAGCATCACTTAACATAGGTAAGTGCATATGTAAGTGTAAGAGCAGTACTGTGCAAACGTCTTCTTCTTACTTAGGCAAGGTTTTACCAGGGCGCAGGCCTGGGCAGGGTTGTATGGGAGACCAGCAGTTGCCCAAGCTGCAGGCCTTCCCCTCTCCACGCAACCGATGTTGTCCAAGGGAAGGACCCATTCAGCTTGGCACTGGTGTCGTCGCAGAGCAATGTGTTGTTAAGTGCCTTGCTCAAGGACACAAACACGCTGCCTTCAGGTTACTAGTTCGATGCTTTGTCCACTAGGCCACTCGCCAACACGCAAACGTCTTAGGCACACTAAATATATAGATATAATATTTTAGACCAGTACGTGAAAATCATCTTTTGCTTTCCCCATTCATCTGTTCTGTACGGCCATACTTTACACTATTAGTGAACTAACAGGTCGCTTAACAAAGACCTGGCTTTATCACACCTGCCAATGTCTGACACATATCTCCTTATTTTCCATCTTCAGGCCATTAATGACCATATTCAAAATAGCTGGTCCAATGTTGCCCGCAATGCCCATTACTCTAACATGGATATTCTGCCACCGATGGCTTCTTAAAAGCCTCACACGCGCCCGGCGTCCTTAGCTGTGATAACATGTGCCAGTTCCTTATTTATACCACCGAAGTTAGGGTTTGCACAATTTAGGATTTACTTGAACGTCTCTTCCATCTTCTTCCTACTTCACTAAGTATCCCTGGTGTCACAGAGTACATTTTACCGGATCTAAATCGTTGCCATCTAGCCGTTTGCAGGTGTGACAGCGGCTTACCGGGAATTCCAACGGCTGAAATAACAGGGTAGTAAATGTCTTCTATCCGCCAGATTACTGGATATCCCATTTGAGTGACGCAGTGAACGCGATTGCTCTGAATTCCACAGCTCGGCAAGACACTCTGGGCTGACGTACTGCAACAGGCTCTGATTTGAACAGGGGGTCGATCTCCAGTGACAAGGTCCCACCTCTGACCATTCTTATTGAACAAACAAATTACATCACCGGCAGTGTCTCAGGTGTGAATTCTGTGGGCATGTTCCAAATGACCGGCTTCATTTCCAACATTCCACAGTTGTATTGACAGCGGTCACGACTGTTCCCATTTTCCAAACTGAAACTTTCACTGTGGTTCTCTTTCCACAAGCATCCGGAATCGATGTTTCCAAATGTTCGGCAATGTTCACTGTACACTCTGTTTCATCCACAAATAGATCCGGTTTCTCCTCAGTGTGCTCTGGATCCAGGGACACATGATAACCCTCCCAGTCTCCTCCTACAGACTCTCAGTTAATGTCATTCACAATTTTTTGCTTAAGCAGCTCCACTTTTGCCGCTCAGATAGCAAACCCATCCCACCCCGTCCACTACGTGCCACCAGATATAAAACTTCCCCACTGTGTACACAGACACGCTGTCCAATTCTCCATCAGACCTGGACGACACCGATTATTAAAACTGTGATCATCTTCCCCAGTATAATGCTTATTTCCGACACCTTGAAGCTGACACGTGTGTGTGCGTGTGTGTGTGTGTGTGTGTGTGTGTGTGTGTGTGTGTGTGTGTGTGTGTGTGTGTGTGTGTGTATAATTGTGTAGCTCATATATCTTACAATGTATACATATAAAATTTCCTACTCGTGTTGTGGATTTTGTAACAGTAAGATGATAGACAAAGCCGCTGCCGAATCCACCTGATGAACAGATTGATGCTGAAATACTGTGGTGTTGAATTAATTGTAGGAATATAATGGGATGATGAGGCCACTACACATTCATAGTCTTATGGGTTACGAGCACAACCATCAGCACAATTCTCCCTGGTATAAATACATTCTGCCGTGTATAGATTCCATTCCGATTCATCGCATGGTTGAACATGAAAATGCCCGTGTCCTTGGCATTACCTTTGCAGTGTCCTGACAGAAATAAACGCAGGACCGACAAATAAGGCCACACCATCAAAGAAAACCATATAAGGAATCATTAATAGCAGATACACACACACAAACACGCACACACAACAACATACACACTCTCTACGCACACACACACACACACACACACACACAGAAACGTCAGTACATATATTAAATTCTTTGTCGATCTCCCAGTTCATGGCTTTCTCTTCCCAATCGGAACACGTTGACGACGATATTTCACTGTGGAGTCTGAATATCGATTAAGGGATTCAAGAAACAAAAGCGACATTGAAACAGCTGCAAGGCCATGTTGTAGAAACTAGGATTATTCACAGCGGAAGGAAAGAAGAACAATAAATTGGGAGGACAGATTAATAGGCCATTCTGCCAGAGAGAGGAAAGGATTAAGCATGAAGTCGATTTCAAACTGCAAATGAAGAGAGGGTTAATATGCAGTTCACATGAAATGTAGAATTAGTGAGAGAGGACGTCAGCAGTGCAGCGACAATTGACAAATGAGAGACATTCAGTCGGGTAATATGAGAGTGTGTGTTTCATTCATCACCAGACTTTCGCCAGTATAGTGTGAAGAGTGGTGGTTAATTTTGCATTCATCTATCTCCTGTGCAATGAGAGACTGTGGGGGTCAATTTTGCAGAATTCAATCCCTGCTACAGGCTGGCAGTGTGAGGTTCTTTAGTTCTCATTCTCTGGTTCAGTGTGAGAGTGTGCAGTTCAAATTGTGCAGATCAGTCTCTGCTACAGTGTGAGAGTGTGGGTTTCATTCTGTATCTGTCAGTCTCTGTTACAGTGTGAGAGTGTGGGGTTCATTCTGCATCTGTCAGTCTCTGCTACATTGTGAGAGTGTGGGTTTCATTCTGTACCTGTCAGTCTCTGTTACAGGGTGAGAGTCTGGGTGACAATCTGTATTTTACGTGCCTTGATTCCAGCGTTAAGTGTGCCGTTTCATTTCGGTCCATCTGATTCAGTGTGAGCGAGTGTATTTTTTCTCCTTCTTTCCCACTGTTCCTCAAACCTATTAAATAATCTTAAAATAGATTCTATATTTCCCGAGCTATTTTTTAGAACAGGAGTCTCCTGCAGTTGGTTTATGTTATAATTGTGAGATGGACAGTGCACTGACGAATGATGACGGTTGTATCGAGCAGGACATTTGGCGTTGTAGAGTCATATGACAAACAGACCATTCGGCCCGGCATCATTCTGCAAGCTTTTCGTTACTCAACCACATCGAGCTAATTGAACAGCACATGATATGTAACTTTCTGTGGTTTGGCAAAAGAACCTCCTAAATGTTGAATGAAAATAATCAAATAAAATAAATTCATTACTTTCTATATATATAAACTGAGTAGCTAACTTAATAATGCGATCGAAGTAGGTCCAACCGAGGCAGATATTTTCATGTTCCAGCTTCATTTCCTTTCAGCATTTCTAAATTCCTACCTTCACCGTGTATCTGCTGCCGATTCTGTCTCATATTTCTCAATGCGCACTAGCCCATGAATCTATTCGACTTATGTCCCACTCATACATAGTATAGTATTAATTTCGAGTTTCTTACGACAACTTGAGACTTCCCTGCAGATGCCATGTATTTTCCATTGATAAAATTGTGTCTACGTTGTTCTGTGCAGCACTGAGAGGGTTTGTGAGTAGGCATGACAGAGAAGATCATGTTTCATATTTGGAATAATCCTTAATTCCACATTGTAGCATCCGGTTGATTGATGACCTCCCGAGAAATTGGCGGCACTCCTTACGTTACAGCTCAGCCAGGAATGTTCTGCTCGTCAGAGACATGGTGGGTGGAAGAGTTTACTCCTGTGTTGCAACACACCGTGTCTTATGACACCCATCAGTGCTAAAGAACGGGATAAATGGAGGAGAATGGGCAGCTGTTGATTAATACATTGTGATTACAATTTGAACACATCACGTGGACCTGATAGGATCATGGGAACAGTAGAACACAGGAACAAGCCCTCTGACTCCCTACTTCTGCGCTGAACAAGATAACGAATGAGACGGTACATGGCCCATCTCCATTCATTCACCGCATACTCTTGCACTTTAATTGAATATTTACCATTATGGGAATCTCGAGGTTATACCCCAATGGGTGTCAAACCTGTACCATCAGCTCCCATGTTGAAGTAAATATTTAAGAAGAGAAGAGGAAACAGGTCCAGATTTAAACAAAAAGGTGAAGGCTCAGTTACAGACTTACCCGGAAGGGAGCAGGAAGGTTGGTGAGTTCTCCAAACTAGAGTCAAGTTGGATTATGAGATGGAATCCAGATTTAGAGGTAGGGATAACAGTGAAAACAGCAAACTGTACACAAATAGACTTAGTCATGACACAGCAACAGGATCAGGAGTTAGCAAAGGTACAAAGAGGAGAGAATACTGAACAGTTTGGGAAATATCGAGGGAGACAGGCACGGAATTGGACTGTAATTAATTATGGTAAATTTGTGGTCCCAGAAAGTGAAAGAAATCATATGATGTATTGTCACCATGACTTTTGTGGGCATCAGAGGGCAGATATAATTATGGAACAGTTGAAGAATCTGGGTTGCTGCCCTAAACTGCGAAGAGATGTACATTATTGAAAGAATTGTTTGCTTTGTGAACAGTGATAACCCAGATAAACCGGCAATAGAAGCAGTTTTAAGTCCCGATCTGTCGAAGGACCATGTGTTAACTTGTAGGAATATTTTGTTGGATTTTCACCTCCATGGCCTGGAGGGCTGAACTATATCTTCGAGATAGGGGATGCGTTCACCAGGTGAATAGAGGCTTCCCCAACTAGATAATGAAAACCGCTGACGTTACAGCCAGGATGGTGTAGGACGGAATTTCCACCCTTTGGGGATTGCAAAGCTCTCCAGAATCAGCCATGGTCCCCGCTACTCCGCACATGTGATACAAAATGTAATGAAACTGTCTGGGGTAAAACACAGGTTGGTGTTCCTTATCGATCACAATAGAGTGCAATTGCTGAACGGATGAAAAGATCTTTGAAGACAATCTAATCTGAAATGAAATAGTTAGCATCCCTGTTTGGGTAGATTTACCACAGGCCGAATATGATGGCATTTGAAAGGACAATGCAAGTAGCGATTAATTGACTCTATTAAGGAGCCCTATTATGTTGCCGCCAATAATATGTGACGGCGGAAACAGCACAGCAACGCTTATTTCGAGGTGTGAACAAAACCGCAAAAGTTGGAAATCGGACAAAAGGTCATGATCTCTCTACATCCGCCAAGCCCCTTTACAGCTTCGCGATTTGTAGGGACATATGATATCCCCGACAGATCCGGTCCAGCAGTCTATAGAATCTAGACCGCTCCAAACAAGTTGGGTTAGTATCATATTAACAAACTTCAACCCCTTGGTGATAGTTAATGTCCTCTAGTCGCTCAGTACCAGAAAACACAGTCAATTAGATTCTCTGCACCGAGATCAGATGATCCTCTTAGATTTATTTTTCAGGCAATCGACGGTGACGTGGATGAAGGAGCAGTTGCTCCCTATGAGAGTTGGGCAACCACTTCCGGTTTGTACCCGGAAGTTGAGGATTGGTCACATCTTTACTCTCGCCCAAGCTAAGGCGGAGACAATAGAAGAGAGAAACAGATGGGAGTACATGTTTGTTCCGTGGTCTTCTGGAAATGAAGTGGGGGATAATTCAGCTGATATGAATGATTTTAACAAGGCGTTAAAGTTAGCCAAGGTGGGACCATTCATAACGTCAAAAGGTTTGGCATCCAGGGAAAGTTCGCTGGTGGATTCAGAAATGACGCCGACAGAAGACAGAGGATAGTTGTGGATGGAGCGTTTGCTCCCGGGATGTTGGTGACAGTGGATCTGCAGAGATTTTTTCTGGGACCCCAGGTTTTCGTGTTTTTATCAATTACTTGGATGAGGAGGTGGCAGGATTGTTTATTGCATATTCAATGATGTGGAAGTTGCTGGAATTGGACAGTTTATGGAGAGTATAGTAGCTTGTCAGATATAGACAGAACTCAGGGCAGCGGTGATCATTTGCAGATGGAGTTCACCCCGGAAAAGTACGAAGTGATTCACTTAGGAAGGATGAATTTGAAGGCAGAGTTGGTACTTGCTGCAGTTAACTGAGGGCTTCACAATAGTACGAGTACTACAATGGAAACAGAGTGATGAGACTTTCTCCAATAAGCCGAGGGCCGCTCATCGGTACGAGAACCACAATCGGCACAGAGCGGTGTACTGTAGGAGCAGAAGGAAGTGTGATTGACAGGTGAGCTTGACCCCATCCGCTGTTCTGCACATACTCACAGTGACGCTCGAAAGGCAATATACCTGACAGTAAATCAGGAGGAAAAAATACAACTTCGTGGCAAATAATAGAACAGCCTGGGAACTTGCTGCTTTTGTTCAGACAGAGAATGGATGGAGAAATAGTGGTAGAATTGTGGCAGGTTTGAGAACATACTCAACGTCAAATAGACTGCATCGCACGTCACGGGTGTGGGACGGCCCGGTCATTCACTGGCAGGGGTCAGGTTCATGCCAAACGCCCCATGTGTGCGCTGGAAAACATTGTTCTTTAAACTATCCACAACCCTCGCTAATTTCCCGAGGACACGCTCCCTTTTTGATCACAGGTCTCTGGAATATCGCTTTGGAACTTTTACAGTGCTTGCAGGAATATTTGTAGTGTATTTTACTGTAACACATGTCAGCTGTCACTGTGACATCCAACACTCAAACCGCCCGGAATGACTGGAACGAACGAAAGAATAGAATGAAGGAATGTTCCCCTTTAATAAAGAAGTGTTCTCCATTGCCAGAACAAACTCCTTCCCTCAATTTCAGAAGCGAATGTGCTCCGTCAAATGTTACAAAATAAATCGACTTCAAGATGAATGCCTATTTTGAAAGCTACATAGATATAAAACTATCCTATTTAAATAGCTGAAGCCATGTATCATGAAAAATAACATGGGAAATTCACATCATATTTTGTTTTAAAATAAATAGATTGCAATATCCCTTTAGGAGTCAAATTAATGACACGGGAACAGTGAGAAAAATAGTTTAACGTAAGTGTCGGTGCAGTTGGTTGTCACTAATGCCCCTGGCGTGATAGCCACGCTAATTGCCTCAGTGGAATTGCTCTCTCCTCAATAAAAGTCTGCTAAACCGATCCCCAGTCCATCTGAGCAGCTGAAACGCTCCGTACAGCTGAACGCTGCTTCTGACGGAATATGGGATATCCGGTGATTTACTACATCGCAGCCATTCTCTATCCCACACTTGTAGCGGTTGGTGTCCCCGGTAAGATGCCAGAGCTGGTCACTTTATGTATGTGCCGTCGTTACTCTACTGCTTCTCTGCTGCGGTATCTGCGCTCTTACTGAGCAGATACTACCATTGGCTGAAACGATTCCAGAGGTGAGGGTTCAGGGTTCTGATTGTTTTATGTACATTTTCCATACTTCGATCGCAATTTTTTCTTTGTCAATTAAGTCGGTGCCGATATTGACATTGTTTCATAATTTCACTTCGCTAGGCTTTATGAAGTGACGCAGGTCTCTGTTTTTCCAGTTCCGAGTCTCTATCAGTGCAGACAATTCGACATTATAACAACGTGGTAGCTTACTCAAATGACTGTCCAGTCTATTTTCGACACGTAGATCTGTTCTTCTGCAAATGAGGAAATGAAAACTCTTGCATAGATCTCCTTCATTCCACTTTGTCATGGCTACAAACAAACCTGTCAGCACTTTAACCTCTAATAATGGAAATGGTGTCGGTCACTGGGGAAATCGACGACTCACCAGTACTCAGTCGTGGAATTCATTTCTTCGCTGTCAACTGTCGGAGTTTCGCCAATCCACTGCCATTCCAATGCGTCATTGTCCTTCAGCCAGAGTGCAGCTACTGAGACCGTACACACTGGATTTCCGCACTTCATTTCCAAACAAACTCTGCTCTGAAAAGCATTGGAAGAATGGGTGCATTCAGAGAGAGTTGTTGGTGACCAGATTTCTATTTCTTTTTCAATTTTTTTTGCAGTTTATTTAACGGCGATTGTGATTATTTCTCGGGGAAAATGCATCACCCGTTACCTGGTTGGAATGGTAACTGCGGTTCTGATGGTGGTTATCGTTGTTGCTTTGGTGGAACAGGCCAAACAATATCTACATTTATTCTATTCATATTTCTAATGGTTTTTTTTTTACAAATTTCTTGCAGTTAATTTAACGGCGATTGTGATCCTTTCTCGGGGAAAATGCGGACTCTCCAAATGCATCACCCGTTCCCTTGTTGGAATGGCCACAGCGGATCTGATGGTGGTTATCGTATTCGCTTTAGTGGAACAGACCAACAATATCTACATTTATTCCAGATCCCTGCTCATCACTCCTGTATGCGCTCTGACACTTGCATTCGGGATGGTAGCGACGGACTGTTCTGTTTGGTTCACGGTCAGTTTTACCTTCGATCGCTTCATCGCAATATGTTGCCGGAAGCTGCGGGAGCGATACTGCACCGAGAGAACAGCAACGGTGGTTATCGTGACCGTGGTTATAGTGAGCTGTTTGAGATGTGCCCCGGTTTACTTTGCCCTTGAACCTTACGTCATCATTGACAACATGCCCTGGCGGTGCACCACCACATATGAATACACCACTTCACCCGTGTGGAAAGGATACCAATTACTGGACAGTATTTTAACACCATTGATACCAATCGGCTTAATCCTGGTTTTTAATGGATTAACCGTAAGACATATCGTTGTGGCAAATAGAGTCCGCAAAAGGCTTCGGGACAGCAGCGACAATCAGAAAGATGCCGAGGTGGAAAAACGCAGAAAATCGATGATTTTGTTTTTATCAATATCAGCTAATTTCATATTATTTTGGATGCCCATGGTAGCCCATTCTCTGAAATGGCAAAGGCAAAACTACTTTTACGAGGACAGATATTTGAGTTCCCCAGTATACATCCTACAGCAATTTGGGTTCATGCTGCAAATTCTCAGCGTGTGCACCAATACTTGTATCTATACACTGACACAGAGGAAATTCAGAGAAGAGCTGAGGAATGGAATGAAATATGCATTTACATTAAATGGTCATCTGTGTACATAATGCCCGCGTCTAATGGCATTTCCACGGAGTTTTCAAATACGCCCGTTTTACAATGAACAGGTTTGGTAAACATGCTGTAAACTCAACCAATCATATGTCTGGTCATCCAGAAATTGCAGAATTGGTGGAAGATTGCTTACCATACAGTTCAGGTCGATAGAAATACAAACGCGCAATGCTGCTGGCGTGATTGTTACATTGGTTGAAGTATGTTCCAAACTATCCCAGACACTCGACTGTCACAAGGGCAGGGATGGCTGCAGGACGTTTCGTGTTTTAGATGTTTCAAAGTGGACAGGGTCAGGTAACAGAGTGTAAAGGGAGTGCGGTGGTATCAGGCATAGTATCGCAGCTGCAGAAAGGAAGGACAACGTGGAGCATTTGCTTATTAATAGATGGCGAGTCTAACACAGAAACACGAAAGACGAGAGCACCCCATTGGGAGTATTCTATGCAGATCAACCAAATAAGTGCAACGGGAAAGGTGAAGAACCGATTGGTAAGCGGATATTGGACATTGGCCATGTTATTGACACAGGTAACAGAAACGTCCACAATGTTCTTTGGTACCTCTCCAGAGTAAAAGGTCTAGATGTGACATAATTTTTCAGTCGTGTCCAGGAAGGATTCATGTCATTATATGAAGACAGGCGGACTAGCGAACAGTCCGTACCAGATCTAATATTAGAAAAGGAAATGTAACAGGTAACAGATCTCTGGGTGGGTCAGCATTTCAGAGAAATAGGGCAGATCTGCCCTCGATTTACCTTGCACATGGATAGGACCAGGGAGCATTGAATGTGTTTAATTGAAAGTCGGCGATTTATGGTGCTTCATGTCAGGAACTTGGGAAGCTACATTGGGAGATGATGCACTCAGGGAAATGCACGACAGATATGTGGAGATTGTTTAGGGAGCACTGACATGGGGATCAGTAAGGGCTTGTCTCATTGTCGCAGGGAAAGGATAATAGCAAAATATAACCCTGGGTGACAGTAAAGTTGTAACAACTCGTCAAGTGGAAGAAATAAAAGTACTTAAGGTTTAGGGAGAAAGGATTAGGTAGGGTTATGGACGGTCATAATACACACAGGAGAGAATTTAACAATGGATTTAGAAAAGTTCGAAGGCGACTTGAGAAGGCCTTGACGAGTTGCACTGTGAAGAACAGGAGGAGACTGCGGAGCGTGTGGGCAGATCAACGGTAAAAGAGGAAAACGTGTCTGGAGTCCAAGGGGGCGGTGAAGCTTCTCACTGAATACATTGATCAATGTGAACTCAGCGTGAAAAGGCAGATAGAAAAGGCAGATATGCTAGATCATATCTAGCATATCTGCCTTTTCTATGATATCTACCATATCTTGTGGAATGAGCTTCTAGTAGAAGTTGTCGAGGCAGATTCGGGATTGTCATTTAAAGTAAAATTGCATAGCTATGTCGACAGGAAAGGAATGGAGGGTAATGGGCTGAGTGCGGGGCAGTGGGACTAGATGAGGGTAAGCGTTCTGCGCGGACTAGAAGGGCCGAGATGGCCTGTTTCAGTGCTGTAATTGTTACATGTTTATCATGCCGATACTAAGAAAGAGGATGCGCTGGAAACTTGGAAAACAATATGATAGATGATTTCCCGGTGCCGGAGGGGAAATAATCCAGCTGATTTGGGAGGGAAGCGAAGACATTGCTGAGCTTCTGGACAGGATATTTGTGTCCTCCCTGGCCATGGACGTAGAACTAAAAGATTAGATGTTGGCAAATATTATTCAATTGTTGAAGCAAGGTAATAGCGGTTTTCATTGGAAGTATCGTCCAGTGAGTCTTTCGTCAGTAGTGGGTAAACTATTATAGAGGATTATTAAAGATGGAATTTATGAGTATTTGGAGAAACGTAGTTTGGTTACGGAGAGACAACGTGGCTCTGTGAGAGGTATGTTGTCTTATATGAGCCAGGTTGAGTTATCTGAATAGTCGATGTAGGTATATGAATTCCGATAGTCAGGGGGCATGTGATCTAGGTAATCCTTCGTTGATTCAGAACTGACTTCCTAACAGAAGGCAGGTGATGTAGTAGATAGAGTGAATTCTGGCTGGAAGACAGCGGGCAGCCGCGTCCCGCTAAGAGGATGGACATGTTGGGACATTTTACAACTTCTGCACTCAGCAGTTACAGTGTTCCGAGAAATAGGGCTCAGGGAAATAATCGATTCAATCTGATCACACAACAGTACCTGGATAATTTATGGAATTAGGGCTGATGACGTAAGAAAATCGCTGAGATATTGACTACACTGCCACTTTATCTAAGCTGACCAGTCATTTCCATGTTACAGGGCAGATGTTACAATGACTTCAAAACAATCTTTTCCAATGAAGACCTACAACTTGAAACCAGCATTTAATAGTGTTGAGAGCAGCTTCTGGTGCTCATTAAAATAACCATCCTTCTAGAATGACAATTCCAATTTCCCAATTCAATTCCCAACACTTCGAAATCGTGGTTTTATCATATCGGGTGTAGATACGCTGAAACTTCGATCCATTTAACCCTGAATCCAGAGGGCCGGTGGGAAATCCGAGTCTCCCTCTGAATTAATAATAAAGAAACATACAAAACTACACAAACTAAAAATACAGCGAGGGTAAAGCAAACACCCGTGCACATACTTGTCTCCCTTCAAAACCATCACAGGCAATTGGAGAAGACAGAACAAACAACTTCCTCAGCCTCAGCACGTATTCTGTAGAAGAGATGGGAGCGTGAGATGTGGGGAGCTGAGGCTCACATACACCAGCACTTCATAGAATTTCGGAATGATATGCATCCTTCGAATTTCGCATCAGTTCCTGGAAATCACTTCTCGCAAGGTGACACAAATTTTGTTGCCACGTATATGGTGAAAAAGAAGATTAATTCAATCATCCCACCAACACAAACTAAAGAAACACACAACTGACATAAAGTCATTTATGACCCTAATCTTTCTCTCTCTCTTTCAATTGACATCACTTATGTCCAAACCGCATGCTGTATTTTAAATCTGCAATGCATTCATATTTTCAAAATATCGCAGAAAATGGCATGGTCTTATTTGTTCCACAGTTAACAAACATCTGTAATGGCAATCATGCAACATTTAATAAAGCCTTTCGACTCCAGGACAAAGAGACGCCGAAGGTAATGTGCCCCCGAGTTAATATTCAACACAATTAAAACACGACGTCTCCACAACTGCAAGCCGTCAAAGGCTGCCAAGGTTTCTGACCTTAAATTTCTGTCCAAGGATTGGATTCGGGATAAATGAACCCTTTGTGGTATAGTATCGGGGCGAATGATTCCCATTACCACAGCCGAAGCAACAGATTTGTTCCCTGTACTGGGACCACTTTCACACCCACCTCCAGACCTGAACTATTGTCTCTACCGCCTTTCTGAAGGTATATTCAGCAGTGTGATACTCCCTTTATCATCTCACATCTATCTCCTCATGCTGTGGGGAATTATTTACACTGCCTAATCCCATCGACCTCACCCGGACTGTGGCCATCCATATCCCTCTCATCCGTGCACTTATCCAATCATCTCTTAAACGTTGAAAGTGAAATCTCAATTACCGTTTGCGTTGGCAGCACTGTCTGCACTCTGCCGACCCTCTGAATGAAGAAGTTTGTCCTCATGTTTCCCTTGAACTTTTCACATGTAACACCCTAGCTTGCCCCAGGCTCGCTCAGCTCGCTTCCGTCTGGGGGAGCAGCCTTCGACTCCACCATACTGGATAATCAGCTTGTTTGAATGCTGTGTGACGTCCCCAAACCCGCCAATTAACAGATAGTACGCCATGTGCGATGAAATGATTACACTTCTTAGAGATTACTAAAACTAAGTGTTTAATAAAGATGCAGTATATAAGAAGGAAAAGAAAATAAAGAAAAGGAACCTATTTATCAAAGTCCAAACCACTTCGTGCACAACCTTTGGAGCTCAATGACCGAAGTCTTCTAGCCACCAGTTGATCCCCTCAGACCTCCTCGACTCGCAGCTCAGGACCACCCGCAGTGATCAACCAAATCCCCTCCCCCCGGCACGTCTGTCTGTCTTCTGCTCTCCTCGCCAAACCTCCTGGCCTGGGACACCCGCTCGGGGTCCGTTCCGTCGCCCAGTTTACAGCATCGCGTCCTCTCTCTCTCATCCCCTCGCGCCGACTCCCCAAAAGCCCGCCAACACTAGCTTACAGACCCAGAAGAAAGAACAACATTAATCCCCATTGGTTAACAAAGGAACACAATTCTCGTTATCAGTAAATTTTAACCCAAACAAGCATCCAGTACTCTCTCATAACAAAGAAGCATTCCTCCTTTTAACAAAACTAAGAAGCCATTTTGATTAACATTCGCTGTAACAAAGAAAAAGAAGAAACCCCTTTACACTCTTCCCGCAACAAATAAAATTCATGTCCTCATGACTGTTAAATAACTCGACCACTCTTCCTGCCAACACACACCCTAACCCAGGCGCAAACAGTGACATTGCTCCCCAAACAGTAAACCTGACGCCCTGTCCCTCAGGCGCTACATAGGTCAACTTATCTGGGAGTTCCCTAACCCTCCGAGACCTCCGTACCCCCTCACCTAAATCCTCCAGGCTCAGACACAACTGGGAATACCTCGGGTCCGCTTGCAAACTCCTCTCTCAACCGGTACACTTTACAAATATATTTGGACTCTGCAGTTACAGTGTTCTGAGAAACAGGGCTAAGGGAAATAACCGATTTAATCTGACTACCCGGCAACAGCTGGAAATTTAATGGAAGTAGGGGTGACGACGTAAGCAAGTCGCTGAACTATTGACTGCACCGCCAGAGGAAACCACCGCTCAGAAACAGTATCTACAGCCCGTCAGGTCAGTCAGGAATTATTTAAACTGCCTACTCTCATCTACTGCACCCGGACCACGGCCATCCATACACCCAATACGACTCCAGTCATCTCTTAATCATTGACATCGAAATCTCAATGACCTCTCTGCGATATGGAGACCCGCCGGTGCTCATCCTCACTTCCCGGCCCAAAACACCCGAACCGACTGTGTGGCCTCCCGGGGATACCCGCAGGCTTCTGTCTCAGGCGCTGAGGGAGTGGGATGAGAGGGCACGTCACGGGACTGTGTACAGAGAGGCTTCGAACCCCTTTCGGGCACATGAGGGGTAGAAGTCGAGTTTCGGATCTTCGTCTCGCATTCAGCTTCCCGGGAGGTGGAAGGCTTTTACCGGAGGGTGTGGGACCCTCCAGACTGCCAGAGGGGTAATGACAGGCTATAGTTTCCTCTGCTCCGACGAGAGGAAGGAGTGGTAGCCACTACAGAGACAATGATAACGTCCTGAGGCCAGCGGCGTCGAACGAAGGTGATGGAAGGTTGGACATTTATCTGACATCGGATTGGCTGATGCATGGAGACAGCGGCGGCCGGGAACATGTGGGTTGCGGGTGGAGTGGGGAATCCCAGATTCCCGGCACTTCTGGGGTGCGCGGGATTCCGTGCTGCTGCGCTCAAAGGAAGTGTGGCGTGAGGGGGAGCTCCTCGATGGAGAGGATGAAGCTCGCTGTATGGTCTTAAATTAGTTCGAAGAGTCACTTTAACTATTTATGGAATAACACGACAGAGGACTTGTGTAAAACATAGTAATGATAATATATAATTCAGATTCACTCTGTTCCAGCAGCATCCTTTTAGAAACAGGAAACACACACTATTCCCGCAGTCCTGCGTCAGTCCTCAAAATAATCCGCCAAACACGTGTCAGACCCAAAGTATTCCCAAGGCACCATGATTGTCCCACAGCCTCGTGACAGTCTCAAAACTAGCACCACCTCCTTGATCATGACCCACAGCCCCTGTCAGTCCCCAAATTGATCACACTATCCCGCTCTCCGCACAGCTCGTGTCAGTCACGGAACTGATCGCACCGTCCCATTCTCTTTCCACAGCTCTTCAGTCAAAGAACTAAACACACTGTCCCACTCTTTCCCCACAGTGCGTGTCGGTTCCCAATCTAATCACACTGCCTCACTCTCTCCCCACAACCCATGTCAATCCCCAGATTAATCCCACATCTCGGTTCTCTTCCCACAGGCCCACCTCAGTCCCCAGACTAATTGCACTGCCGCTCTCTCTCCACCCATCTCCGCCCTTGTCAGTCTGCAAATAAGCACGAATTCTCACTACCTCCTGACAGACCCTGTCAGTCCTCGTATCATGTGGGTCCACTATTACCCCACAACTCTGTTACAATTCCTAAGGTAATTAGTTATGGGAAGTGGAATCATAGTGCTAAAAGTCTGGAAACGGACCTGAATTCAGAAACGGTTGTGCTCCGGGGAATACACGACGGAAATGTGGAGGTATGGTAGGCGGCATTTGCATGGGCTCCTGGGTTGATTTGTCTGATTGAGGCAGGGAAAGGATGGTAGGGTAAAGGACCCATGAGTGACAAGAGATGTGGATCATCTCGTCAAGAGGTAAACGAAGCTGATTTAAGGTTTCGGAAGCAAGGATCAGACAGGACTGTAGAGAGTTACATTTCAACCAGAGACGAACTGAAGAATAGGAATCTAGAGAGCTGGAAAGGTCTTTGGAAAGACTGAGCAATGAAGATTAATGAAAGCCCCATGGCATTCTAGATTTATGAGAAGAAGAGGATGATTACAGTGAGGGGAGGAATGGACAGGGATAGAAGATGAATCATGAGTCTGGAATCGGGGAGTTGGGGTAAGACATTAATGAAGACTTTACTTCAGCATTTACCACCGAGAGGGTTCTTGACGTTGGTGAAGGCGTTAAATGGACGGCGAAATTTTGAAAAAAAAATCAGGATGGATTAGTCCTCTTGTGGTCAGGAAATATCCAAGGTCACAGCGCGAAACGAGGGAAGAAATTGCCGCTCCCTTGGCGATGATCGTTGTGTTATCACTGGCCACAGAAGGGCTGCCAGAAGATTGGAGCTTGGAAAATATTATTCCGTTGTTCAAGAAAGGGAGTGGCGATAACTCTGGAAATTGTAGTCCAGTGAGTCTTACTTCAGTGGTGGGAATCTTTGGAGGAAGTTTCTTTTTTGGAAGGATTTAGAAGAATTTGGAGAAGCGTATCCTGATTCGGGAGTCAGCCTGGCTTTGTGAGGAGCAACTCATGCTTCCCGAGACTGACTGAATTCTGTGATGTGACACAAGTGTGAACTGAATCACTTTAGAAGAACGAACTTAAAGGCAGAATACAGGGTTAATAGCAATATTGTCAGCAGTGTAGTAGAAGAGGGGGATGATGGGTTCCACATCCAAAGATTTCGCAAAGCTTCTCTGCGAAGAAGGGTCTCGGCCGAAACGTCGACTGTACGTCTCCCTGTAGATGCTGCCTGACCTGCTGCGTTCCACCAGCATTTGTGTGTGTGTTGCTTGAATTTCCAGCATCTGCAGATTTCCTCGTGTCTGCTAAGATAAGTTGGTTTCTTGATAATTTTGTTAAGGAGGCGTATTGGGTGTTGCCTTCATTAGTCAGGGGCTTGAGTTAAAGCGCCGCGAGGTATTGTACCTCTAAAATAGTTACAATAGCCTCCTTATTGAAAGGATGTGAAAAGTTTACAGAGGCTGCAGAGGATGTTTACCATGGGGCTGAGTGGATAAGACATTCCGGACATTCTCTTGGGAGATTGGGAGGTTGAGAGCTGACTTGATAGAGTTTAACAAGATACGTCTCTACCGAAAGAAGTATAAGTTGCGTCTTCCCACCGCCAGCCTAGGGCGAGATGTAGCACTTCCATAGCACCCTCCCCAACTCAGGGTCACGTGGGGCCATGGGAGCAGGTGATAGATGGTCGTATGTGCTGCTGATGCCGGTCACATATGCTGCTTATGTCATCACTGACACCAGGAACAAAATCGCTGAAGAGTATTGACGACGGCTGGAATCAGCTGTCTTGTAAAGGTACTTTCTAGGAGAAGGCAATAGTCAGTGCAAGTGGTTTAGATGGGACATCCGGGTGGGTTTCTTAAATTAATATGAATATTGTCAAATCAAGTCAGGTCTAGTCACTTTTTAGTGTCATTTCGACCATAACTGTTGGTACAGTACACAGTAAAAACGACAGAGCGTTTTTCAGGACCATAGTGTTACATGAAGCAAAACAAAAACTACACTGAACTACGTAAAAACAACACAAAAACTACACTAGTCTACATACCTACCCAGGACTGCATAAAGTGCTCAAAACAGTGCAGGCAGTACAATAAATAATAAGAGATTTAGTGCTTTTAACGATCTCTACGGAGGAGCCGTCAATGTTCAGCGGGAAGTGGTCGCTCTGTGCCCTCCTGAAGTTAACGACCATCTCTTTTGGGTTTTTTTGTTCAGACTCAGAGACAGGTCGTTCGCTCTGCACCAGTCCGTTAGCCGCTGCACCTCCTCTCGGTAAGCTGACTCGTTGTTCTTGCTGATGAGACCCACCACTGCCGTGTCATCGGCGAACTTGATGATGTGATTCGAACTGTGTGTTGCAGCACAGTCGTGGGTCAGCAGAGTGAACAACAGTGGACTGAGCACACAACCCTGGGTGTAAACTCACACTCTCCTTCTCAGATCAAAATCAAAGCTGCATCGATTCGAAGTTAAATACAAATAATAAGCAGGGTGTCTCAGAGGGGTGTCTCAGAGGTACAAATCAAATATAAGATTCCAGTGGAATGCTCAGCTTGATAGACGCCTAGTCACCCGGGCATTGCAACCATTAAAAATCACGAGTGCTCTAGGTGAGGCTCGAACTCACAGCCTCGGCATTTCTCCGCCGTGTACTGCCATATAAGTACCGCGCGCTAACCGATTGCGCCACTAGAGCCCAGTGCTGCAAAGACGTGTTTTTTTTTCCATGGAAAGAAAATCTAGAAGAAAATTACAGATATCATAGTGCATAGAGCCAAAAAATCTATACAACCCGTGAAAAGGCCGTTCGGCCCACAATGTATTGTCATTCCAGCTAAAAATCAAATCAAATGCACTCAAACACTAATCCCTCCTTCCTACCCTGTCCATATCCCTCGATCTTCCTTACATCCGAGTGCATATCGAGTCAACAAATGTGCACATCAAATACCACCTATAAATTTGCTGATAATGCAAACATTGTTGGTCGAATCTCAGATGGAGACGAGAGGGCGAACAGAGGTGAGATATGTCAACTAGTTGAGTGGTCTCGCAGCAACAGGCTTGCACTGAACGTCAGAAAGACGAAAAAGCATATTGTGTACTTTAGGAAGGAGAGAGATACCAATCCTCATAGAGGGACCAGAAGTGGAGAGAGTAAGCAGTTTCAAGTTCCTGGGTGTTAAGATCTCTGAGGACTTAACCTGGTCGCAACATATCGATGCAGTTATGAAGAAGGCAAGACAGCGACTATACAGTACTTCATTAGGAGATTAACGAATAGACTCAAACAACTTCTGGAGAGCATTCTGACAGGCTGCGTCACAGTCTGGTATGCGGGGGTGGGGGGGTGGGCGAGGAGTTGCTACTCTACCGGCTGGGGAGATGGGGAGCCTTATGATCATGCCGATGTAAGCAGAGAGCTATGGATGGTGGAGAACAAGTGAGCACTCAGTACTCAGTAGGCGAACTTTTACAGACTTTCCATGAGCGAGGGTGGCAGGCGACAATTGCAGTCTGATTCTTAAGGGAACAGCGGCATCCAACCATTTTCCGGCGGAATGTCATGTTGAGACTTGGATGGCGGTCTTTGTTATGTTGGAAAAATGACGCTGGAGCTCTTCCCTGGTTGGGAACTGAAGGGTACTTCATCCTCTCTTGAATCTTTCTCTGTGCGTTGTTACTCTGTGTGTCCAGACGCCACGTTAGGGCTGAACACTTGAATTTTCATTATAGTTGATTATCCACTCGCAGTGCTTCATTTTCATAGGCAGATCATGTGAACTTTCACCTAACTTTTGCACTCGAGGTCCCTCCAATAATATATCATCAATGCCGTTAAATCTGGGACACCAAGTGAGAGATTGCTAGTTACCGACCCACTGGCTAATGGATCATGACAGTCAGTCTGCCTTGCTATATCGGTCCTGTAAGACTGAGAAAATAATCATTTCCCAAACTCCCCAAGTGTTTTCCATTGATAATCTCCTTGTGAATTCCGCTCCATCAAATTCGCAATATCTGACACAGCAGCATATAGTTAGAGGGGCAAACAGACAGAAAGCAGAAGGCACGCAGCAGGACAGACGAATAGATAGATGGATAGATAGATAGATAGATAGATAGATAGATAGATAGATAGATAGATAGATAGATAGAGAGTTAGATAGAAACAGACAGACAGTTAAGCAGACCAGAAAGACAAATAATCTACAAATCAGCAAAGAAGTACGAGACACGAGGCAAGAACTACAAATAAGAAATGTGTGTGTGTGTGTGTGTGTGTGTGTGTGTGTGTGTGTGTGTGTGTGTGTGTGTGTGTGTGTTTGTGTGTGTGTGTGTTTGTGTGTGTGTGTGTGTGTGTGTTTGTGTGTGTGTGTTTGTGTGTGTGTGTGTGTGTGTGTGTGTGTGTGTGTGTGTGTGTGCGTGTGTATAAATATCAGCATTATAGATAATTACTCAGGGATGGATGTTCTTACTCAGGGATGAAGATTCTTACTCGAGGATGGAGAATCTTACTTAGGGATGGATATCCCTAAGCGTGGCTTAATCGGATGCGAGGAAGGGACAGAGCATCGCCAGAGAAGCAGCGAGAGGGCAGTTCGGCCGGTGTAAAAACAAACGACGTCGCAGTTCATTCCCGATCCTTGCCAGCCGGTCAGGTGGATGATCAGATGTCCTCTTCGCTCTGCCTCCGATGCCTGTGGAGACCGCCGCAGGCGGGGAACATCGATCGAAGGTCAGTGGAGTGAGCTTCACCAGAGAACGCAGGATCAACCGCGTGGTCCGTACACAGGGATTCCGGAGACCGGGTGATTTTTTTTCTGATGTAGAAGCGACATTTTTGTGAACAACGAAAATGCAGTAGCATGGGTCGCAGAGTGGTAACGAAATCTCTGCGTCAAATGCCGACATCTGAAGACACTCAACACCTTCCGTTAACGAATGCTAAAACTTACAGATCCAATAAACCTGTCCCTCCATATTAGATGCACCTGATATGGACAAGTAGTTACCACTACTCAACACCAGAATGTCTCTAATATTTTTTAAACTTCCGTATGAAACACGTCTTCCTCCGTTTCGAAAATTGAACTTTAGATTCGCCGCTGATATCTGAAATGTTTCAAGTTCGGCAACTTCCTGGTAAAACCCTTCTGCAGCGGTTTCAGTGCAATCACAACGAAACTTTATGATGCTCTTATTAGACCATAATTATACGTCACTGCGTCATGACCTTTCCGGTTTGTGAGGGCAGGTATTCGGAATGTGTTGAAATGCAGTCTACCCAGTCCCTACCCTCATTCCTGTTTGAAATCCCATTTCCTTACCCTTTATATCAGCAAACAAGAACCCTGTCATTCTTTGTCAATATCCCAACCCGACACATCCATGGAAGGTAATGACCTCAATAGTGACCCCTGTCTGTCCATCGATGACCATTTGCCAGTATTTCATCTGCTTTTATAGCACGGCGTCGTTCGACAATTGCAGTTCAACCTATAAGAACACTCGCACATTTTCAGACCTGATTCACCTGCCATTACAGCATGAAGCTAATGTCCCCAGCTTATTCCATTCCATGGATCGGACACGGGCATTCGGTAATGTAGGACCCGTTTTTTGTCAGTGTACATCACGTGACAGGTGTTGTTCCAAGGTCTGAAAAGGAAAAAAACATAGAGTCGTCCAGTGAACCAGACTCTGCAGAAAGAGAAACAAGCTAACGATCACCCTCGGACTGAGGTCAAGAGTAAATGTGTCCATTTTCAACATGGAGGTTGTGGGGCTGTGAAAGATAAAGTCGACCACGGCACGTGAAACACTGGCTACTCTTTAGGGTTTTATCGCACGAGGACGAGAAAGGAACATGGGCATCACCATGGAAAATAAGAGCGGGCAGTTCAGCCGGTGTAAGAGATTTGTGGTTCCATACTAGATCATGACGCAATCTGTCAGATATTCTCCAGTATACACCCATAGATGTTAATCTGAGTTTTAGATGGCATCATAGATTTGCACAAACTGACATAGCATGGGTTGTAAAAGCTGGTAAACGTTTCCAGGGCACTGCTAACAAATACTGCTCCACTAAGCCTCGACACTAACAATTCCAGTCGATATTTAGGTAATCATAGCCGAGCTGCAAACTACTCTGGTGTTCTGGTAATTTCCATAAGCTGGCTACATTTAATTATTTCCCTTCTGCTCGCATTTCAAACATCTTTGGAAATTGAAGCGCATAACATCTCAAAGTCCCCCCTTATCAACTCTCCAGTTACATCTCTAAAGCTGCCCAGAGTGAGGGAGGTGATTGATGGTGTCGGTGAATTCCAGTGTCAGTGTTGCACAGGGTGGAGTACAGTGCTGGGTGTGCAAAGTTCGTCGTGGTCACTTCACAGTGTTCCGAGTTGTACAGGTCTGTGTCCTGGCTTTGAAAATCTGGATATTGTAAAGTTCGTTGTCCACGCAATCAGCTGCCGAATATTCTTGTAAAGGCAAGTATGCAGGACGTTTATATATAACCATATAACAATTACAGCACGGAAACAGGCCATCTCGGCCCTTCTAGTCCGTACCGAACGGTAATCTGATCTAGTCCCACTGACGGGCACTCAGCCCATAACCTTCCATTCCTTTCCTGCCCATATACCTATCCAATTTTACTTTAAATGATAGCACCGAACCTGCCTCTACCACTTCTACTGGAAGCTCGTTGCATACAGCTACCACTCACTGAGTAAAGATATTCCACCTCGAGTTATCCTTAAACTTTTGCCCCCTAATTCTCAACTCATGTTCTCTTGTTTTTGAATCTCCCCTACTCTCAGAGGAAAAAGCCTATTCACGTCAACTCTATCTATCCCCCTCATAATTTTAAATACCTCTGTCAAGTCCCCCTTCCACCTTCTATGCTCCAAAAAATAAAGACCTAACTTGTTTAACCGTTTCCTGTAACTTAGGTGCTGAAACCCAGGGAACATTCTGGTAAATCCTTTCTGTATTCTCTCTATTTTGTTGACATCCTTCCTATAATTCAGTGACCAGAACTGTACACAATAATCCAAATTCGGCCTTACCAATGCCTTGTACAATTTTAACATTACATCCCAACTCCTATATGCTCTGATTTATAAAGGCCAACATACCAAAAGCTTTCTTCATCACCCTGTCCCCAGGAGATTCCACTTTCAGGGAACCATGGTCCATTATTCCTAGTTCACTCTGTTCTGCTGCTTTCTTCAATGCCTTACCATTACCATGTATGTCCTATTTGGATTATTTCTACCAAAATATAGCACCTCACACTTATCAGCATTAAACTCCATTTGCCATCGTTCAGCCCTCTCTTCTAACTGGCCTAAATCTCCCTTAAAGCTTTGAAAACCTACTTCAATATCCACAACGCCACCTACCTTAGTATCGTATGATGGTTACAGCCTCCTCTTTCTCAACCCGCCGAGTTGCAGCAGAGTTTGCTTTCTGATTATCCAACTCCCGGCTGTTCCGTGCTTGAGCTACACTGGTCAGTGTCCATGCAGTCCAGAGTTGGTTAGTACAAGTCTGTTTTCTTACAGCGTTGCAGGTCGTTTGTGTACTCAGTGGGATGAGCATGAGAGGCAGTGAATTCACTGTGAAATGTTCATGTCTTTATTTCTACAGCAAATGATATGTGCAAATGATATAAGCGACATACCTGTATTCAGTAGCGGATAATACAATGGGCATATTGGAGTGGAAGTGGAAGCTTTAGCGTAAGTTTAAGTAAGGTATTGGCTTTCTTTGTTTCATTTTCATGTAAGTAACTGACGCAGAGCTTTAGGTGCAGACCTGCCTAGTTGCGTACCGAGGCGACAGCAATTTCAGTGTCCACAATGGTTTCTCCTTTACATCAGAGAGAGAAAGTACACAAAAACAAGAAGTGAGATTGGGTGCTTGGACTGCCGAATACTTGCGCACGGTCTTCTTCCTTCACCTCAGTTTAATTCTTATTCTACTGACTTTCGGGCCATTTCTCTGTCTGCGGCCTTCTCCACTGACATCGTGAGGCAGGGCATAAATGAAAGGGACGGCATCTCATTTTCTAACTGACAAATTGCTACAATCGCGAATGAACTGTGATTTTTTTTACACATCTGCTGAACTGCCCTCTTATTGTTTCTCTGGAGATGCTCCTTTCTCGCCCGGGTACGAAAAAGAAAGAACTGCCAGTATTTCGCGCACAACAGAGACTGAATAAAGTGCTCCATGTTCTACTTTATTATTCACCTCCCCACAATCTCTATGATGGGGAATAAAACATCTCACATCTGACGCAGTCCCGGAGTTGTGTTAACTAGTTTCTCTTTATCCGGAGTCTGTTCCACTGGACGAGCTCTCCGAGTCCATATTTCAGTCTTGGACCTTGAGACCTCATGTCTCGCAGATCATCAGCAAAAAATAAAAGCTAAATAGCTCATTGCGTCCACTTTTATTTGCTCTAATTAGGCCAGCCTGGAGCAGGAACCTCCATTCCTGCGAGCACATGTCAAGAACAACGACTTTTTTCTTCGTCTAGACTTGTTCTTGTTTACTGATTTGCAGACGGTCTGTCTATCTATCTATCTATTTGTCTATCTATATATCTGTCTATCTATCTATCTATCTATCTATCTATCTATCTATCTATCTATCTATCTATCTATCTATCTATCTATCTATCTATTTATCTATTAGACTGACGGCCTGCCTGTCCTCTGCCTGGCTGCTTGTCTATTTGCTGTCTAACTGTTCATCAGCTGCTCTGTCAGATTTTGCCAGGTTGATCGAGAAGATCTCTCAAGGAGATGGACAATAATTATGGAGATTTAAATGTTTCTTTTCTCAGTCTTACTGGATGAATGTTCACAAGATGGAGACTTTGTGACGTGGGATTCATGTCATTTTACCATTCCATTGACACTTGATGGGCATTTACCGTGTCCGACTGAATTTCATGATCCTTGAGCCAACGAGTCGATAGCGCACAATCTCTCATTTGGTGTCCGAGTTTTAACTGCATTGACGATATATAGTCTGGTTGACATAGAATGCCAAAAGTAAGTGAATGTGCACGTGAACTGGCTGATGAAATGAAGCACAGTGAGTGGGCCATGAACTCAAATGAAAATACAAGTCTCAGCCCTGATGTGGCGTCTGGAGATAAAAGGGAACAATGTAAAAACAAGAATGATTTTCATGTCCTGCAGTTTACAACCATGGAAGAGCTGCACTGTCATTTTCCCGAATGAACAGCGGCAGATATCCAGGTTTCTGCACTCCAATTTCCCGGAGTGTGGGTTGATGCCGCTGTCGCATTACCGCTCAGGCTGGAAATAACTGCCCGTCGTATTCCTTCATGGAAAGTCATGCGCCAAGTCGTGGTGCATCACAACTCATCCATCAAATGGAAATACAAGTTTCGGCACTGATGTGGCACCTGGACATGGAACGGAATAATGCAAACAAGAATGAATCAAGTGTCCCGCGGTTCACAACCAGGGAAGAGCTGAACAAGGCGTGGGAGTTTCAGAAAGAGAGACAGACTGAGAGATAGGCTCATTAATAACACATATTGTTGTCGACCCATTTCCCTGTGCACTACTGGAATAAATTGGTATCAGGAAAAATAAAGAACCGAAAGTTACAAGCTTGAGGAATGCAGAAAGAACAGAGTTTCGGAATGTGTTGAAGAAACAACGTCATAATGGATCTGTTTATTGTCAGGCAGAGATAGAGAGGCATCTATTACAAGAACGCCTGAAATACTGAAATTAAACAGTTTATTTTATTTTGTGCAAGAAAGAAAGTTTATTTCTGAAAACCGTTTTACATCTCGTAATCTGAGGCCAGCAGCCCGAATCGAAGCACATTGAATTGAATTCACTTTCATGATGCCAAACTTAACTTGTTTAGTGGATATAGCATCAATGGCCCCACAGCCACTTCATATTGAGCTGTTCCTTTAGTCTCGAGGAAACCCAGAGCAACACACCATGGGCCTGGGTCACAATACCTCTCAGATCTTCCCAGGTAGTTTTTAGCAGCCGGATTGTGTTATCATTTTCCACCCTTCCGGTTCTTTAAGCCTGGTTCGAGCATTTGGAAAATAAACTCCCCCGCCTACTAACGTAATTGTGCTCAGGCCCACGACAGCCAGCAAGTGTGTAAATCGCCGGGTGAAACACAGGAAGTAGCTCACTTGTGCAAAACCTGTATCCGTGAATTAGCAAGTGGGACCGTCATCGGGCAAAAGTGGGTTGGAAAGTAAATTTCAGCATGGAAAACAACGTCCACTTTGTTAAAAATAGTATTCATGAAAACTCTGTTCAGCTAAATGTGTTAAAACCCATGACTGTTTCATTAGCTGGAAATGAATTTACATGTGATTGTATTCCACAGAACAAGATGTCCGTCCGCTCAGTTACTGTTGTTTGCAAGAGCTATTCTGCTGGGGTGCTGGGGGTGGGTGGGTAAGTTACAGAATTCTTCATCATTCTACTGAATAAAGGGAATTACAGGGGCACGAGAGAGAAAATTGCCCGGGTCGATCAAAGGAGGATACTGGCGGTGATGATCGCTGATGTTTCTGGGAATAATTCACGAGGCGCAGGATGGATATGTCCCACGGAGGAAGAAGTTCTCAAATGGCAGGGGTAGGGAACCGTGGCTGACAGGGGAAGTTACGGACTGCATAAAGGCCAACGAAAGGGCAGATGAGGACGCAGAATTTAGGGGGAAGGATGATCGGGAACCTTTTAATATCCAACAAAAGGCAATTAAGAAGATATATTAAAGAAAAAATAGAAAATACGAAACAAGAGCAAACAAGGCAATAACATAATGCAGGAAGATAAAACGTTGTTCCGTTATAACATGCGTAGAAGAGAAGTGGGGTTAATATTGGGTCACTGGAAAATGATGATGGTGAGGTGCGAATTGGGGACAGAGAATTGCAGATGAACCCAATAGGTGTTTTGCATCCGTCTTCAGGAACGAGGCTCTGATAACGGCGCAGCTGATATTTTCCAGATTACGCCTGAGTTAGAAGTCATGTACTTTCGAACATTTTGGGGAGTCGGGTTGTTTTCGAGTGTGTGACGGAGAGGAGATATGTTGTAAAATTATGAGATTATGAGAGACATAGTTAGAGCAGAGAGGCATTATTAGTTTCGCGGGGTTAAATGTCTATAATCAGAGTGCATACAGTGAATTTTATTGGGACAAAGATAAGTGAGCAGGGAGTCGGTATAAGTTTCCCAGGGTTAAATGTCAATCATCAGAGTGCATGCATTGAAGTTCATAGGGGCAGAAATATGAGAGTGGCAAATTATTAACAGAGAGAGACGGATACCAGAATTAGCGGATAGTAGCAGCGCGAATGCGATATCAGCGTTCAAGAGGTTCTCGTGCACATGAGTGGACGGGGATCCGGCTCCGCTCGTGACCGAAGAATAAGCGCGAGACCGTGTTGCTGAGAGCCGAAGGACAGTAGTCACGTGAACAGAACAGACTACGACAGAGCCGTAGAGTGAGCGATAGAGAATTGAAGTGGAAAAGGGATGTG
This sequence comes from Hypanus sabinus, assembly GCF_030144855.1. Taxonomy (NCBI): domain Eukaryota; kingdom Metazoa; phylum Chordata; class Chondrichthyes; order Myliobatiformes; family Dasyatidae; genus Hypanus; species Hypanus sabinus. Next base: position 280,782 of record NW_026781357.1, read on the forward strand.
GTCATTGAATGAGGTGGAGAGTTACAGAGACCAACCTGTATATGGAAAGCAGTGACTGTGTCAGTACAGAGCGGGGAAACTCACAGTGACGTGTTTCAGTGCACGTTCAGACACCGAGTTCACAACGCCCGACACTGTCCGCTGTTTCATGTCACATCAATCGTTTCTAACACTGTACAGGCATCCGGCAAACGGAGTAAATATATTAGTGCTGTAAAAGTGGAGCATCTTCACCATGCTGTAGGTCAAATGGAACTTACTGCGAGTGACAGGATTCCGGACAAGAAACACAAAACTGACAAATACTGAATTTATTTGGAAAACTGATTAATTTGGAAAACTTATGTCACGAATGTGAAATAATCAGATTATAAATAATTCTTCGAAACAGGGGTCGTGTCAGTGTAGAGTCAGAGTTAAATATTGCAAGAAGGTTACTGTTGTTTGGCGAGACTGAGTGGGGCAATATTGATCAATAAAGCAAAAGCGACCATGATTGAAAATGACATCGAGAGCCATAAGTATTCCCTACAGTAGCTGAAGGAAGTGTGTAGTTTAAGCAGAAATTCAGATAATTCCGGAAACACTACCTAAGGAGTAGCTAAGGAATCTGGTTTGGGGGGCTGTGGGGATTTACGGGAGGAGGAGCCAAAATGGCGGTATTTTTACTAAGTAGCTAAATTTTTACTAAATAGTTCAAGCTCACCCGTGGAAACATCTTTGCTTTATCTCTCTCTTTCTTTCTTTCTTTCTTTCTTTCTTTCTTTCTTTCTTTCTTTCTTTCTTTCTTTCTTTCTTTCTTTCTTTCTTTCTTTCTTTCTTTCTTTCTTTCTTTCTTTCTTTCTTTCTTTCTTTCTTTCTTTCTTTCTTTCTTTCTTTCTTTCTTTCTTTCTTTCTTTCTTTCTTTCTTTCTTTCTTTCTTTCTTTCTTTCTTTTTCCCAAGCTGGATGAGGTCCTGTTGAAGCCTAGGATCTACAGCTGCGCTCAAACTGTCATTTCTCGTTTGGGTTTCCTGCTCCCGGAGGTCACTGACCGGCCGTTTTCCGACATAACAAGGACCGTTCCGGCCGATGCGACTGCGGGAAGCGGCCCTGCGCTGCCCTGTAGACGGCCAATTCCATGCCGGTGTCGCCGTACGAGGTTCGGGGTAGAAGGAACATCAAAGTTTCGGCAAGGCGGTTGCAGCTGACGGACGAGCGATTGCAGTCGCAGATGCTGGTGCAGAGACACATGATTTGTAGTTTTCCGATCAGGACGGCAGGAACGATGGTGTTGTACGCTGAGCCATAACCAATATAGACCATCCTGACGTTGATATTTGTACTGTCCAGGTGACCCAAAGCTGCGAGGAGATTCATTGAGATCGCTTCTGCTATTGCAAGTTGCAGAAGGCCCAAGTCCTTACTAAGACTGGAGTTGATTCGAGCCACGAGCTACATCTCAAAGTATTTCATCACCGTAGACATGAGTGCTCTGGACAATGTTCATTAAGGCAGCTTTCACTGATCTTGCTGGGCACTGGTATATTTGCTGCCCTTTTGAAGCAGACAGGAACAATGCCAATGAAAATGTCTTTCAATACCCCTGCCAGCTGGATGGCACAGCTTTCAGAGCCTTGCCAGGTACTCCTTAGGGGACTGCCGCCTTGCAGGGTTCACCCTCTTGATGGACAACCTGACGTCGGCCCCCAACGCAGAGATCACAGGGTCACCGGATGCTGCAGGGATCCTCACAGGTGAAACTTTATTCTTCCTTTCTAATCGAGCACAAACGGGTTTGAGCTCGACAGGAAGCGAAGCAATACTGTCCTTCATGATGTTGTGTTTTGCTTTGTAGGAAGTCATAGCAGCAAACTCTGCCAGAGTTGATGGGTATCCGACGTCGCCTCTAAACTCTTTCGGAACTGTTTCTCAGCTCTGGAAATAGTCCTCTGTAAGTCACACCAGGTTTCCCCGTACAGACCTGGTTCACCGGAGTTAAATGCCACAGATCTGGACCTTAGAAGACTACGAACCTCGTCGATCATCCGCAGGTTTTTAATTTGGGAATGCACAGGAAGATTTCATAGGGCAACATTTATCCACGCAGGGCTTAATGTAGTCTGTGTGTTATGAGAGATGAACAGACCTGATGGACAATGGAGTGCAGAGTTAACCATCCCCCCGCCCCGAGAACCATGAACTATTGCTGTTGCTATGCTGCTCATGAGAGAGAGAGAGAGACGAAACACTGGCAGGAACATCTTCTACAGATAAGAGGGAGAGAGAGAGAGAGACTGTTGATTTATTGTATTTTGACTCTTCCTTGATTATTAACCTTTTCTCTACAAGAACTTTACTTTGCTCGTTAGCATTGCTCAGGAGACAGCAGGAGTGGACGGACTTGATGGACACAGTCATTCAGTATTAATTGATAGCTGAGACCCCCTTAGTAGGGATAAAATACAGGTCTGGGAAGACACCCTTCAGACACACCAGTGTTGTGATTGTGTTGTGAACCAACAAGGAAGGTGGCGGCTTCAGTGACCGAATCAGTCTGCATGAGTACAACAGAATTAAGCCAAAACGATGACTACATTGAAGAGCGGCGGAATTGAGAGGAGCAAACTTGCAAAAACGTCAGAAAAAATGAAAGCACTTTTCGTAGATCACTTTAACTTTCAACGTTGTTCTGGTATGGAGTTCCGGAGTTTTTATATATATAAACTGTTATTATTGCGCAAGTTAGTTCAGTTTAGGTTTTATTTTCAATATATATATATTTTTCTTGCATTTTTTAATTTTTTTTTCTTCTTTTGATGATTATTCGTGTTTTTTCATGTATAATTAATATAGTTTACATTGATTAATGTACTATTTTTGCTGACATTTTAATAAGATATTGTTATTCTATTACTAATGTAACCAAGATTAATGTACACATAACCTATTCAATTTCACAATACGTTTTTTTAATATATGAAATTCAATAAAAAGATTGAAAAATAAAAAAACACTTTCAACATATTGACTGGGACTTTGTTTCTGTAAAGAAATGGTTGGGATAGAATTTGCCAAATCTGTTCAAATGAATGCTGTGTAAGCGGGAGTCCTTCAGAAGCGGTATTGAGTGTACACTGCTCCTATATTCCTGTTAGAACAAAATCCAAAGTCCACCATTATTACAGAAGCCTGCTTTTCAAGGGGTATATTTACTTTTGTTAGGCAGACGGTCTGTATAACAAACGTGAGGAATAAATACCATTTAAGAGAACACATGAGGGAAATCAGCAGGTTTAGAGTCTGTCCTGACGTTACTCCAGAAGAAAACCTGAAGGGGACTTGGAAAGAAAGACAGATAGATACAGAGATAGTATATAGACAGACAGACGGATAAATTTGTGTTGAGTCAGGTTAGGGTGACTAATGTCCAGATTCTTGAAACGTTGTCCACGAGAACCTTGTAGGAGCCAAATCCAGTGATCTTGTGGTCTCGGCTGAGATATTTAAAGGATTCTTATTCGCGGTGAAGAGGCCAGGTGACTGGGGAACAGGTATTGTCCTTTTTCTCCTGCTCGGGAAGGGCTCGGATTTCGGCGGGAAATTACCGACCAGTGAGTCTGAAGCCGGCAGTAGATAAACTATTCCAAGGTACTCGAAGATACGGTATATATATGGTAGGTATTTTGATAGATATGGCATTATTGTTGAAATTCAACGTGGCTTTGTGAGTGGTACGTCATGTCTAAGCAATCTTACAGACTTTTTTTCTAGGAGTTACCAGGAAATCTGATGAAGTCGTGTCAGTGGACCTCGTTACTTGGACATCAACAAGGATTTTGACAAAGCCCACATGGGAGGTTAGTCTAGACGGTTCAGTCCCTTTCTTTCCGTGAGACGTGGTAAACCGTATTTAACTTGACTACGGTAGAAGCCAGAGAGTGAAGTTATATGGTCGCCACTCTGAATGGAGGCGTGAAATTTGTGGAGTGCCGCAGTGATCACCGCCGGCTGTGTTGTTAATGCGGACGTGTGGGATGTTACACACTGGGAGGACTGACCAGCGTGGGACGTACACATGGAATAGTACGGCACTGAGTAGCGCAGTGATTAAACGGGTCTGTGAGTACAGATCCATTATTCATTGATTGTGGCATCTGAGGGAGATCGGGTCGTAAAGCGGATTTTGGGCGGGTAGACATTGACAAACCAGGTTATTTAGCTGAGTATGTAATTCTGAAGTTGAATTGTACGTTGTCGAGACTCAGTTTGGATTATTGTGTGGAGTTCTGATCAACTACCTGCACAAAGAAATCACTGAGAGTGAACAAATACAGAGAAAGTTTACAGGGCCTTTGTTGAAGCTTGAAAACCTGATTTAAAGGGAATGTTTGAATTAGTTCGGACATTGATTTTGTTTTCCTTATCCTGAGCACAGGAGAACGTGGGGGGATTGCACAGAGGCATACAAATTATGAGGGGTAAATGGAAGCAGGCTTTTGTCATTATTTGAGTGAGACTAAAACTACCGTTCATAGCTCAGGGATGAAAAGTAAAATATTTAAGGGAACCTGATGGGGAGCTCTATTTCACGAATGTGGAGTAACTGTGCAACTAGATGCCAGTGAAAGTGGTGGACGTGGGCTTGATGTAACATTTAAGACAAATTTGGGTAAGTACGTGAATGTAACTGTACGGAAGTCGAGGCGGAATTTGACACGGACTGGATGGGTCCTGGTTTTGTGCTGTGGTACACTATTTCTGTGACTCCTATGAAATACATTGAATGAACATCGAACCTATTGTTTGTCATGCACCGCCAAGAGTTCCATGTGTTACCCAATGTCACAATGAGTAAAAAGAGACCGAAACAAACACTGGTTGTTTGTTCAATGTCCTGTAGCTAATGTAACTAATGGGGCATTAATTGGCTTAAGGGACGTTCCTCCTTGTGTATAAAGGCTCACTGAACCACCGCTTCTGGGCAAGTTGGCACTTTTCGCACAATTAATCGACGCTTCTGGCAGAAAATGGGATACCCAGCGATTTATTATATCTTCTTAATTTACTATCCCGTACTGGCAACCGTTGGTATTCCAGGTAAGGTCACTGAAATGCCAAGATGTAAGACATACTGTAGTTTTAAAATTATACTCTGCAATTTAGAGCAGAAGTGTTTTGTTCTGCAAGTCTTTCCATATAAAATCACTCAGGAAATGATAAATAAATAAACGCTTTCCATCGATTTGTTTAAAAATATGATTTGCGTCACTTTGATGCCTTTATTGGTTTTCGTCTTGTTTGGTTTAATGTATTGTATTATAACCTTACACACTTATTTTTTGAATGAAATTAATTTGCTGCTGATAATAAACCTGAGTCTGGTTCAGATTCTAATACAAAGTGGTTGTGTTTGATTCATGATGTCCTCTATCTGGAATAGTTATAGTGACTGCCCTGTGCATTCAGCCAAAGGGTATGTTCTGTCCTGGTTGTCAGTCCACTGGAAACTGATATCTGAAGGGTCAACGGAAGTTCATAAGGGATACAGGAGAAAAGTAAAATTAATCCAGACGGAAAAGTGTTCTATGGAAATACCCTGAATTTAGGATAAACGAGAATCCCAATTTTTTCTGGAGGGGTAAAGCTATGCAGCACGAAAAAGAGATATTTGATCGAAAGATTCCATGTCAAATAAGATGCTGCGCGAGGTTTCAGCGTTCACCCCACAACCTTTCGAATGCTTCACAACTATTTACCCGTCCAACAGCCTTTTATTTTTGGATCTCCTGAAGCACAGATGGAATACAGTATTGGGAAATGTACGGTAATGCATTTTGGTAAAACGAACAATTATGCGGACTTTTACCTATACAGCGCAATATGGCCTACCAGTTTTACCATGCAAGCAAAGTCACACTGAGCAATTGAGGCATATTAAGAAATGACTTCTCTTTCTATCTCTCTTTTCTCAGTTAACTTAGCGGCGATAGTGATCCTGTCTCGCAGAAATTGTGGGCTCTCCAAATGTATCACTCGTTACCTCGTGGCCATGGCGGCCGCAGATCTGATGGTCGTTGTCCTTTGTGTTGTATTGTATAAAATCAGTGCTCTCTATCCGTATGCCGATTTTTTGGTGAAACCGCCGCTGTGTGCTGTGGGACTTATTCTGGGGAATGCTGCCAGGGATTGTTCCGTTTGGCTGACAGTCGCTTTCACTTTCGATCGCTACGTCGCGATCTGCCTTCAGAAGCTGCGGCCCCGATATTGTACGGAGAGAACAGCGACTGTGGTGATCGTGGCAGTGGCCGTAGGTGGCTGTGTTCAGACATTTCCATTTTACTTTGCCGGAGACCCAGGGAAGTGCATTCCCAAACCCGAGTACTATACATCATCCCTGTGGAGAGGGTACGATTTATTTGACAACATCATGACCCCATTATTACCAATTGGTTTAATTCTCCTGTTCAATGTTTTAACCACCAGATCTATTATAGCAGCGAATATCGTTCGCCGTGGATTTCGGAGCAATACTGACAACAAAAGTGATCCAGAGGTTAAGAACCGGAGAAAGTCAATGGTTTTGTTGTTTGCTGTGTCTGCCAATTTCATATTATTGTGGATAACAAATATTGTTCACTCCATGACCTGGGCAACGGTAAACTTTTATTTGACTGACAAATATTACAACACGCCTACATTTATCCTACAAGTGTCCGGGGATATGCTGATGTTGCTCAGTTCCTGCACCAACACGTGTATCTATGGACTGACACAGAGGAAGTTCAGGGAGGAGCTGAAGAATGGGGCGAAGTATCTGTTTACACTGAATGGGAAGCTTTCTAAATAAAATGTAAATGTAATTATCCCTAATTGTGTTTTGTAATAAATATGTAGAGGATTTCACTTTTGTATCGCTGTTCAGTGGCTATTGCAGCTCTCACTCTACAACCCGTTGTGTTTTACATGGAAACGTGAGCAGCAGATTAAGCAGCAACAAAGTGATTATTATCTCTGCGCACCACGTGACTATTCATATGTATAACATTACATTAGATTCCTCTGTGGCAGATGAAGAACTGAAACTCAAAACTAAGAATGACGAAGTTCAAATATCAAAGTCGTTTTATAAAATAATACGCCGATGACACGAGATGCGACAATGAACGTGCAAAAGCAGACAAAATGTACAAACCACTATGAGTCTGTAGAACTTTGTAACAGTTTAAATGCCGAATCTAGGGAAACTTTTATGAATATACTTGCAATACATTTGCAATATGTTGTCTTCAATCCAACCACATTACTCCGAACTCTGCTAACTTAGTTCCCATTGCAAAAGAGGTCAGAAGTCACAAATGCAAAATTCTCTCCATGGATGCTGCCTGACGTGCTTAGCTTTTTCCTGCGTGTATAAAAACTCGGCTGGATCTAAATGCGTGCTGTATGTCAGGGACCCTTATGCACGTGCAGATATCCATCATGTCAGGGCCACGTGGTAATCTTCAGCATTACGAAGTCAACACCTATTCATGTTGGGAGAGTGGGATGTGATTGGGGACATCCCATTCCTTTCACAAAAAGGTCGTCAGGGAATATAGTACTGTGTCATTTAGTTTCCTTTGTTACGTACTTGTCACGTGACAGGCGTTGAACTAATACTGGACATGAGGTAATGGTCTTGTGATGGTGGAGTGGCGTCATTTTCCCGCCAGTAGAGGTCATGTGACAGCTTTTTTTACAGGGTATAAAAGGAGGTCCCTCCCTGTGAGGAGGGGCAGTTCGTGTCTGGATTTGCCATGTTGATTTCATGACACTGCGTGGTTTAATGTTATGACGCAGTTTAGTTGAAAGATGGAGTTTTATTTAATGCCTAAAGTTTAAAAGGTCATTGTCAGCAGTTTCTTTATAATACTGCTGGTTGAGAATCAGCGGAGAGTGAAGTTCAGAGTTCGGGAGTTAGAAGATCGACGAAAATCGATTTCGACGGTGAAACAGGTTCGACCTTGTTTGATCCGCATTCGGAAGGATTTCTTTGACTGTGCTCGTGTGAAAAGCAGAAAGGATTGAGTACAATTTTGTAAAGGAATGGTCAGTTCATTTAAGCTGTTTCATTTCATCTTCGTAAAACTCTTCGTGGGAAAAGTATTTCCACTGGGAATCGCAACAAGACGACGTGAAAGAAAATTTAAATCGTCATAAAAAGTCTCTCCCTTAAATGGACTGTAAGACGTTTCAACTTTTGCTATACTACTTTGAAGAAGTGTTTTTTTTTTCAACATCGCTTTAAGAACTGTTTAAGCTTCCTTGCTCTATTTATGCTGTCGCACAGCAGCTGATTTCCAGTTACGTGAGTGTTTTGTTTACTTTTGGGGGTTTGTTTTTCCAGTGTTTAATAAACGTGTTATATGTTATTAAAATCCATGCCTCACTCGTTTGTTTATTGTTGCTGAATCCGTAACATAAATATGGGGGTTCGTCCGGTATGGATCATTTGAGTTTAAATGCTTGTTAAATTTTGAATCGGTGTTTTGGAAAAGGGGAATACTCGATTCTTTTGCTTGATTGGCTTATGTGTGGTATTCGGCAACAATGAATATTGATGAGTTTCTGGAGTTGTTAGCGAAGGCGATAAAAACTGAGGCATCTGAGATAGCTAGTATAGCAACTTAAAGGTCTTTTGAAGACTACATCAAAGGCTCTAATACAGAGAAAAATCGCGACACTCCATGTGGATCCGGTTGATTTCGATGAATCGATTTTAGAGTCGTTTCCGATAAGTAATATAGAGATACAGTTGCAAATCGAACAAATGAAGTTGGAACAAAGTAAAGTGGAATTGGAGTGTTGTAGGTACTTAAATGAGAGGGATACTGATACATTTCAGGACTCTGCTAGATTAGCTGATGAGTATGTTTTAATCCATATGAATAAATTTCCTCAGGGCAGAATGTTTAAGAGGAAAAATAACATAGAGACTCCAGGTAAATCAGAAATTAAACCAGAAGTTAATGAGAAAGGTAAAGAGGAAGGAAAACTTGTGAAGGAAAGACAGTTTGGTCTTATTTCTAACTATTGTAAGAAACCTGGCCATGTAATAGCTAACTGTTTCAGATTGAAAAAGAAAGAGAAGAAAGCAGTTCCAGATGCTTGTGTGCAACATACTGAAGCAACTGTAAAATTACGGGTTTCGATAAACACAAATGAGGTTAGATTCTGTCCAAGTTAAAAAGGGATATGATCATTTTATAACTGAAGGGTTTGTATCCTTGAAAGAAGGATCTTTTCTGGTGCAATTCCTGCAAGTGAGGAATGGAATATTGTTTACCAGGTAGTTGTTCCCAAAGTTCATCGAAATAAGATTTTTACTTTAGCTCATAGTGTGCCTTTAGGTGCACATAAAGGGGTAAGGAAAACTATGGACAAGATTTTAAAACATTTTTACTTGCCTGATCTGAGAAAAGATGTGGCGATGTTTTGTAAAACGAGCCATACTTGTCAAATTGTGGGAAAACCAAATCAAGTAACACCAGTGGCTCCATTACAACCTATTCCAGCACTTGGTGAATCGTTTTCTAAAGTTATTGTAGATTGTGTTGGTCCATTACCAAAGACAAAAACTGGTTATCAGTACTTGTTGACTATCATGTGCACTTCGTCTAGGTTTCCACAGGCAGTACCACTTAGGAATATAAAAGCTAAAACTGTGACAAAGGCTCTTATAAAATTCTTTACTTATTTTGGATTACCTAAGAAAATACAAACTGATCAAGACAGTAATTTTATATCTGGATTGTTTTAACAGATAGTTTATAAATTGGGAGCTAAACAAATCACTTCGTCTGCGTACCATCCAGAATCGCAAGGTGCTTGGAGAGGTTTCATTCTACCCTCAAGAATATGATTAGGACAGATTGTGTGGAAAATGAAAGTGAATGGGATGCGGGTATGAACTTACTTCTATTTGCAGTAAGGGAATCGGTACAAGAATTTTTAGGTTTCAGTCCATTTGAACTTGCTTTTGGGCATAGAGTTAGAGGACCTTTAGCTTTATTAAAAGAACAATGGATTAGTAAGGAAATACACACTAATTTGTTGGACTATGTTTTGAAATTTTCAGGACAGGTTACATAAAGCTTGTGGCTTAGCCAAAGAAAATTTAAAATTGGCTCAGGAGAAAATGAAAACATGGTATGATAAAGAAGCTATGATGAGGATGTTTAAACCTGGAGATAAGGTGTTGGTTCTTTTCCCAGTGCAAACGAATCCTTTAAAATCTAGATTTCATGGTCCTTATGAAATTGTGTCTAAAATCAATTATGCGGATTACGTGATAAAAACTCCAGATCGTAGACGGCCAACACAACTTCCCCATATAAATATGATAAAACCATATTTTGAGAAAGAATCTGATACTGTGACTCTTGTGCTTGGTGAGAATGAGGTTGATTTAAAGAGGAACATGATAGATGATTCATCTGAATTTCATTCTAAATCTAACATTGTTTCTGTCAAGTTACCAAATTCAACCATTCTGGGAAATATTGATGAGAAGTTAGCACGTTTACAGCTAGAGCAGAAACAGCAGATGAAGGAATTAATGTTTAAATATAAGGATTTGTTTCCAGATGTTCCGAGAATGACTACTATAGTTTCACATGATGTAGATGTTGGAGACGCCAAAACTATTAAACAACACCCATATAGGATGAACATAGAAAAATATGAACTTGCTGAGAATGAAATTAAATATATGTTAGAGGATAATATTATTAAACCTTCTAACTCGAATTGGAGTTTAGCCTGTGTTATGGTGCCAAAACCAGATGGTAGTATTAGTTTTTGTACGGACCATAGGAAAGTGAATGCTGTAACGTAAACAGATGCGTATCCAATTCCTAGAGTAGATGATTGTGTAGATAAAGGCGGAAAAGCAAAGTTCCTTACAAAGACTTATTTATTGAAAGGCTATCGGTGTGTTCCATTAACGGACAGAGGTAGAGAGATTTCTGAATTTGTAACTACATCTGGGCTATATAAATATAATGTTCTTCCAATTGGGATGAAGAATGACCCAGGTAATTTTCCAGAGGATGATTAACTCTGTGATTCAGGGATTGAAAGATACCGATGGTTATCTTGATGATTCAGTGACAGGAAATGATACTTGGGAAGCACACATTATTGCGATGGAGAAATTGTTTGAAAGGCTTTCAAAAGCTAACTTAACTATTCATTTAGCTAAGAGTGAATTGGGACATGCCATTGTGACTTACCTTGGTTATGTTGTGGGTCAAGGTAAGGTAGCTTCTGTTCAGGCAAAAGTTCGGGCAATTTTAGAGATTCCCACTCCAACAGGGAAAAAAACACTTAAAAGATTCTTGGGAATGGTACGATATTTTCGAAAATTTTGTAAGAATTTTGCTAATGTTGCCCTTCCACTTATTAACCTTTTGCAGAAGAATGTGAAGTTTCTGTGGACAGTACCGTGTCAAGAAGCATTTGAAAAATTGAAAACAATGATATGTCAACAACCTGTGCTCAAGGCATCTGACTTTCAGAAACCTTTTTCATTAGCTCTAGAAGTTAGTGATGAGGCTGCAGGAGCAGTATTAATGCAAAGGGATGAGGGTGACGAGGTTGGTCATCCAGTAACTTACTTTTCAAAGAAATTTAATAAGCTTCAAACAAACTATTCTACAATAGAGAAGGAATTGTTATCTCTTGTTTTAGCTTTGGAATATTTTAAAGTATATGTTGGTACAACTGAAAAACCACTTATTGTTTACATTGATTATAATCCTTTAGTTTTTCTGAGTAAGATGCAAAACAAAAATAGAAGGTAATTAAATTGGAGTTTGATGTTACAAGAGTACAATATTGTGATAACTCATATTAAAAGTAAAGATAATGTGGTTGCTGATTGTTTATCTCGATGCTGAATGTACAATGTATTTTTTATGGAGTGTTTTCTTTTCAATTGTAACACTTCTACTGTATTGTGAGTTGTAATATGTTATATGATGATACTCTATTGTATATTGTGTATGTAATAAAATCTATACATTTGTTTTTCTTGTAAATAATTGTTAAAATTTTTGTTCTTGACAGACAATTTTTTGGAGGGAGGTGTTACGAACTTGTCACGTGACAGGTGTTGAAGTTATAATAAACTTGAGGGAATGGTCTTGTGATGGTGGAGTGACGTCATTTTCCCGCCAGTAGAGGTCTTGTGACAGGTTTTTTTTACGGGGTATGAAAGGAGGACCCCTCCCTGTGAGGAGGGGCCGATCGTGACTGGATTTGCCATGTTGACTGCGTGATTTAATGTTGTGACGCAATTTAGTTCAAAGATGGAGTTTTATTTAATGCCTAAAGTTTAAAAGTTCATTGCCAGCAGTTTCTTTTTAATACTGCTAGTAGAGAATCAGTGGAGAGTGAAGATCGGAGTTCGGGAGTTAGAAGATCGAGGAAAATCAATTTCGACGGTGAAACATGTTCGACCTTGTTTGATCTTCATTCGGAAGCAATTCTTTGACTGTGCTCGTGTTAATCCCTGTGAATAGCAGAAAGGATCGAGTACAGTTTTGTAAAGGAAAGGTCAGTGCCTATCATCCTTTACATTTTATCTTCGTAAAATTCTTCGTGGGATAAGTAGTTCGACTGGGAATCACAACAAGACGACGTGAAAGAGAAATTAAATCGTCATAAAAAGTCTCTCCCTTATATGGACTGTAGGACTTTTGAATTTTTGCAATAATACATGAAGAACTGTTTTATTTCAACATCGCTTTCAGAACTGTTGAAGCTGCCGCACAGCAGCTGATTTCCGAGTGATTACGTGAGTATTCTGTTTACTTTTGGGGGTTTCTTGTTCAGTGTTTAATAAACGTGTTATTTGTTATAAAAACCCCTGCCTCACTCGTATGTTTATTTTTGCTGAATCCTTAACACCTTCTGTTAAATCAGATCTAATTATGTTCAAGTCCAGGAGTTTCCGAAACTTTTTATGCCATGTACTTTTACCATTAACAGATCGTTTCGTGGACCCCAGAATGGAAACCTGCATTGGAACAGAAAATATTCCTTTTTTATCTTGCATTATGTTCACTAGATTTTAAAGCAGATCATGTTTTGTTTTACGTTTTCGTGAGCAAAGGACGGAAGCATTCTTTCATCTCCTGTGTGACCGATGGAGCTTAACCACATATGGTTGTATAATTGAGGAGCAGGAGAAAACACGATGCATTTTTTCCCGATTTTTTTAAATATTTGAAACGGGAGCGAGTATTATGATTCAGCACAAGAGGGAAAAGTGTTCTTCCACAACCGAACAATCTGTCCTTCCACATCCGAACAATCTGTCCTTCCACATCCGAAAAAACTGTCCTTCCAGATCCGAACAAAGTGTCTTTCCTCGTCCTGAACAAACTGTCCTTCCACATCCGAACAAACTGTCCTTCCACATCCGAAAAAACTGTCCTTCCACATCCGAACAATCTGTCCTTCCACATCCGAACAAACTGTCCTTCCATGTCCGATCAAAGTGTCTTTCCACGTCCTGAACAAACTGTCCTTCCACATCCGAAAAAACTGTCCTTCCATATCCGAACAAAGTACTCCGGCGATAGAGACCCCAGACAAATCTTAAAAAAGGGGTTTGATCCGAAACATCGACTGTATATTGGGCTCCAACATTTTGGGTGAATTTCACTAGATCTCCGTTATCTGCATTATATCTTAAATTTAAGATAATCGGCATTATAATCGTTTGATGTTGTAGGCATTCTGTATGAATCATTTACCACCGGGAGTGGCCAGTTCAACCGCATGGCTTTGCGGCTTTCTGTGTCCGGTTGTTATTCTCGGTCTCCAGGATGAACTAAATGCCGATCAGTCTGTACTGAATCAGCAGTGTTCTCCTCTTATGGAGGAAAAAGGCCCGGCGGTACAAAAGTGTTTAGAAAACACGACCACCTTCCTAATTTCCAAGATTAAGTTGATAGCCCAGGCTGTAATTTCTCCCCACAAAGGACAAACCGTTTCTATCTGCATTTTTTTCCAGTTTTGAAGAATCACGGTGAATTTGAAATGAGACAGAAAAGATGATAAAGAGGTCTCAATTGCCTGCCACTGCTGAACAGGGCAGATGCTTGATCAAAATCTGATATCGATTGAAATGCATTGACACAATGTTCCCAGAAATGCAGATCATTAGAAATAGCTCGTGCGAATCGAAAGAAAAGGAGTTAGAGCAATGACGATGCTCTGCGGGACAGTGATTAGAAATTTCTGCAAATTTGTAGATACTTTATTACCACTGCTGAAGCTGAAATGAACTGACTTGATAAAGTGTGACCACGCCTGTGTTATTTTGAGATGTGCCAACATTCTGAGGTGCTGTGCCGTTCGTATAAAATCCATCACTATTAGGAGCAGATGATCAGGCGTGATTAAATGTTGGTTAGTTTTTTGCTTAATTTTATTTCTGCCGAATTCGTGATGAGAGATGATTTTCTTGTTTTTGCATTTTCTCCAACAACGGAATCGTTGAAAACACGAACAGCGTGAATTCTTTCCGAATGGTTCACTCGTCCGTGCGGGCAGCATTCATGGGGATGAATAAACGGTTGAGGTATCGGGCCGAGATCTTTCTTCTTGTCTGGAAATGGCACTGGAATGAAATGGCGTGAGGAGGGGAAAGGTGATAGATGAAAGGCGGAGAGCTGGAGCGGAAGAAATCTGATAAGAGAGGACAGTGGAGTGCATGAAAACCGGAAGTAGTTAGGGACGCCGTTTGAGGTGATAGTCGGGTGAGAATAGCCAGTGTGGTGAACAGAAGGGAAGGGGAGGGTGAGAGAATCTTTTTTTATCGACATTCATGACTTCAGGTTGGAGGCTACCTAGAGAGCTGTCTCTCCTTCCTCTTGAGGTCGGCCTCACTGTGGCACAGGAGGAAGCAATGGACCGAACATGTCTGATCGGGAACGGGAATCAGGATTAAAATGTTTGGACGCCGGCAAGCTCCACTTTTCACGGATGGAGCGGTGGTGCTCGAATACATCAGCGCCAGTTTATCCCGGGTCTCTCCAACGTAGAGAAGAGCGCACCTGGAGCACCAGACACGATTGTCGACCACAGCAGATTCACAGGTGAAGTGTTGCCTCACCTGGAAGAACTGTTTGGACCCGGACTGATGGTGAGGGAGGAGATGAATGTGCGGGTGTAGCGCTTTGGGTGCTTGCAGGGATACGCACCGCGAGGGAGATAGGTGCGGAGAGCTGAATGAAACAGCGGAGAGCGGAGAGATGGCGACGGGAGGTAGTGATATCTTTGTTGGGAGCACTTTAAAATTGGGATCAACCCGAACGCACTCACCAAGCCTTTCGCCACTTTAACGGCGATGGATTTCCTCTTGCGCTAACTTACTACCCCATGACGTTCCGCACCCAAAAATCACAATTCGCAACTTCCACCATCTCCAAAGACATCGTACAAACAAACTTATTTTTACCTCTCCCCCCAACCACACTCGGCTTTCCACGGGGATCGCTTCCTCCGTTATCGCGTTTCTATTCCGTCCGTCACAATTCAGCTCCCTCCCGGCCCTTATCCCTGCAAGCGGCCGCAGCGCTACACCTGCCCGTCCACTTCCTACCCCACCACGGTTGTTGCCCCCAAACAGCCTTTCCAGGCGAGGCAACAATTCACCTACGAATGCACTGGGGTAGTCTGTGTGTCCAATGCTCCCGAAACGGTTTTCTCTACATTGGCGAGATCCAGAGTTAACCGGGAGACCATTTCGCTGAGCAGCTCAGCTCAATCCGCCAACAACAGATCATCCCGCAGGCCAAACATTTTAATTCCATTTCCTGTTCCAGTTCTGGCATGTCAGTCCGCAGCTTCCTCGCTTTTTTCTATGAGGAGACCATCCTCAGGGTGGAGGAACAACAACCTATATGTTGTCTGGGTAGTCTCCATCGTGACGGCATGAATATCCATTCTGTTTCCGGTATAAATAATGATCACCCTTCCCCTTTTGTTCTCTTCCTCAATCTGGCCATTTACTTCTTCTCAGCTGCCTATCACCTCCTCGTCGGTCCTCCCCAACTTCCCTTTCTCGTAGGGTCCATTCTCCAGTTTAATCAGATTCATTCCTCTCCATCCCTTTAGTTTTCCTGTCCGCCAGGCTTGATCTATCGCCGTGCAGCTATCCTTCCCCCTCTCGGCTACCTTTTCATTCTGGCGTCACACCACTTCGTTTCTGGTCCTGGAGGAGGGTCTCGGCCCGACACTTGGCCTGTTTATTCATTCCCAAAGATGCTGCCTGACCTGCCGAGTTCCTCTCGCAGTTTGTTTGTGTCGGTTTTAGCGTTTTTGTTGAGAGATATCGTGACGGAGGTGAAAGTCAAATGTGTCATTGCGATGTTTTTGAGCCATTGATGCCTCTCTGCATTTCACAATAATGAAGTTGAATTAAAAACCGGGCGCCCCATAATGTTCAGGTTATTAATGACTCTGAAAACCTGTACTCAGTTAAAGCGCTTTAAAGGCCAGGAGCTTTCCAGCCTTGCGGCTACAAACATTTGGAACGAGTTACTATCAGAAACATCAAGTTGTCATTGCTCTCACGATGTGATTCTGATATGGTCATTGGTCTGATGATACCTTAGTAGATTTGTAGGTCGACAGTGTGGGATTTATTTGTCAGTTTCATGGCTCCGATTTGTGACTCTCCCATTGACGAGTTGAATGCTATGAGTGAGTTGATTAGGTAGTGGTGCGTTATAACATTGAAACTTGCAATGTGTTTGATCTACATTGCTTGATATTCAGTGTGTTCTACAGTATTCTTATTTTGTTGGTCTGGCGCTAACATTTGGGATGATGTCACACCATGTATGTGGTTCTAGTCTATTTTATGTGATGCATTCGAGAGGTTACCGAGTGTTTCAGCCTGCTGAAGGAAATGAGCAAAGTTCCGAATGACAATAGACGAGCTTGGCAGGGATCGTCAGGGAAGCGTGAGGGGCATAATGTGTTGAAGCTGGAGAGTTGTGTCCACTCATCCAGGCAGAATTTGGAGCGACACCGATAATCAATGGGCAACATTCAGATCTCCTTCTTGAAAGGAGAAGAGAAGGACGCTGGTCACGGAGCCCAGCAGTGTGGAATCCTTTTCACAATGAGTGACAGAGGAGAGTTCAGCACGTCCTCCAGCTGCTACCTGAGCTCAGTCTGACAGACGAGGTAAAGAGCTCAGTTGTTGCAGCATGTAGCACTGTTCATAAACAATGAAGGTATTTTCAAACAATGTGGGACGTCCACCGCATGAACCATATTGTTCCAGATAACCAATACCCCAAACAATGTCCATACAGGATGAAATCTCCCGATGGACCAGCAGTACAAACAAGGATTTTGTGAGGTTCTGCATCTCGGAATCGCTGGAACTCTGACTACTACTTGGTGCCCGGAGTCTGCCGCGGGCTGTACTGTTCACTAAATTGTTCGTGATGGTGAAAACATCGAGCAGGACAACAACGAGGAATGGGATCAGAGTTGAACAGACAGAACAAAGGTCACCCATTACTGTCCAAAATAGTGACACAAGTAACTCTCATCTCTGCATGCAAAGGCATGTTACAGGAAGGATATACAGTGGCATGAAAATGTTTGGGCACCCCGGTCAAAATTTTTGTCACTGTGAATAGCTAAGTGAGTAGAAGATGAAAGGATCCAAAGTCATAAAGTTAAAGATGGAACATTCTTTTCAAGGTTTTAAGCAAGATTAGTGTATTAGTTTTGTTTTGTATAATTTTGGAGTGAAAACAAGGAAAGGAGCACGATGCAGAAACTTGGGCACTCCGAGAGGTTTGAGTGCTCAGATAACTTTTACCAAGGTCGCAGACCTTAATTAGCTTGTTAGAGTTATTGCTTGTTCACAGTCATCGTTATGAAAAAAAAAACAGGTGATGCGAATTTGAAATCTTTATAAATACCCTGACTCCTGAAACCTTGTCCCAACAATCGGCATCCATGGGCTCCTCTATTCAGCTGCCCAGCGCTCTGGAAATTGAAATGCATGATGCCCACAAAGAAGGAGAAGGCTATAAGAAGATCGCAAAGTTTTTTCAGGAAGCCATTTCCTCAAATCGTAATGCACTTAAGAAATGGCAGTTAACAGTAACAGTGGAGGTCCAAAAGGCCAAGAAATCTTTCCCAGAGAACTGCTCGTTGGATTGCTAGAAAGGCAAACCATTCCCTCCGTTTGAATGAAAAAGACCTTCCGGAAGATTTTGCAGACTCTGGAGTGCTGGTGCACTGTTCTACTGTGCAGCGACACCGGCACATATATGACCTTCATGGAAGAGTCATCAGAAGAAGACCTTTCCTGCGTCCTCATCACAAAGTCCAGCGTCGGAGGTTTGCAAAGGAACATCTAAACAAGCATAATGTTTTTAGTGGACTGATGAAGTTGAAATAGAACTATCTGGGAAAGGTACATTTGCTGAAAAAAGGGTCCGAATTTCTTGAAAGTACACTTCTCCAACTGTTAAGCACGGGGGTGGATCGATCCTGCTTTGGGCTTCTGTTGCAACCAGTGGCACGGAGAGCATTTCACTGCTCAAGGGAAGAATAGATTCTATTAAACACCAGCAAATTCTGGAAGCAAACATCACACCGTCTGTAACGGAAGCTGAAGCTGAAAAGAGGATGGCTTCTACAACAATGTAACGATCCTAAACACACCTCAAAATCCACAATGAGCTACCTCAAGAGGCTCAAACCGAAGGTTTTGCCATGGCCCTCACAGGCTCCGACGTAAATATCATCGAAAATCTGTGGATAGACCTCAAAAGAGCAGAGCATGCAAGACGGCCCAAAAATCTCAAAGAACTAGAAGTCTTTTGCATGGAAGAATGGGAGAAAATCCTTCAAACAAGAATTGAAAGACTCTTGTCTGGCTACAGAAAGCGTTTACAAGCTGTAGTACTGTAGTACTTGCCAAAGGGGTTGTTACTAAGTACTGACCATGCGGGTACCCAAAGTTTTACCTCGTGCACTTTTCCTCTATTGTTCTATTTCTATTCCTCTATTTCCTCTATTCATCTTTTACTTGCTTACCTATTCACAGTAACAGAAATTTTGACCAGGGGTGCTCAATCTCTAGCAGGTCACTGTATGAAGAATGAAGAACCAGAAAACATTCGTTAAGCAAGTCAGTGAAGGCACAGAGGTCAGAAGCACAGCCGCCGTTCTCTCAGTCCAATACTTAACGTTTAGATCCTGGAAGAAACTGGCCACAAATCGATGTAAGGTGATTGCGACAGCGAACCAAACAGAGCAATCTGTGGCGGACTGCAATAAGATGGATTGGGTTCTAAACACGCGGACGTAAAACAGGAAGGAAAAGTCATCCGGAAAAGCTTTAGGAATATTTATCAATATAACGTCGAAAAAAAAACACAACCGTTTGTTCTGACACAGACATGGCCGACAGTTTTAGAGAGTGCGCACGTTACCCACGACAGTACAACAATCGTCACCAAGTTCACTGTGAAAAGCAGAATACACTTTATATATCAAATTGAGAGCCTGTTTGTGCCAATGTCTGTGTTATCGCCCCAACATATCTGCCTCTTTCATCATCTTTGGCAGCACTTTCTGCGCAACTAACTGCCTTGTATAGGAAACCTATAACCACCCTCCCACTGTATATTCCCTCGAATTGGTCATTGCCATCCTGGAAAAAGACACAAGCGGTTGAGTCTATCCATGCCTCTTACGATCGTGCATAACTCTATCAAGTCGCCTCTCATCCTCCAAAGAGATCATCCCAGGCTCGCTCCAGAGCTTTCCAATCCAGATCAAATCGGTTTTTGGTTCGCAGCAGCAACGTATCAAACCAGATCCACATCTCTACTTTTTCCGCCACTGTGTCAATGAATAAACAATCTTAAGATTTTAAACTTTCTTTCAAATACTCATACAGTGACTATGAAAAGCATTTGCCCACTTGGAAGTTTTCGTTTTATTGTTGGACAGCATTGTATCATTGTGCATTTAAATTGGATTTTTTAACACCAACAAACATAAAATTTCTCTTCATGCCAATGTGAAAACAGACCTCTAATACATGCTCTAAATTAATTACAGATATAAATCGTGAGTTTGACTGGGTTAGAAGAAGAATGAGAGAGTGGGAGGGCGAGATTGGGGAGAAAGGGGTGGAGAGAGAGAAGCGGGGAGAAAGATGAAGATAATGATACAGAGAGAGAGAGAGAGAGAGAGAGAGAGAGAGAGAGAGAGAGAGAGAGAGAGAGAGAGAGAGAGAGAGAGAGACTGGCGGGACAGTGGAGAACACCGATAAAAGAGTGGGACCAAGTGTGGAAAGAGAGGCTGGGTGATGAGAGAGATTTCGAATGGCTGGAGAGAACGGAGGCTGGGGGAGACCGAGATGTCCAGCGAGACACTGCTGCGAGAAAGACACCAGCCTGGGCAGAGAGACGTGTGGAAAAATGCGACGTGGTAAGTCATGGATGAGGGTGTGTGGGGAAAAGTGAGTCAAAACCGAGAAAAATGCACCGTGAGGGTCTTGAGGGCTTTCTGTCACGCATAACATTCTGGGACTGCAGTGATCATTTAGCTTCGTGAACTGGGTCTTAACCAATACCTATTCCCCTTCTGATCTCAACTTCACATCTCCGTCATCTGCCAGAAAACTGCAAAGACATTCAAACTTTCGCACCTGTTCAATGTCTTGTCCATTCACTTGTATCGATACCTTCATGAATGAGCCTTCAGTGCTTGTTTTGCTTACCACCATCGATTTTGTTTTCGTAGGGTTGATTCTTAGTCCGTATTCAAGACTTTTCTCATTCACTGTATTCAGCATAATTTGCAGTTCTGTCAGCTGACAACGCGGTGTCTTCCGCATACCTAATGTTTCCCACCTGCCGGCCTCAGATTGGAATACCTGTCTCCTGATGGTCTCATTCCCGAAGTATCCATTCTCCATTGAGGTTGTACAAATCCGGAGAGCCTTATGCCTGGTTTAATACATGCCCATGATGATAGCCCATTTTCTGCCCTGACCGCCGCTTTCTGTTTTCAATACAATTTCCTTATTATTTACGAATTCTCCCATCCCAGATCGTACTTGCTCTGCATCTCTGTTTCTTTCACATGCCTTTCTTTATCAAAAGCTTTTTCATTTTCAATAAAGCATAAGTTCATGGTCTTTTGTGCCTCAGCGCAACTGTCCATGAAGTTTCTTATCGAAACTAGTCCTTTCCTTGTTCCTGAGCCTTAACGAAAACCAAACTGTGTTTTTCCAATTTCACCGCTGATTGTAGCTTTCATTCTACCGAATAATATTTTCAACAGTAACTTGACGCAGTGAGACTTTATGCTTATAATCCAGTGTTTGTTATATTTTATTGTCCTTGGCTTGTTTTGGTAAGGTGATGAATACCTATTTGAGAAAGTCCTCCGGAGGATTTCTGTCATCTAACTGTTGTTTAGTATCGCTGAAAGGTTCAATTTTCCCTTCGGGCCAAGTGATTCCAGAATTTGAGTGGAAATCCTATCTGCACCGGCCGCCTTTCTGACGTTCAGACTCCAAATCGCACTCTGCATCTCTGACATCAAGTTTTTATGCTGATTAGTCATTTGATTTGATTGTGGTAAATCCTCAATCATGCTATCTTCAAATATTTCCGAGATGTACTCAACTCATCTGTCCATGATTTCTTCTCTATCATGGCATGGATCACCACTACCGTCTTCGATACACCCAGCTGATGGCACAGTCCTCCCTAATTTCCTCATATCCTTTACCTGTTGGTGAAGGCCTCCATAATCATGACTTCGTTCAAACTGCTCAATTTCATCACACTGTTCATTCATTCAGTTCTCTTTCGCTTCCTGCATTTTCTTTGAATCAAGCGGTGCAGGACTTTGTATCGTTCATTATCCCGATAGTTTACCTTATGTTGCTTTAGTCTGTGAAATTGCAGACTTCTGCGTTTAACGTTAAGAATATCCTCTTCTCACCAGTACTCATCGGAACGATAACGCAGCTGCACAAGTCAGGTGGGTGGAAAAGGATGAACCACAAATCAAGAAAACAACGCGATGACCAAATTCTATTGTTCTACGGTTTCGCACACTTCCCTGCTACTAGATTTAAAGGCAAGGCTTTTACATGTATCTCAAAATTCCACGCATGTGGACTGTCAGTGATATCTTGCTAAAGTAAAATATTCTCCAATTGAAATCTGGTGCCGAATTTCATTTTGAAATATCTCTGACAAATTGCTGTAGTCCCGCAGGATCCCAACAAAACGGGGTGGACCGATGGAGTAACTGAGAGTCGCAGAGGCAATTTCGAGTTCGCCACCCGTTGGGTGTTCTGCTCTGTGCCTCCCTGATCCTGGCCCATGAGCAGGTAGAAAGGACGGGATCGGCGGAACCGAGTCGGAAAGACGGCAGTATTATGTGAAGTGTTGTGTGAAATAAGGAGGTCCGGATCCGGATCCTAGTCCCACCCAGGATGTTCTCCGATTAGTAAATAAAACCAGTAGATATAAATAAGATTTGAAGAGACGAATGTAACGAAATTACTTTCGCGCTTGTGCCTGCGACTGACTGTCTTTCCTTTGCAGGACCAGGTAAGTAGATTGAAGTAGGTTGGGAAGTAGTACAGTAACGTTGATCAGGAATGCGAAGGAGTTGAAAAATTCACTGTAGAGATAAAGATGAAAACCAGGTAAGTAGATTGAAGGAAGATGATGAGTAATGATAGTAATGTTGATGAGTGGTATGATGGGAGAGTTTTATCTGTAAAGGTAAAGAAGAAAACGAGAAAGAAGCATCCGAAGGTTGAACGAGGAAAGAAACCACTGGGAGATCCGCTGGTGTCTCCTGGCTGATGAGGTCTGGTTCGAAAGTGGGTATACGAGCCATGTGATTCTTTTTACTAGTGGCTTGTGTAGTTGCACCAAAGGACGGTGGCTCTATGGGGATATTCTTAGTTAAAGTATATCAAATATTTTCAACAAGGAACTGGTAGCGGGGACAGAGATCCGACGTGGGATTATGATTATATAAAAACGTACTTTGACCTATGCACTTAACTTTGTTTATTGGTGCCTGTCTCATCGGAGGATGTTGTCCTTGCTTTGATAAGTGTTTGTGTGTTGTGTGTGTTCTGTGTGCGCTGCTGTGTTTTACACCCTGGGTCGGAGAAACGTTATCTCGTTTGTCAGTGTGTGTCTGCGTAGTTAAATGACAGTAAACTGGACTTGACCTAAATAAGTGCTGGAGGCATCTAAGAGACACCAAAGTCCGAAATAACAACAACAACAAAATAGACTGTCTGACCAAACGATGTCCAAACAAAAGAAAATGGAGGCGTCTCAATGTTTATGTCCTCACCGAGACAGCCTGTGACTAGGCCGGAATCAGGTCTAGACAAAGTTTTCATGCCACAGAAGCGATACGACAAAATCAAGCACCCCGACACCTCTCAGTAAAACGAAGCAGAGGGGCAGGAGGGGGACAAACGACAAGACAAAGAAATGTGCGAGGAAAGATGAGCCCATTTTTAGGTCGCTTCTGAACGGTCGAGGTGTCTCAAAGAAAAGGAAATGTCTATAATTTGCGTATTGGAACAGGAAACGGGGAGAAATAAGGAAGAAGAGAATTCAGAATTCGATCCTGTTATATCATATCCAAAAAATTATGATTGGCACCAACGCTGTAACTGGGCTATAGACCCCGTATGAAGTTCGGGCTATGGGACAAATTTGTCAAATTTATAATCCCTGCCTGGAAATTTTGAGATGTTCTGAAAAGTGGTGTGCGGAACCCACTTGGCCTGCAGTACAAAGCGCGTTTGAATTCCCCAAAGGAAGAGAGGGGGAAACGATAATGATGGATATTCTGTTACCATGGGGACGTAGTTAAAGGGGACCGTGTTGGGCTGTGCGTGTGGGGCAGTACGTCCGCATAGTGATTTTGGAGAGAGATCTAGGTGCAGGCAAATATCAGGAGACAATATAATTGACTTCGTTTCCCGTTTCCCTGACACATGATAGAATAGATTTGCAGAACAAATCTGCGTGGCTGTATACAGAATTGAAAATACACTTCGACTAAGATGTTAACCAACGACAGTTTATTCTGACATGCGACCTCTGATGCATTTCCATTGCACCGCCCGATACCCTGAAACATCTCAGCCGAGCAATCACCGGAAGCTCCTTTCCGTGACGAACAGAGCAGAAACTCTTTCTGTAACTGAGCACATCTATTATGATCCAAAGGACAAAGTGGCCGAAGGGTTTTTGAGTGAATATCAGAATGAGCGATTTAAACTGCTAAAAGCTAGCCCGTTATGTCACCACAGCCATTAAATCCCCTGCAACTCCTGAACGACTCGGACCCGTGCTTCAGACTTTACAGGAGTTGAACCGCACACAGTGTTTAACACCGCCTAATACTAACGCTACTCGGCAACTTCATTCCGCTCAGGCTGGGTGTATAATATTTCCTTCTTCATCGTTAAAACAAAGATTGACCTGTTTGCTGCCCCTTGTTTTGCCTGAGTATGTCGTAGTCTTTTTGCTTTCGCAGGCACCTCCCTCTTGGTGGGCGATAAACAAAAATCTCGAAGGACTTATACATTCTGTCCCACCACGCGAAGACTATGCTATTCTACTCTCTACACGACAATATGATTTGTCACTGGCGACAATGTACAGAATGAAACCTGTCACAAAGCACTTTTCGATCTGGAAGGGTTTGTACCAACCTGTAGTCCCTGGAATTTTCTTATTTTACCAGTTCCGAAACAAGGTCGTGATAATGAGTGACTTTATTTGCAGGATGGCATGGCAAGGGTTTACTGATGGCAATTTATCAGAACGACACGGGGCCGCAGACAACCCAGTGCATAGTGCTCTGCACAGTTACCAGCAGTTGTAAGAGGCATGCCTGGGTGTCTAACACCTGTCGCCGACACTACAATTAAAAAAAAACATAGAACACAGAAACATACATCACATTACAGGCCCTTCGGCCCACAATGTTGTGCCCACCATGAAACCCACTCTAGAAACTGCCTTGGATTTCCCTGGTGCATAGACCTCTACTTCTCAAAGTTCCATGTACCTGTCTAAGAGGCTCTTAAAGACCCTATTGTATTCGCTTCAATCACCACCGCCGGCAGTGTTTTCCACGCACCCAACACTCTCTGTGTGAAAACTGAACTCTGATATTCCCTCGGTACCTATTTCCAAGCACCTTAAAAGTATACCCCGCGTATTTGCCATTTAACCTCTTGTTATCGACACGATCGATGCGTCTGCATATGTTCTCCAGCTTGTGATTAGACTGGGACAACAGTCAACAGCATAAGAACCAGCGCTGCCTTCACCAGGCAATATTAACCCGAGGTCATGACCAACTCCGGAACGCGATGGTCTTGTCATTTAATCTTGTCAGGCATTTATGTGGCAGTCTTTAAGCCAATCAATCTGATTAGAGTTAAATTGGACAAGACTAGAATGACGTCGTTTGGGATTGAACGCTGCTTTTTTGTTCACGGTGACAGGAGATGGGACACAATCCTTACGTATCACTGGAAACATTATTTATCACAAAGCATTGAGTTAGTATTAACTGGCGCGAGGTGCATAAATCTATTCTGCGCTCGAAAAGATATCTGTCGTATCGACTCTTGCTTCCGTCATCGCCGGGCGAGGAGAATCACCGGTGTTGTGTAACGCTGATCAGTGGCAGGACAGACATCAGTGAGACGGAACTGGAAATGCAACAGAGTGACTGATGTTCCTTTAGAAAGCGGTACAACATCTCTTAAAGTAATTTTAATTCGGATTTCCAGTATCATTCATTTATTGTTCTTACATCAATAAAACTTCCAGGTAGAGCTCAGTTAGTTCGAGAGAGAAACAAATAAACAAATAACATTTTTTTTCCTGCGGCTCTGGAAGCAGATAAAATTTCAGCGTACATTGATTATCAATATAAATATATGTTCCTGCAATAAGATTTATTTTGCTCAGGTCGCGTCCCGACGGAAGGTGTGGTCATAGAGAAACACAGAACAGAGTGAAGCAGAGGGAAAGAAACAGACTGTGACGGGGCCTGGGGATGTAAACAGAGATAAAGCCGGAGATATGCGGGGACAACGAGGGATCAGGTCGGAGATGGAGATGGGGTTGAAAAAGATGGAAAAGAACGCACACATGCTCTGTTGCAGGCCGATCATGTCTCCCTCACGGTGAAACTCACTCGTCTGCAATGAGATAACATTCTGTTCAGAACACACACACACACACACACACACACACACACTCCGCTATGCTTCAGTCTGATCACGTTCCCCTCACCGGCGTAGGGGAAGGAGTGAGCGAGGACAACGTGAGAGATATTGGGAGTAAAACACCGTGAGCGTCACTGAAAAGGATGAATCAGAAACAACGGAGAGAATGGAGAAAAGGGAGAGGATTCTTCCTAACTGGAGCAA
Organism: Hypanus sabinus; assembly: GCF_030144855.1. Classification (NCBI taxonomy): domain Eukaryota; kingdom Metazoa; phylum Chordata; class Chondrichthyes; order Myliobatiformes; family Dasyatidae; genus Hypanus; species Hypanus sabinus. Next base: position 307,317 of record NW_026781357.1, read on the forward strand.
CCCAGAGTAAAACGCTGTCAGATGTAACGGAGATTATTAAAATCTAAAGGGCGGGACCTGACGATAGACCCTCCATCGGGGTGAATTACAGCTGAGGTAACCGCTACATATTACATAATTGGTGAAGGACACATTTCACCCGTACGGGGTAAACAGCGAGTGAAATATATCATCACAAAACGCATGCGTATTTCAGAGCGCTTAGTTGTTACCCGTGGTTCTACATATCGGCAAGTGGATACATTATGCAGGAACCATAGTATTTGAATTAATCCTCCGGCAGAAACCAACAAGTCGCTTTATGATTTAAAGCATTTGGTTAACCGTTTCAGCGGGTATTTCACCGCGTTCTTCAGCTCCTCTCTGAACTTGCTCTGAGTCACGGCGTAAATACATGTGTTGGTGCAGGAACTGAGAATCTGCAGCATCGTCGCCATGAATTCTGCGATATAAATCGGATCCGTGCCAGGGTAATGAGAGATATTTGCAATCAGGACGTAGATATCAAAAACCAGCAGACATATAAAACTACCGGTTATACTGAATAGTAAAACGACCGATTTCTTTCTGTTCTCCATCTCTGGGTCCTTGTCAGTCTTTCCGTTACTGCGGCACCGGAGCCCGATCCGGACTTTATTGGCGGACAAAATCCGTCTAACTGTCAGAGTATTGAACAACAAAATCAGAGCAAACGGGAGAAAAGGCATGAAAATGCGATGAATCACACGAAGTGCGGCCCACGAGGGGGACGTATAGAAACTCTCTTTGGTGACACAGCCATAGGAAACTCCATTAATTATCGCCAAAGGCTCGAATGTAAAGTAGAAAGGGACACTTTCTAAACAGCCCAGAACACTTACTGTCCCGACAACCACAGCCGCCGTTCTTTCGGTGCAATATTTTGTTTTCAGCTTTTCACAACAAATGGCCACAAATCTGTCACAGGTGAACGTGACTGTCAGCCAGACAGAGACCCCGGTGCTTGCTAAAAGCAGGCAACTAACAACCCGACAAATGGGAGTCCAATAGAGGAAGGAAGACCTAAAGTATATCAGTACAGTCCAGTTCAGCAGAGGGTCAGAGATAACGACCAGGAGATCGGCCGCTGCCATTCCCAGCAGGTAGCGAGTGATGCATTTGGAGAGACCGCACTTTCCTCGGGACAGGATAACAATCGCCACCAGGTTAACTGCAAGAGAGAGGGAAAGAAGCAGAGACATTACTGACTTGTCAGGGCAATAAAGCAGAATTATTATTATTATTAGACTTGATCTTGTGTTTTTTTTTCCTGCTTGAAATGGTGGATACCGGAACAAGGACATATGAAGCCACTGATAGTGTGCAATATGTGCGTGGCAGAGAACTTGTTGCTAGTTTGGTAAATGGGTTAAATCTGGTTGAATTCCCAAACCGACGAGATGACAGTTGTCCAAATACCCTTCGTCCGCAGTAAGGGATGGACAACAGATATCAGAATCACTGTGCAGCACAGGAATGAAATGGAATCCATATCTTCAATTCCCTCTGATCACATTTCTAAAATAAATGACCCATTCCCGTTGTTCCATCACCCAGTCAGGCAATTCACAGTCGATTTATACGGACAAAGCAGAAGGTCGGCTGGTTTCCACAGGGGCGGTGTAGCCCGGTGTCTTCCTGCGCTATTCATAATTATTCCATAACATCGAGGCAACGGAGAAGATTTCAGTCAAAGGCAGCATCTCGGCTCCAATACGGAGCGCTCCCTTCTACGAAACCAATGGGATTAATATTGTCCGCGCCTTCCGCCCATGACTGAAATGCGGGGACTGGACAGGTGGCTGTTGAAACAAGTAGCGAGAGAAACACTTCAGAATATCGGAATTAACTCTCAGTTTCTGCCTCTTGCAGGAGTGACAGCGGCTTACCGGGAATTCCAACGGCTGAAATTACAGGGTAGTAAATGTCTTCTATCCGGAAGATTACTGGATATCCCATTTGAGTGACGCAGTGAACGCGATTGCTCTGAATTTCACAGCTCGGCAAGACACTCTGGGCTGACGTACTGCAACAGGCTCTGATTTATACAGGGGATCGATCTCCAGTGACAAGGTCCCACCATTGTTTTTGAACAAATTACGTCATCGGCAGTGTCTCAGGTTCAATTATTGTGGGCATGTAATACGAACACATCCATGACCACATTTCTATTCCTTTGTGTAATGAGAGCAAACTGTGCAATGAGACCTGTAAGTGAGCAATGAGCGGCTCTGTTTAATCATTTACACAGTTCTATTTACAGCGGTCACGACTGTTCCAATTTTCCAACCTGAAACTTTCACTGTGGTCTACAAGCACTCCGGAATAGACGTTTCCAGCTTTTTTTAACAATTTTCATTGTCACATCTGTTTCATCTACAAATCGATCCGGTTTTCCTGCCGTGTTCTCTGGATCCCGGGCCACATGAACACCCCTTCCAGTCTCCTCCTGCAGACTTCAATTTAATATCGTCCACTCTTTCTTAATTCAGCAGCCCCACTCTGGCCGCTCAGGCACAAACCCCACCCTATCCCATCCCACTACGTGCCACCAGATATAAAACATCCCCTCTGTGTACACAGACATTCTGTCCAGTTCTCCATCGGCCCTGGACGACATCGATGTTTACGTCATTTTGATCAGCTTCCCCAGTTAAATGTTTATTTCCTGTACCTTCATGTTCAGAGCAGTCCACGGATTTCTCCATCTCTTCATCTATCTATGGTATCTGTGTGTGTGTGTGTGTGTGTGTGTGTGTGTGTGTGTGTGTGTGTGTGTGTGTGTGTGTGTGTGTGTGTCTGCATGTGTGTGTGTGTGTGTGTCTGCATGTGTGTGTGTGTGTGTGTTTTTATTATTTATCCTGACGTTGAGAGAATTTCTATTTACGGACAAGTGTATCCATTGTCTCAAGGAAAAGAGCACCGGAGTTTGCACAACTAAATACCGGTTGAATGCATAACATTAGAAAAAAGACGTATGACGGAGCTAAGATAAGTGGGAAGACAGATGATTGGGAAATTTTTAAGGAACAACAGAACTTAACTAAAAAGGCAATACGGAGAGGAAAAAAATGAGGTACGAACGCAAGCTAGCCAGGAATATAAAGGAGGATAGCAAAAACTTTTTTAGGTATGTGAAGAGAATGAAGGTAGTTAAGAACAATGTTGCGCCCTTGAATAATGAATTGGGTGAAATTGTTATGGGAAACAGAGAAATGGCAGAAGAATTCAAGAAGTACTTTAGATCTGTCTTCACTAGGGAAGGCACAAGCAATCTCCCAGATGTATGGATGGGCCAAGGACATAGGGTAACAGAGGAAATGAAGCAGATTGACATTAGGAAGGAAACGGTGATGAGTAGACTGAGGGGACTGAAGGCTGACAAATCCCCAGGTCCAGATGGTCGGCATCCTGGGGTATTAAAGTAGGTGGTTCTGGAAATTGCGGATGCATTGGTAATCATTTTCCAATGTTCCTTAGATTCAGGATCTGTTCCTGAGGATTGGAGAATGGCTAATGTTATCCGACTTTTTTAAGAAAGGAGGGAGGGAGAAAGCAGAGAACTATCGTCCTGTCAGCCTAACATCAGTAGTGGGGAAGATGCTAGAGTCCATTATTAAAGAGGACATAGTGGCATATCTAGAGAGCAGTGATAGGATTGGGCCGAGCCAGCATGGATTTACCAAGGACAAATCATGCTTGAATTATATACTGGAGTTTTTCGAGGATGTTAGACAGGGAACCAGCAAGTTAGACAAAGGAGATCCAGTGGATGCAGTGTACCTCGATTTTCAGAAGGCATTTGATAAGGTCCCACATAGGAGATTATAGGGTAAAATCAGAGCTCATGGCATTGGGCGGAAGATATTAACATGCATAGAAAACTGGTTGGCAGATAGGAAGTAAAGGGTGGCGATGAATGGGTGTTTCACAGAATGGCAGGTGGTGACTAGTGGGGTGCCACAGGGCTCGGTATTGGGACCACAGCTGTTTACGATTTACGGCAACGATTTGGATGAAGGCCTTGAGAATAACATCAGCAAGTTGGCTGATGATACTAAGCTGGGTGGCAGTGTGACATGTGATGAAGATGTTAGGAGAATTCAGGGTGACTTGGATAGGCTGCGTGTATGGGCAGATACTTGGTAGATGACGTTTATTGTGAATAAGTGTGAGATTATCCACTGTGGGAGTAAGAACAGGAAGGCGGATTATTCTCTGAACAGTGTAGAGTTAGATAAGGGAGAAATGTCTGGGGATGGTACAGAAACAAACATAGAGAAAGATGGGGGCAGAATTGGCAGGGAGAGAGAAACTGGTGAAAAGCGAGAGTCTGGGGTTGAGAGCGAGTCAGGTGGAGCAATGGAATGGGAGACTGTGTGGGGTGAAAGAGGGCGGAGGGGAGAGAATTGGGAGGAAAGCGAGAGACTGGGGTTGCGAGCGAGTCAGTTGGATCAATGGAATGAGAGTGTGTGGGGCGAAAATGGCGGAGGGAGACGGATGGACACTGATATGGACGTGAGTGATGGAAACGGAATGAAGGGGACGGGTAGAGAGGGACGTGGAGAAAGAGAGTCGTGGAAAAATAATGGGAAAGAGACAAAAAGAGATAGCTGAGAGGGAGATGTGGTAGCGAGAGGTTGATGGAGAAAGAGATACCAGGGTCTAGGTGTCAAGTTGAGGGGACAAAGACCTGGTGTAATGAGAAACTACGGGACTAGGGAGATAGATGAGAAATAGACTAACTCGAAAGTGACTGGGAACGAAGAACAGTGGATGATAAGCGAAAGTGGGACTGAGGCCGAGAGAGACGGGAGTAAGAGAGTGAGTGGGGTTGGAGAAAGTGAGCATGTAGGAGACAAATACTGAGGGATGGGGGAGAAAGACAGGGCAGAGAGAGACTCCGAACTGACAAAGAGGGGCTGGGGTAGAGATTCACCGTGAGAGAGAGATAGAGACTGGAAGTGTAAGAGTTTGTGCGAAAAGGACTGGGTAGAAGGGCCGGGATAGTTAGTGACACCGGAGGGAGAAGGAGACCTGAGGGGCGAGCCATGGTGAGAGTGACAGGGGAGGATCTGCTGAATAAGAGAGATAGGGAGTGAAGCAGGTGCTGCGATGAGAGAGGGACTGAGGAGTAGAGATCGAAACAGATTGTGGAAAAAGAGACTGGGGGGTCAGAATATCTTGTGGGAGAAAGTGACCATAGAACCATAGAACACTACAGCACAGTACAGGCCCTTCAGCCCTCCATGTTGTGCCGACACGTCTGCACAACTGAGATGAGTGTAAACGGATGAGCCACAAATCAAGTAGACAATATTATGAATGATTTTACCTGTTCTGCTAAGGTCCCGTACTCTTCTCTGCTACTAGGTATAAAGACAAGCTTTTACCTTGTACCTCAGAGTACCGGACATGTGGACTGCCCATGATACAGTGTCAAAATAAAAGATTCGCCAGTTGAAGTCTGCTATTGAACTTCATTTTGAAAAGTTGGCGTAGTCGAGCAAGATCCCGACAAATCGGGGTCAAACGATAGAGTAACAGAGGGTCGCAAAGGCAACTAGAGTTAGTGCCCCGTTGCGAGATCAGCTTTCAGCCTCCCCTATCCTGTCCTGTAGAGAGGATGTGATCGTCAAGACCAAGTAGGAAAGACCGCAGCGGTACGTGAAGTAAGGGAGTCAGGATCCGGATCCTAGTCGCACCCAAAGGGTTCTCCGATTAGTAAATAAAGCCAATCGATATAAATAAGACTTCAAGCTCTCAATTTTCATTACAGGACCTGGTAAGCACGAGGGGAGATTGATAGGCTCGTTAGAAGTTAGAAGGAATCATTTTTAGAAAACCTAACATATTTATTTTTCAACATAGTCCCCTCCTACATTTACACACTTAGTCCAGCGGCATTGAGTGTAGGGATGTTGGATATGCAGGTCAACTCTGAGTGATTATGTAGAATTGTTAAAGTTAATAACTCATTTCCTTCTCCCTTAGGCCACGAACATCAATCACCCCGATGAGTTATTAACTTCAAACGTACTACATAATTAGAGTTGACCTGCATGTACATGTAACGGGAGCTATATAACACGTCTGCTTCTATCTCATGCCAAGAACTGATCATTCACCCATGCTGTGGACATTTTCTGAAGTTCCAAGATGTTCCACGACCGCTGGACTAAGTGTGTAAATGTTGGAGGGGACTATATTGAAAAATAAATGTGCTAAGTTTTCTGAAATTGACTCCTTCTACCTTGGGCCACGAACGTATCAATAACCCCTCGTAGATTGAAATAGAATGGGAAGGTGTAGCAGTAAAATTGATCAGGAATACGAGGGAGAGACAGTTCTCTGTCAGGATAAAGAAGAAAACCAGTAAGTAGATTAAAGGAAGATGGTGAGTAACGATAGTAATGTCGACGAGTGAAATGCGGGGAGCGTTTTCTCTGTAAAGGAAAAGAAGAAACCGAGAACGACGCACCGGAAGGTTGAACGAGTAAAGAAATCCCGGAGTGATCCGCTGGTGCCGGCAGACTCCCTGCTGATGAATTCTGTTTGGAAAGTGGATATGCGAGATATGTGTTTCCTTTCACTGATGGCTTTTGTGGTTGAACTCAAAGGCGGTGGCCTTATGAGGATTTTTTGAGATAAAGAAAATATTTTTTTTAAAAGGTACTGGCGGCGGAATCGGAGATCCAACGTGACTATGAGAATATGATAACGTGCTTTGGTTTATGCTCCTTACTCTGTCTATTTGGGCGCGACTCATCGGAGAATGCTGTCCTTGCTTTCATAAGTGTTTGTGCGTTCTGTGGGTGCTATGCTTCACACCCTGGGTTGGAGAAACTTTGTCCCGTTTGTCGGTGAGCATGTGTGTAGTTAAATGACAATAAACCAGACTTGACTTGACTTGACTTGAATAAGTGCTGGAGGTAGCTAAGTCACATCAGCCTCCGAAACAAAAAAAAAAAAAACACCGACTGTCCTAACGATGTCCAAACACAAGAATCGGGGAGTGAATCCAAGCTTACATCATCACCTAGATAATCTAAGACAGCCGGGGCCCGGTCCCGATCAGCATCAATGTCGGCAGAAGCGATACGACAGAATGAAACATCCCAAACAATCTCACCTTTTAGCGCCCAGGCAACCGAAGTCGAAGAGCTGGAGGGGGGGAAAACCCAAGGCAAAGAACGATCCAAGATGAAGCCACACTCAAGTTGGAGGAACAACACCTCATATTTCGTCTGTGTAGCCTCCAACCTGATGGCATGAACATTGATTTCCAACTGCCGTCAATGCTCCTCCCCTCTTCTTACCCAATCCCTTATTTACTTATTTATCCATCTATCTATCTATCGATTTATTTATTTATCTATGCATTTACTTATTTATTTACTTCCTTCCTTCCTTCCTTACTATTTTTTTCCGTCTTTGCCTTTTCTTTCTCTTTCATTACACAATCTCTCTTTGCCTGTTCTCCTTCTCCCTCTGGTGCTCCCCTCCCTCTTTCTTCCTCCCTAGGCCTCCCGTCACATGATCTTCTCCCTTCTGCAGCTCTGTATCATTTTTGCCAAACATCCTCCCAGCTCTTAGTTTCATCCCACCCCTCCGGTGTTCTCCTATCATTTTGGATTTCCCCCTCCCCTTCCCACTTTCAAATCTCTTAATACACCTTCTTTCAGTTAGTCATGATGAAGGGTCTCGGCCCGAAACATCGACAGTGCCTCTTCCTATAGATGCTGCCTGGCCTGATGCGTTCAACCAGTATTTTGTGTGTTTTCCAAGGAAAGATGAGCCCATTGTCAGGGTCGCATTTGCACTGGTGGAAGGGGCTGAACAGAAACGGAACATCACGAGAATAAAGAATGGGGAGAAAGAAAAGCGAAGCGAAGTCACAGATAAATGCTGTTACACAATATCCAAAAAAATATGATTGGCACCACTGCGGTAAAGCGGCCGTGGGTCCTATCCCAAGTTCGGGCCGTGGGACAAGTTTGTGAAATTTATAACCCCTTGACTGGAAATGTTCAGATGTTATTGAAGTCCCCAGAGGAATAGAGAGAGAGAAACGATAATGACGGAGTTAACATTACCAATATAAAGTTGTTCAAGGGGACTGTGTAAGGCTTCCGCTGTGGGGCATTCCGTCTGCATAATGATTTTGAAGAGGTTACCAGGTGTTGGCAAAAAGCAGAAAATATAACTGAATGCATTTCCCTTTCCTTGACACATGGGGATCATCTGTAGGAATAGACTTGCTGGACAACTCTGCGCTACCGTACAGATAGTGCAGACAGTCTTAAACTGCGGAACGACACTTATTATGAACGACAGCTTAATCTGACGTGCCGACCTCTGATACAGTTCCATTGCACCACCCGAATCACTGAGCCATTTCAGCCGAGCAATCGCCAGAAGCTCCTTTCCGTGACTAACAGAGCAGAAACTCTTTCTTTAACCGGACGCATCCATTACGGTTCAGAGGACGTAGTGGCAGAAGTGTGTTGAGTGCAGAACAGAATGAGCGATTTAATTGCCAAACTCAACCTCTCATGTCACTATAGTCATCAAACTCCCTGCAACTCCTCAACTACTCGGACCCGTGCTTCAGACTTTACAGGAGGTAAACCGCACACAGCGTATAACTCTGCTAATACTAACATTACTCGACAACTCCATTCCCCTCAGGCTTCTTCATTTCCTTCTTCATCGTTAAAACAAAGTTTGATCTGATTGCTCCCCCTGCTTTGCCTGAGCATGCCGTAAACGTGTTGCTGCCGCAGATTTACCTCCCTCCTTGTGGGCGATAGACAATAATCACGTGGGACTTGTACATTCCGCCCCACCACAGGAAGACCAATGCTATTCTACCCTCTATACGACAATATAATTTGTCATACGGAGACAGTAAAAGTCATCATGCCTGCCATAAAAAGAAACACTTCTGAATCAGGAAGTTTTGCTACCAACCTGCCGTCCCTGCAATTTTCCAATTTTACCAGTTCCAAAACCAGGACGCGATAATGAGTGACAATTTGTACAAGAGATACGGGCTAATAACAAGATTTTTATACCTCTTCCTTCCGTCGTACACGACACTAAATTTATTCTCTCCATATTCCTGCCACATCTGAATGTTTTTTTTTCCCGTTATAGACCCTGTTCTGACTTTCTCTCCACCCGTTACACAAGGACAGTCAGCATTTGTTTGTTTTTACTAACAGTGAGAGTGGACATTGAACTCGGACCAGGTGCATCATGGGTAAACCGAGAGACCCTCGGTTTATGCCACAGCAACCACATGAGATTTAAGCGCCCTCCGGTTTCCAGGGGAATGTTGAGTTTACGAAGTGCCAATTATCTGCTTCTTGCCTCTCCCGCCCGGGTTAATTGTGAAAAAAGACATTGTTGCTTTTTGGGAAACCTGGCTGAAAAGGGGAAACTGGGTAACCCTCAATAAACTGCAGCATTGTCAGCCCACTCTCCATTATTTGGGACACATGCTTTCTTAAGGAACTGAGCAACTTCCCAAAGAACGAATTGCAGCTTTTATTAATTCGCCAACTCCGCGCACCCGAAATGAAACGCTTCCCGTTTTGGGAATGGTCAATTACTGTAGACATTGAATTCCTGAATATCGAATAATGGAGGCTCCTATTCGACAAGCCTCATTATTCAGCATGCCTGCCGAAATACAGTGGACTCAGGAAATAAACACGGCCTTTCATGATATTAACTATCCATCTCCTTTCCAATTATTTGTAAATGAACAGCAGGGTTTTGCTTGTGGCACTTCAACACAACGACATGGGGGCCTTCGACAACCCATTGTATATTATTCGGTAAAATTGCCACCAGTTGTAAGAGGCATGCCTGTTTGTCTGAGATCTGTCGCCGACACTGCAGTTATGGTAGAAAATTCCAATCGTAATATATTGGAACGCCCTGATGGAGCGTCTATGCCCGAAATGTCGACAGTTTACATAATTGCTGCCTGTCCTGTTGAATTCATTCTGGATGTTGTGTGTATCACTTTGATTTCCAGTATCTGTAGGCATTCTATTATTTGTAGTTGGACTCAGAGAGCACTGAATGCCAGAAAGACGTGTACTATATACAGTCAGTTAACCCCATGTCACAACCATCTCCGGAATTTAAGGTCTTGGGGGTGTCGTCAGTAAACCACGCAATCTGATTCGGAGTTAAACTGGCCAAGACCAGAATGAGGTTCCTTTCGTATTATTGGAAAATTATTTATGACAAAGCGTTGATTTTTAGATAACCGGCGCGAGGTGCCAGTTCTGCGCTCGAAAAGTTACCATCCGTGTCAACTCTTTATTCAGTCAAAACCCGGGCGTGAACAGTCACCGGTGTTGTATAACGCTGAACGGTGGCAGGACGGGCCATCAGCGTGACGGAATTGGAATGCAACAGTGACTTGCAGTGAATCCCGTCAGAAAGCGGCACAACATCATTTGAAGTAATTCTGCGATATTTCTATGTGTGGTTTCCAGCAGCGGATAATCAATGTGAAGGATACAACGTCCGAATTCTCAGACGAGAGCGATTTGATAGTTTTATTTATCCCTGTGATGAACCGTAAGCACGGATGACTGAAATATTAATGAATATTTTAACCGACCATACCTGACAAGCTGAGCGTTTCCAGTAATTTATGTCTGAATTCGGATCTCCATGTATCATTTTTTTTTATGTTTCACAAAAGTCGATTACACTTCCAGGTAGAGCAAAGTTAGTTTAGAGAGAGAGAGGAAAAAGTCAAAGAACATTTTCCCGTGGCTTTAGAAGTTTTCGAAGATTTTACATACGTTTATTTACGATATAAATATATTTTCCCGCATACTGTAGTGAGATTTAACTTGTTCATTAGTGGACCGGACGTGTGGTCAGGGAGAAACAGAGAGCATAGCGAGAACTATGGAATCAGATTGTAACGGGGCCACGAGATGTGAACGGAGGTAAAGACGGAGATGTACACGGACAAAGTGGGCGAAGTCCTGAGAATGAGACGGAATTGAAAAAGAAAATAATAACACATATGACTCTGCTATGTTACAATCCAATAATGTTTCACTCATGCTAAAACTTACCGATCTAAACAGCTGTACCGGCGGGGGACTTTATGGCGGATCGAGGTGTTCGTGAGAGAGATGGCGAGTGAAACACCGTGAGCACCACTAAATGGAAGAATGAGAAATAGCGGAGAGGGTGAAGGTAAAGGAGTCCATAATCCTGACAGGACAAAGCCTGAGTAAAACACTGTGAGCATCACCAGAACGAAGAATGAGATGTAATGGAGAGAATGAAAATGAAACGGGCGGAACCTGACTGGACCGCCCCGGACAGTTACCGAACTCTATAAAGCGTCCATCGGGGTGACTTACCGCTGAGGCGATCCTGACATATTACATATCTGATGAAGGGAAAATTTTAACTGTATGGGGCAGACAGCGAGTGAAATATATCATCACTAAATGCATTAAATTTCAGAATGCTCAGGTGGTTCTATATATCGGCAAATGTACAGCTTAAGGAGGGAGATTGCGATTGCTTTAATTCCACTGCAGGCACCAACCGGTCGCTCTATAAATTAACGAATTTTGTTAACACTTTCAGCGGATATTTCACCGCGTTCTTCATCTCCTCTCTAAACTTTCTCTGAGTCACGGCGTAAATACATGTGTTGGTGCAGGAGCCGATGATCTGCAGCATCGTCGCCGTGGAGTCTACGATATAATTCTGATCCGCGACCGGGTAACGAGGGATCTTTGTAATCCGTGCGTAAATATCAAAAACCACCCGAGTTAACCACAGAAATATAAAACTACCGGTTATACTGAATAGTACAACGACCGATTCCCTTCGGTTCTCCAGCTCCGGGTCCTTGTCATTCTTTCCGTTACTGCGGCCCCGGAGCCCCATCCGGACTCTGTTGGCGGACAAAATACGTCTAACGGTCGGAGCATTGAACAATAACATCAGAACAAACGGGAGACAAGGCATGAAAATACGATGTATCATCTCAAATGCGGCCCATGAAGGGGCCATATAGAAACTCTCTTCGGTCACACAACCATAGAAAACTGCATTAATTACCATCACAGACCCTATTGTAAAGTAGAAAGGGATACTTTCTAAACAGCCTAGAACATTCACTGTCCCGATAACCACAGCCGCCGTTCGTTCGGTACAATATTTTGTTTTCAGCTTTTCACAACAAATGGCCACAAATCTGTCACAGGTGAACGCAACTGTCAACCAGACAGAAACTCCGGTGCTTGCTAAAAGCAGGGAAATAAGGACCCTGCAAATGGGAGTTCGATGGAAGAAGGAAGTCCAAAAGTATATGTAAACAGTCCACTTCAGCAGAGGATCAGAGATAACGACCAGGAGATCGGCCGCTGCCATTCCCAGCAGGTAGCGAGTGATGCATTTGGAGAGACCGCACTTTCCTCGGGACAGGATAACAATCGCCACCAGGTTCACTGCAAGAGGGAGGGAAGGAAACAGAAAGATTACTGACTAGTCCGGGAAATTGAACAGCAATGTGATAGAGTCAGATTAGTTCTTACTATGCCTTTTTTCTGCCTCAAAGGCTCGATACCGGACTCAGAACATCTGAAGCCGCTGACAACTTGGATTATCGGCCTGACAGAAAACTTGCCGGGAGTTTCGTAAATGGGTTAAATTTGGAAAAATTCCCAAACCGACGAGAGGACAGCTGGTTAAAAACTTCCACGGCCGCACTACTAAGAGATGGACATTAAATACCGGTATCACTGGCTCGAGGCAGCACCGGAGCGAAATGAAATCCACATCGGCGGTTCCCTCTGCTCACATTTCGAAAATAAACGAGCCGTTCGAGTTGTTCCTTCACCCAGTCCCGCAACTCACAGGCAATTCCTTTGGACAGAACTACAGAAGATCGGCTGGCTCCCACGGATGCAGTGTAGCCCGGTGTCCTCCTGTGCAGACATTTCAATTCACAATTATTCCGTGACATCGAGACAGCGGAGAGGATTTCCGTCAAAGGCAGCATCTCGGCTCCAATATGGAGCGCTGCCTGCTACGAAAGCAATGGGATTAATATTGTCAGCGCCTTCCGCCCATGACTGAAATGCGGGTGGCTGTGGAAACAAATCGCGAGAGAAACACTTCAGAATATCGGAATTAACTCTCAGTTTCTGCCCTTTACAGGAGTAACAGCGGCTTACCGGGAATTCCAACGGCTGAAATAACAGGGTAGTAAATGTCTTCTATCCGCCAGATTACTGGATATCCCATTTGAGTGACGTAGTGAACGCGATTGCTCTGAATTCCACAGCTCGACAAGACACTCTGGGCTGACGTACTGCAACAGGCTCTGATTTATACAGGGGATCGATCTCCAGTGACAAGGTCCCACCTCTGACCATTGTTATTGCACAAACAAATTGCATCACCGGCAGTGTCTCAGGTGCAAATGCTGTGGGGATGGAACATTAACACATCAGTATCATTGGCATTCTCTCAGTCAGATCCCTCTGTGTAATTCGACCAAAATGTGTAATGACACCAGTAAGTGAGCAATGAGCGGCTTCATTTACAACATTACACAGTTGTCTTGGCAGCGGTCACGACTGTTCCCATTTTCCAAACTGTAAGTTTCACTGTGATTCTCTTTCCACAAGCATTCCGGAATCGATGTTTCCAGCATTTTCTGCACTTTACACTGTCACGCCTGCTGTTTCATCTACAAATAAATCCGGTTTCCCCTCAGTGTGCTCTGGATTCAGGGACACATGAAAACACTCCCAGTCTCCTCCTGCAGACTTTCATTTAATATTTGTCACTTTTTCTTATATCAGGGGTTCCACTTTGGCCGCTCAGACACCAAACCCATCCCACCCAGTCCGCCGATGTGTTACCATATACAAAACATACTTGTTGTGTGCAAAGGCTCTCTGTCCAGATCTCCTTCAGCCCTGGACGACAGCGATGTTTATATCATTTTGATCACCTTCCCCAGTATAATGTTTATTTTCGACACCTCGATAAGTTCAAAACTGTCCAAGGTTCCCTCCATCTCTTAAGCTATCTTCTCCACATCTGTAGTGTGTGTGTATTTGTGTGTGTGTGTGTGTGTGTGTGTGTGTGTGTGTGTGTGTGTGTGTCTGTGTGTGTGTGTGTGTGTGTGTTTCTAATGTAAGTGTGCGCATGTGTATCTCTGTGTGTAACTCCTGTATATCTTATAATGTATATGCATAAAAAACATCTTATTCGTGCTGTGGATTTTGAAACGTTGAAGTGACGGACAAAGCCGCTGTTTAATCCGCCTGATGAACAGTGAAATGCTGAAATACAGTCGTGTTTAGTTAGCTGTAGGAATATAATGGGCTGATAAGGCTGCCATTCACTGTCTTGTGGGCTACAAGCACAACCATCAACAGGTTTCTCCATGGTGCAAATGCCGGCATGATTTAATAAAATATTTTCTGCCCTGCACGGATTCCATTCCGATTTGATCTCATGGTTTAACATAAAAATGCCATATTTGGCATATCATTTGAAGTGCCCTTCGCAGGACCGTCAAATCGGACCACGTCATCAAATAAAGCCATATTAAAAATATATTATCAGCACACACACACACACACACACACACACACACACACACACACACACACACACACACACACACACACACACACACACACACACACACAGAAGCACCCTTTCGGGCACAAACATGCAAACACAGATACACTGACTCTCTCACACACGCACATACACACAGTGTGGGAGTGTGGTTTTCATTCTGTTTCTGTCAGTCTCTGCTAGTGTGAGAGTATGGGTTTCATTCTGTATCTGTCAGTCTCTGTTACAGTGTGAGAGTGTGGGTTTCATTCTGTATCTGTCAGTCTCTGCTGCAGTGTGAGAGTGTGTGTTTCATTCTGTATCTGTCAGCCTCTGTTACAGTGTTACAGTGTGGGTTTCATTCTGTATCTGTCAGTCTCTGTTACAGAGTGAGAATATGGGTTTCATTCTGTATCTGTCAGTATTTTTTCATTCTTATCCACAGGTCTCGTGTGCAATATGAGAGTTGCGGGGTTCTTTTTGTAGAAATCAGTCCCTGGTACAGACTGAGAGTGTGGGCTTCTGTCGGTGTGACTCTGGTTCAGTGTGAGAGTGTGGGGTTCATTCTGTATCAGCAGTCTCTGCTCGAGCGTTCAGTGTGTCCTAACTGTCCTGTACCTGTGAAACTCTGATTCATTGTGAGCGTGTGTATTGTTTTCTATATTGTTCACGCTGTTACTCAAATCTAATAAATATTCTTAAAATAGTTTTTGTATTCCTGAGGTATTATTAGAACAAGAGTCGTCTGCAGTTGGTTTATATTAAATTTTGCTGAGATGGACAGCGCACTGATGAATGATGACGGTAGTGTGGAGCAGTACATCCTTCGTAATAGAGTCATATGGCAAACAGACCGTTCGGCCCGACTTCATTCTGCACGCTATTCGTTGCTCAACCACAAAGAGACAATTGAGAAGCACCTGATCTGTAAGTTTCTGTGGCTTGGCAACAGAACTGCTTAAATGTTGAATGAAACTAAACAAAATAATGAAATTGATTAATGTAAATGAATAACTGCGTAAGTTCACAATCTGATCGAAACAAAACTCAGAAACAGCGCGTTTATATTCCAGCAGCATTTACATGAATACATTCCTCTCAGCAATTCTGTGTCGCTACCTTCACCGTGTATCTCTGCACTTTTATGTTGTATTGTTTTCCTTTCCACCACGTGCATCAGTATCAATTCATTCCAGCGGTCCCATTCATAAATAATATAATATTAATTTCAACTTCAAAGTGAGACTGGTCTGTAATATGTCCTGAATTTTCATGGAGTGTGACAGTACGGTGAGGCAGGAGCTATACTTTGTGTCTGACCCCGGGAGAGTGTGTGACTGGACAGTGTCGAGGCAGCTACATTGTTTTCGGACATACATGGTGTACTGTACTTAATGAAGCAACTAGTGCTGTAGAACTCCTGGCAAGCTCTCTCGATTGCATTAATGTGCAGGACCTGTGATGGATACTCTTAGATATTCTCATTCCCAGCCCTTTTGCATTTCTGATTTCTTAATATGATTCTTGTTTAAAAATAGCTACACTTTTATTCTTTGTATTAAAGAGCAAGGCAACACACTTCCCTGCTCTATATTCCATCTGTCACTTACTTTGCCTGTTCTCCTCTCCTGTGTTAGTCCGTCTCTGGACTCCTTGCTTCCTCAGAACAATGAATCGTCTAAAATCACAGAATCACAAACTCCGTCACTAATATCATTGACATAGGGTGCAGAAAGGATAGAAGGAAATGAGAAATGAGGTAGTCATAGGGGATTCCATGTTGTGGGAAACAGCCAGGAGGTTCTGTCAGCCTGATAGAGATACCCGCATGGTGTGTTGCCTCCCAGGTGCCAGGGTACGGGATGTCTCCGATCGGGTGCAGACTATTACGAAGGGAGAGATTGAACAGCCAGAAGTCCTGGTACACGTCGATACCAATGAGATAGGTAGAAAAAGGGGAGGAGGTCCTGAAGAAGGAATTCAGGGAGTTGGGTCGGAAGCTGTAAAACAGGAACACTAGGGTAGTAATCTCAGGGTTGCTAACGAGCGCAAGGACAGCATTTTAGGCAAATTAATGCCTGGCTGTGAAAGTGATGTCGGGGGTAGGGCTTCGGTTTCCTGGATCACTGTGTGTTCTTCTGGGGGAGGTCAGAACTGTACAAAAAGGAGGAGTTACACCTGAACCCAAAGGGGTCCAATATCCTTGCAGGCAGATTTATTAGAACTGTTCGGGAGGGTTTAAACTAATTCGGCAGGGGAATGGGAATGAGAGTAATAAGCCGAGGAAGTGTCCATCCCTGAAATTTGGCAAAAGGGTGGCGGCCATTGGAAGCTGAACGTCCAGGGATATACGGTGCATAGGAAAGTTAGGTTAGTAGGTAAAGCAGTGGTGTGAAATTGTGTATAAGAAATAATATTAACGCATTAGAAAGGGATGACATAGGCTTGGAAACTGTATGGGTTGAGGTAAGAAAGGGAAAGCGTAAAATGACCCTAATGGCATTTGCATACAGACCTCGAAACAGCAACGGGAATGTGGATTTCAAATTACAGCGGGAGTTAGAGAAATCATGTCACTAGCAGGAAGGACAACAGAGCAGCAATGGCTGGAGTTTCTGCGAATGATGACGGAAGTGCAAAGCAGATATATTCCAAATAAGAAGACATTTTCTTATAGAAGATGGGCACTATCGTGAATGACAAGTAAAGTCAGAGCTAAATTAAAAGCAAAAGAAGGCATGGAAGGAAGCCAGAGCTATTGGGAAGACAGAGGATCGGAGGATTTTACAAACTTGAAGAGAGAACCTGAGAGGATCATTACGAAAGAAAGATGAATTATGAATAGAATCTGGGATTATTATACAAGAAGATTCTAAAAGATTTTGTAAAAAAGATTATAAGATTTTTTAAAGGTAAACGAGATTCGTGGGTAGACATTGGACCAATAGAAAATGACGTTGGAGATAATGCAATGGGAGACGCTAAGATGTCAGAGCAACCTAATGCTCATTTTGCATCAGTCTTCTCAGTGGAAGACATCTGCAGTATACCGGACATTAAAGAGTGTCAGGGAAGTGAAGTACGTGCAGGGAAAGTTATGACCGAGAAGGTGCTCAGAAACCGTAATGATTTGAGGGCGGTAAATCTCCTGGACTTGATGGAATTTACTTTCATGTGGAGAGATTGCGGGGGCATTAACGATGATTTTTCAAGAATCGACAGATTCTGGCATTGTACCAGATGGCCGGAAAATTGCAAATGTTACTCCGCTATTTAAGAAGGGTGGTGGCAGCAGAAAGGAAACTAAAGACCTGTTAGACTGTCATCAGTCGTTGAGAAGTGATTGGAAACTAATGGTAGTGATGACCTTACAGGAGTACCTGTAGGCACATGACAAGACAGGCCAAAGCCAGCATAGCTTCTTGAAGGGAAAGTCCTGTCTAATGGGCATACCGCAAACTTTTGAGAAAGTGACAAGCACGGTAGACAAAGGAGACTTAGTAGATGTGGTGTACTTGGATTTTCAGAAGGCCTTTGACAAGGTGTGCACATGAGGCTGCTTAGCACGATACGAGCCCATGGAATTACAGGGAAGTTTTCTGCATGGGTGGAGCATTGGCTGATCGGCAGAAAACAGAGAGTGAGAATAAAAGGATCCTATTCTGACTGGCTGTCGGTTACTCGTGGAGAACCACAGAGGTCAGTGCTGGGACCACTGCTTTTGACGATGTATGTCAATGAGTTGGATTATGGGCTAATGGATTTGTGTCTAAATTTGCAAATGAAAAAAAAGATTAGTAAAGTAGCGAGTAGTGCTGAAGGAACAGAGAGCCTGCTTAGAGATAGTTTAGGGGAATGGGCAGAAAAATGCAAATGAAGTACAACGTTGGTAAGTGTATGGTCCTGCACTTTGGTGGAAGAGATAAATAGGCAGACTATTATTCAGATAGGGAGAACATTTAAAACACAGAGATTCAACGGGACTTTGGAGTCCTTCTGCAGGATTCCCTGAAGGTTAAGCTCCAGGTTGAGTCGGTTTTGAAGATGACGGTATAGAATTTCTAGAGGTGTAGAATATAATAGCAGAGACGTGATGTTGCGGATTTATATTACACTCGTGAGACCATACTTGGGGTATTGAGTGCAGTTTTGGGGTCATTATTTTAGAAAGGAGATATTGACATTCGAGAGGGTTCAGAGAAGATTCACGATAATGATTCCAGGTATGAGGAATGTCTGGCAGCTCTTGGTCTGTATTCCCCGGAGCTCAGGGAAACAAGGGGGATATCTGATAGAAACTTTCGCAATGTTAAAAGGCCTGACCAGATTACATATTGCAACGTTATTTCCCATGGTAGGGGAGGGTAGGACGAGTGCACGACTTAAGGGTTGAAAGACGTCCATTGAGAACAGAGAAGTGGAGAAATTACTTTAGTCAGAGAATGGTAGATCTGTGGAATTCGTTGCCACGTGCGGGTGTGGAGGCCAAGACATTGGGTGCATTTAAGGCAGATATTGATCGCTTCTTAATTATACAAGGCGTCAAAGGGTATGGGGAGAAGGCACGGGAGTAGAGATGTCTGGAAGAAGTAGGTCAGCCCAAGATTGCATGGCGGAGCAGACTTAATGTGTCGATTGGCCTACTTATGCTGTTATATTATATGGTCTTATCGCCTTATAACATGAAAATAAATATTTCCTGCAGAATAACTCCCAGTTACTGGCAAACAATCAGAAGAAAAGTACCCTTTATTCTCACTCTTTGTGCCCTGCCGTTCAGCACCTCACCTTTCTTATAAGACCATGTTTCTATTCTGGTTTAGCAGTGTCATATGCAGCACCCAGTCAAAGGGCGTATGAAAATCCAAGGGAACAACATCCATTGACTCTACTTTTTCTACCTTCACTGGTATTTCCTTCAGAATTCCAACAGATTTGTCAAACAAGTATTTGCATTTCGGCCGCCAAATAATGTATAGATTTCCTGTCTTTTGATCCATCCCTTCTTGAAGAGTGGAACGACGGTTGTGATTTTCCGGTTCTCCGGAAACATTTCAGAATCTTACAATCTGCATAAGGATCGCTACAATCCCTTCAAGTAGCTCTTTCGAACCATGGGATGTAGTCTATCTGGTATGTGACTTACTCATCTGATGTCAGGACAGAACACTGGCTCTGCTGTTCTCGTCGCAGCCCTGCTGAGCCAAAACTTTACTACCCCGTCTCAGACTATTCCGAAGGCGGCCACTCCGAATCCAATGGCGAGACTGAGAGAGTGAACCAGGAGTTGGAGACAATCATGCATTGTTTTGTCTTCTCCAAACCCCCGTCCTGGAGGTCACAATTGATTTCTGTTGAGATCGCCCACAATAACCTCCAGTCGTCCATTGAATCCCAGAAGAGGTTCCAGCCCCCGCTCTACCCTGAGCAGCAGACCGATGCAGGAGTTCCTGCTGCTCAACAGTTGACCCAGAGCCACAAACGCACCTGGAGATGAGCGCCCAGAAAGAACATATCCGGCAGGCTGATCCGCTCCTTCGACAGGCAAGGCCATTCAAACCAGATGCGGGATTATGGATGGCATCAAGGGATCTTCGCATGAAAGTTCGGAGCCGCAAATGGGCACCGCGCTATATGGGACCCGTTTGTAGTGGAAACGGCTTTTAACGAGGTGTCGCATAGATTATGCCTACCAGCATCACTGAGGATATACCTAGTACACGATTTCATTAGACTGGCCCGAATCACAGCGCCCCACCCTCCTCCTCGCCTGATGGTTGGTTTCCTGGTCTATATGGTGCGGCTCCTCCTGACGAAGGACATCTTTGACAAGTTGCTCATCCAGGACTTCCAGCGGACACAGGTCTGTGACGCCTCAGCGGCTTCACCAAACACAGTAACGGTAGCGCAGCAGTTACGGCAATTGGGTCAGTGAATATGCATGCATCAGCTAATTATTACTGTTCGTCGTAGTACTTACCGATACTTGAGCAAAGCACCGCAATGTTTTGTTGCCTGCTTGAATCCCGCATTGCCTGAGAAATTGGGCTGTCGAGTCAACTGGCTCTGAAGATGTTCGGTGTTCATTTTCATTTAGTTATTCCTTTCAGCTCAGTTTTGGCTTCGTTTTCCACTATGAGCGCAATATTTAATACACTGTTTGGCTCTGAACTCTTGACCCGCATCACAGTGGCTCTCTCTCTCGGCACTTCGATCATATCCGAACGGGGCAGACAACAGCTATCATACGAACATAGGGTAAGACAGTGTCCCATGTGTCGTTTAACCATTTTAGCTAATATTGCTTTTGAAGTCCTGCTCATCTCTTCAATAACCGCACTGCGTTGTGGTCGATAGGGGATCTGGAACATCTCCTTTACCCCAAACTCTTTCATTAGATTTTGTATCACCTGTGTGGTGAAGTGGGGACTTTCATCTGATTCCAAATGCCTTGGCAATCCCTAACGGGTAAAAAACTCTCTCGGACAAAATCCGGTCCTTAGCGTCAGCCGGCTTCATTATCGAGCTGAGAAGAACTCTATTGGTGAACGCATCCACTATCTTGAGGAGTTATTTCAGTCCCCCAGCGGATGGAGTTAAATATCCAATAACATAAACCTGCATATTAACCCATGGTCCTTCTACGGGAGTGCGTGTCCTGAAACTGCTTCGGCAGCCGATTTATGTAGGTTATCACCGGGCAGAAATTAAGCAATTCAAACAATAATGTTCTGTATCTCGTCGCAATTCTGGCAACCAGATAGATTCCTCGCTGCCCCATAGTTCTATCTGCTCCTTGATGCCCACAAATGTCATCGTGCCAATATATCACCTGGTTTCTTCCACTTTCTGGCACAACAAATTCACCATTATTAATTATAATTCCATTCCGTGCCAGTATCCCTTGATATTTCCCAAAGTCGTCAGAATTCTCTCCTCTTTGTACCTTTGCTAACTCCCGATCCTGTGGCTGTGTCATGACTAAGTCTATATGTGTACAGTTTGGTGGTTTCTCTGTCAGCCCTGTTATCTGGATTCCGCTTCACTACCCAACTTGATTCTAGTTTCCTTAACTCACCAGCCTCACCGCTGCTTTCCAAGGAAGTTCTAAACTGAGAATTCACCATTTTATAACTGTTTTATCTTGTCTTCTCAGATATTTAGCTCACCAAGGGAACTGATGGTACAGGTTTGTCATCTGTTGAGATATAAACTCCAGCTTCCCAATTGTGAAACTTGAGCTTTCCTCACATTCCTACTCACAAGATCTCAAAGTGTTGCACAAAACAAGGCAGTCAATATTTTATTAATGAAAAATTCAGATGGCGAGAAAACAGACACGTCAGAAGTTGTTATAAGAAAATAGAAATTAATTTATATGATTTCTGAGTCGGACATCACTTGAATCATTTCATAGTCTGGTGCACATTGACAAAATCGGCAAAAATAACAGTGCAGAGATACACTGTGAATGGAGCAATTTAAAATGGCAGAGGCAATATATTCATATAAATGCTGATAGAATATGAATCGCGATGCATTTGTTTCGGTTAATTGATTAATTTATTTAATTAATCATATTTATTAATTTATCTATCTATTTATGTATTTAAAGTAATTAGTTTATTTAATTTGCTTTTTTTCATTCAAAATTTGAAATCTTGAGTTGCAAAGCCACCGAAAGTTACAGATCAAGTGCTGCTCAATTGGCGTGCACAACGACGCCGGGCGGAATGTTCCCTTTGCTATGTGAATCTGTTCCGCCGAATGCAGCAATGAATACAAACGTTAGCATTCATCAGTGCAGAGTCTATCTCAAAATTGTAACATAAATGTACTGCAGGAGACTCTTGTTCTAAAAACAGCTCAGGGAATAAAGTATCTATTTCAAGAGTATTTGCTAGATTTGAGGAACAGCGGCAAAGAAGGGAAAAAATAATCCCGCTCATACTGAATCAGCGGCTCAGAAGTACAGAACTGAGACGACACACTTAAAGCTGGAGCAGAGACTGACAGATAAAGAATTAAAACCACACTCTCACACTGTAAAATAGACTGACAGATACAGGATGAAACCCACACTCTCACACTGGAACAGAGACCTACAGATACAGAATGAACCCCACACCCCCACACTGTGGCAGAGACTGACAGATACAGTATAATACCCAAAATCTCACATTGTATCAGAGACGGACTGATAGAGAACTAACCTCACACTCTCACACTGCAACAAAGACTGACAGATACAGAATGAAACCCAAATTCTCACATTGAAGCAGAGACTGAGAGATACAGAATGAGTCCCACACTCTCACACTGAAACAGAGACTGACAGATACAGAAAGAAACCCACACTCTCACACTGTAACAGAGAAAGACAGACACAGAATTAACCTCACACTGTGGCAGAGACTGACAGATACAGAAGGAAACCCACCCTCTCACAGTGTAACTGAAACTGACTGATACAGAATCAACCCCACACACTCACACTGTGGCAGAGACTGACATATACAGAATGAAAACCACACTCTCACACTGTAACAGAGACTGACAGATATAGAATGAAACCCACACTCTCACAGTGATACAGAGACTGACAGATACAGAATGAAACCCACACTCTCACAGTGATACAGAGACTGATAGACACAGAATGAAACCCGCATTCACCCACTGTCATAGAGACGGACAGATACAGAATGAACCCAACACTCTCACACTGTAACAGAAACGGAATGATACAGAATGAACCCCACACACTCACACTGTAGCGGTGACTGACAGATACAGTATAATACCCAAACTCTCACACTGTAACAGAGACGGGCAGGTACAGAATGAACCCCACACCTTCACACTGTGGCAGAGACTGACAGATACAGAATGAAACCCAGACTTTCGCACTGCAGTGGAAACCTGTATATACAGTATAAAATGCGCAGACGCACACTCTGCGGGAGAGAGAGGGTTTGTGTGTGAATATGTATGTGTTTGAGTGTGAGAGTGTGTATCTGTGTGCGCGTGTGTGTAAACGAGTGTTTGTGTATATCACTCTGTGTGTGTGTGTGTGTGTGTGTGTGTGTGTTTATAATACTTTCAATGTACCTTTATTTGATGTCGTGGCTTTATTTGACGTTCCTGCGATGGCCACTGTAAAGAAAAATCCAAAGACATGGGAATCTTTATATTAAATCATGAGATCAAATCGGAACCGAATCTATACACGTCAGAATGTATTTTGTTAAATGATGCCGGTATTTACACCATGGAGAAACGTGTTGTGGCTGTTCTCGTAACCGACAGGACAGTGAAGGGTCTTATCCGCCCATTATATTCCTATAGCTAATTGAACGCCACGGTATTTCAGCATCAATCTGTTCCTCAGGTGGATTAACAGCGGCTTTGTCCGTCACTTTTCCGTTTCAAAATCCACAGCGCGAATAACAAATTTTATGCATGTACATTTTGTGATATATAAGAGTTGCACACAAACATCCATACACGTACGCTCACACAATAAAAATCACACACACACACACACACACACACACACACACACACACACACACACACACACACACACACACACACACACACACACACACACACACACACACACACACACACACACACACACACACGTAAACATAGATACACACAGATTCTAAAGATGTGGAGAAGATAGTTTAAGAGACGGAGGGAGCCGTGGACGGTTTTGAACTTATCGAAGGTGTCGAAAATAAACATTATACCGGGAAGGTGATCAAAATGACGTAAACATGGATGTCGTCCGGGGTTGAAGGAGAACTGGGCCGAGTGTCTGTGTACGCTACGAGTATGTTTTATATATATGGTGACACATAGTCGGACGGGGTGGGATGGATTTAGTGTCTGAGCGGTAAAACTGGACAGCTGAATTAAAAAGTGAAAGATATTAAAGACTGCAGGTGGAGACTGGGAGCGTTATCATGTGTCCCGGGATCCAGAGCACACTGAGGGGAACCGGATCTATTTGTAGATGAAACAGCAGGCGTGACAGTGAAAAGTGCAGAAAATGCCGGAAACATCGATTCCGGAATACTTGTGCAAAGAGAATCACGGTAAAAGTTTAAGGTTGAAAAATGGGAACAGTCGTGACCGCTGCCAATACAACTGTGGAATGTTGTAAATGAAGCCGCTCATTGCTCACTTACTGGTTTCATTGCACATTTTGTTCAAATTACACAGAGGGATCTGAATGTGGTAATTCCAATGGTATTGACGTTTTAATGTCACATCCCCACATAATTCACACCTGAGACACTGCCGGTGATGTAATTTGTTTGTTCAATAACACCGGTCAGAGGTGGGACCTTGTCACTGGAGATGGATCCCCTGTATAAATCAGAGCCTGTTGCAGTACGTCAGCCCAGAGTGTCTTGCCGAGCTGTGGAATTCAGAGCAATCGCGTTCACTGCGTCACTCAAATGGGATATCCAGTAATCTGGCAGATAGAAGACATTTACTACCCTTTTATTTCAGCCGTTGGAATTCCCGGTAAGCCGCTGTCACTCCTGCAAACGGCATAAAGTGAGAGTTAATTCCGATGTTCTGAAGTGTTTCTGTCGCTACTTGTTTCCACAGCCACCCGCCCAGTCCCCACATTTCACTCATGGGCAGAAGGCGCTGACAATGTTAATCCCATTGCTTTCGTAGCAGGAAGCGCTCCATACTGGAGCCGAGAAGCTGCCTTTGACTGAAATACTCTCCGCTGTCTCGATATCATGTAATAATTGTGAATCGAAATGTCTGCACAGCAGGACACCGGGCTACACTGCATCCGTGGGAGCCAGCCGACCTTCTGTTCTGTCCGTATGAATCGACTGTGAATTGCCTGACTGGGTGATGGAACAACGCGAATGGCTCATTTATGTTAGAAATATGAGCAGAGGGAACCGCCGATGTGGATTTCATTTCATTCCTGTGATGCTCAGGCCAGTGACGTTGGTGTATCATACCCAATCCTTACTGCGGCCAGGAAGCGTTTAACCAGCTGTCATCTGTCATCTGGTTTGGGAATTCCCCCAGATTGAACCCATTTACAAAACTCGCGGAGAGTTCTCTGTCACGCCGATATTGCACACCGTCAGCGGGTTCATATGTTCTGGGTCCAGTTTCCACCATTTGTAGGAGAGAAAAAACATAATTTGATGTCAAATCATAATATTCTGCTCTATTGCCCAGACAGGTCAGTAATTTCTCTGCTCCTTTCTCTCTCCCTTGCAGTTAACCTGGTGGCGATTGTTATCCTGTCCCGAGGAAAGTGCGGTCTCTCCAAATGCATCACTCGCTACCTGCTGGAAATGGCAGCTGCCGATCTCCAGGTCGTTATCTCTGACCCTCTGCTGAAGTGGACTGTTCTCATATACTTCTGGTCTTCCTTCCTCCATCGGACGCCCGGTTGCAGGGTCGGTCATTGTCTGCTTTTAGCAAGCACCGGGGTCTCTGTCTGGCTGACCGTCGCGTTCACCTGTGACAGATTTGTGGCCATTTGTTGTGAAAAGCTGAAAACAAAATATTGCACCGAAAGAACGGGGGCTGTGATTATCGGGACAGTGAGTGTTCTGGGCTGGTTAGAAAGTATCACTTTCTACTTTACATTGGAGCCTTTGGTGATAATTGATGAAGTTTTCTATGGCTGTGTGACCAAAGACAGTTTCTATACGTCTCCCTCGTGGGCCGCATTTCAGATGATTCATCGTATTTTCATGCCTTGTCTCCCGTTTGTTCTGATTTTATTGTTCAATGCTCTGACAGTCAGACGGATTTTGTCCGCTAATAAAGTCCGGATGGGGCTCCGGGGCCGCAGCAACGGAAAGAATGACAAGGACCCGGAGATGGAGAACCGAAGGAAATCGGTGGTTTTACTATTCAGTATAACCGGTAGTTTCATATTTCTGTGGTTAACTCTGCTGGTTTTTGATATCTACGTACTGATTGCAAACATCCCTCGTTACTCGGACACGGATCCGATTTATATCGCAGAATCCACGGCGACGATGCTGCAGATCCTCAGTTCCTGCACCAACACATGTATTTACGCCGTGACTCAGAGCAAGTTCAGAGAGGAGCTGAAGAACGCGGTGAAATACCCACTGAAACGGTTAACCAAATTCCATAAATCATAGAGCGACTTGTTGGTTTCTGCCGGAGATTTCAGTCAAACACCATGTTTCCTCCATAATCTATCCACTTGCCGATATGTAGAACCACGGGTAACAACTAAGCGCACTGAAATACGTATGTGTTTTGTGATAATATATTTCACTCGCTGTTTACCCCTACAGGTGAAATGTGTCCTTCATCAAATGTGTAATATGTAGCGGTCACCTCAGCTGTAATTCACCCCGATGGAGGGTTTATAGTCAGGCCCCGCCGGTTTTATTTTAATAATCTCCGTTACATCTGACAGCGTTTTACTCTGGGTTGGTCCAGTTCGGAAGAATCGTCTCCCTTTTCTCCATTCTCTCCATTGTTTCTGATTCACCTTTTCAGTGACGCTCACGGTGTTTTACTCCCAATACCTCTCACGTTGTCCTCGCTCACTCCTTCCCCCACGCCGGTGAGGGGAACGTGATCAGACTGAAACATAGCGGAGTGTGTGTGTGTGTGTGTGTGTGTGTGTGTGTGTGTGTGTTTCTTTACTTTTCCAACTCTTTTTCCATCTCCGAACTGCTCCGCTTTGTCCTTTCCTATCTGCCTCTTTATCTCCATTCACATTCTGGGTCCCGTGAAAATCTGTTTCCTCTGTTCCCTGTTTCTCTCTGTCCGCATGTCCGGTCTCGTTCTGAACAGAATTTAATCTCATTGCAGACTAGTGAGTTTCACCGTGAGGGAGACGTGATCGGGGTGAATATAGCCTGTGTGCATTATTTTCCTTCTTTTTCAACTCCATCTCCATCTTCGACCTGCTCCCTCGTTGTCCACGCATATCTCCGGCTTTATCCTTGTTCACATCCCGAGGCCCCGTCACAGTTTGTTTCTTTCCCTCTGTTTCCCTCTGTTCTCTGTTTCTCTGTGGCCACAACTTCCGTCCGGTCGCGTGCTGAGTAAAGCAAATCTCACTGCAGGAACATATATTTATATTGATCATCAATGTACGCTGAAAATTAATCAACTTCCGGAGCCACGGGAAAAAAGCTATGTGTTTATTTTTTTCTCTCTCCAACTAACTAAACTCTACCTGGAAGTTTTATCGATGTATGAAAAATTAAAGAATGATACTGGAAATCCGAATCAAAATTACTTTCAAGGATGTTGTACCGCTTCACAGGTGAGAGTACAACTTTTTAGTGATGCTTTGATGTTGTTTTATCTGAACTTGATTTCCTTCCTTTTTCAGGACTCCAGGTTATTGCTCTTGCTGTTCCTGCTCAAAGCTCCCAGATTTCTGTTTCCTGGTCAAACAGTGTTGTCAAGCAGTATTTTCACTGTCAACCAGTTTTTCACTGTCAAGTCGGAGTTCTTGCTCCCATGTGCAGCTTCCCCATCTGCAAGGGACTGAATACGCCTACCCGAAGGTTTTAACTGGATTCCACTCAATGACCAAACAGCTTTCCTTCTTTTTCCTTTTTTTATTTTTATTTTCGCAAGCGTGGCAGTTAATAATTATTAGTCAGTAGTCATAAATAACCAGCGGTAAGTCAGTCATTAGTCTAGTCAAGGATAGTCATAAGTCATAAGGCAGTGGCAGTAGCATTCGCATTAGGATCAGGTGAAAAACTGGCTGCCTGTCGAACTTCGGAGACGATTTCGGACATGCACCTCCGTTTCTGTACTGGATCGTTATGATTCCAAACTGGGTGAACCCTCTTGATGGTCCTCGAGCTCTTCTTAAGCCTTGCGCCGTTTTCAGGAAGTGCCTGTGTGCGATGATCCCGATGGCGGAGTTCACCCAAACGAAGTGACAGCAGTGCTCCTTTCCCTGAAACAGTCTCAACAATTATTTAAAGTTCGGCATCTTATCGCGGGATGTGACGCTGCTCTCGGACTGCCACTGTGACGCTGCGGGGTCCGCCCAAATGTTCTGGGCAGAAACCGCCCTCAGGCAGAAGGTTCCGTCCTCTCTGCGAGTGAATTCTTGCTCTTCCTTGATACCTTCCTGAAACTCAAGTTTGACTTGACAATCATGCACATTTGGTGGAGATGGCCGAGAGAATCTCTTGCCAAAGACTGAGCAGGTGATCGGCCTCTACCCAGTGTGAACTCGCTGGTGTCTCAGTAGATTAGATGACAGTGTGAATCCTTTCCCACAGTCTGAGCAGGTGAACGGCCGCTCCCCAGTGTGAACTGACTGGTGTGCCAATAGTTTGGACGACTGTGTGAATCCCTTCCCACAGACTGAGCAGGTGAATGGCCGCTCCCCAGTGTGAACTCGCTTGTGGTTTTGTAGATCAGATGACTGAGTGAATCCCCTCCCACATTCTGAGCAGGTGAATGGCTTCTCCCCAGTGTGAACTCGCTGGTGTCTCTGTAAGGTGGATGAATGACTGAATCCTTTCCCACATTCTGAGCAGGTGAATGGCCTCTCCCCAGTGTGAACTCGTTGGTGACTGTGTAGGGTGGATGAATGACTGAATCCCTTCCCACAGTCCGAGCAGATGAACGGCCTCTCCCCAGTATGAACTCGCTGGTGTTTTTGTAGATCAGATGACTGACTGAATCCCTTCCCACATTCAGAGCAGGTGAATGGCCACACCCCTGTGTGTACTCGCTGGTGTGCCTTTAGTGTGGATGAGCAAGTGCATCCCTTCCCACAGTCGGAGCAGGTGAACGGCCTCTCACCAGTGTGAACACGCTGATGTACCTTCAGTTTAGATGAGCAAGTGAATCCCTTCCCACAGTCTGAGCAGGCGAACAGCCGCTGCCCGGTGTGAACTCCCTGGTGAGCCATTAGGCCAGATGACTGAGTGAATCCTTCCCCACAAATTCAGCAGATGACCAGCCTCTGCCCAGTGTGAACTGCCTGGTGTGTCCACAGGTGGGAAGACCGACTGAACCCCTTCCCGCACACAGAATAGATGAATGGCCTTGCCCAGTATGTAGTTTCAGTTGAGGTGACTGAGTGAATCCATTCCCACAGTCTGAGCAGGTGAACGGTCTCTCCCCTGTGTAAAATGACGGACGTGCCAGTTGGTCAGATGACTGAGTGAATCCCTCCCCACAGTCTGAGCAGGAAGGGTGGCGGATTGAATCCCTTGCTCCTTAAATATCTAGACAGAGACAGCACAACTGGTGTGTTGTGTTTGAATTCCCATAGACAAATTCTTTGTCGATTTTAACCTGTGAAAAGAGTTAAAAATCCATCAGTGGGTGAAGGACAACATTTGAGATGAGATCACTTGAGTTGCTAAGGTGCGATCTGACATCACACTGTTACAGTGAAGTTCAACACATTGGAGAGTGAAATCACCTTCCAACTGGGCACAGTGCTGGTATCTGGAACGACCCTCAAACTCTCTGATGCTCTATAAGAATGGGGCACTTATGCCATCTCCAATCTGTGACTTGGCTCTGTTTGACTCTGTCCATTTGAATTAGTCCCTCTTCCCACTGAGCTGAAAGGGTGTCTGGCCCCACAGTAACAGAAACCCTCTCACTTAAATAGCATTTGTTGACGTGTAGCTAGGGTTTCCCTTTATGTAATGTTAATATACAGTGCCACAGTTTCAATGCCATGTCAATATCTCCTGACCTGGCTGGTGGCATAGTGGCATCAGTGCCAGACTTCGGGACGAAAGGTCCCGAGTTTGAATCCAGCCGGCTCCCCTGCACGCTTTCCATCCGTGCTCGGTTACGAGCTGGTGATCTCCTTGGAAACTCTCCCGGCAGAAGCTTCCCCTCATGTTCCCCTGAATGTTTCACCTTTCACCCTTAACCCACGGCCTCTGGTTATCGTCACACCCCATCTCAGTGGAGAAAGCCAGCTTGCTTTTACCCTATCTCTAACCCTCATAATTGTAGTATATCTCCATCGAATCTCCCCTCAATCTTCCACATTCCAAGGAATAAAGTCCTGGCCTGTTCAATCTCTCCTTATAACCCAAGTCCTCCAGACCTGGCAACATCCTTGTGATGACAAGGAAGGGGTGAGGGGGAATTGAGAGTGAGGGAGAGAGGGAGCAAGAAGGGAGGGCTGGAGTAATCTCGGGATTACTGACTGTGCCACGCGGCAGTGACAGTAGTAATGGAATGAGGTGGAGGATAAATGTGTGGCTGAAAGATTGAAGCAGGGGGCAGGGATTCAAGTTTCTTGATCATTGGGACCTCTTTTGGAGCAGGAATAATCTGTACAAAAATGACGGGTTACACCTAGGGGGACCAATATCCTGGCGGGAGATCTGTGAAGGCTACTGGGGAGACTTTAAACTAGAATGGTTGGGGGGTGGGAATCAAATTGAAGAGACTAGGAGAGAAGAGGTTAGTTCACAAATAGAGAAAGCTTGTAGACAGTGTGAGGAAATCTAGGAATAATGGTGCATATTTCCCTAAAGGTGGAATCTCATGTGGTGAAGAAAGCTTTTGGTATGCTGGCCTTTATAAATCAGAGCATTGAGTATTGGAGTTGGGATGTGATGTTAAAATTGTAGAAGGCATTAGCGAGGCCAGATTTTGGAGTTTTGTATACAGTTCTGGTCATGAAATTATAGGAAAGATGTCAATTGAGTACAGAGGAGATTTACCAGAATGTTACCTGGGTTTCAGCACCCAAGTTACAGAGAAAGATTGAACAAGTTAGGTCTTCATTATTTGGAGCGTAGAAGGTTGTGGGGGGACTTGATAGAGGTATTTAAAATTGAGGGGATAGACAGAGTTGACGTGGACAGGTCTTTTCCATTGAGAGTAGGGGAGATTCAAATAAGAGGACATAAGTTGAGAGTTAAGGGGCAAAAGATTAGGGGGCAACACGAGGGGTAACTTCTTTACTCAGAGAGTGGTAACTGTGTGGAACGAGCTTCCAGTGGAAGTGGTAGAGACAGGTTCGATTTTGTCATTTAAAAAAAAATTGTATAGGTATATGTACAGGAAAGGAATGGAGGGTTATGGGGTGAGTGCAGGTAAGTGGAATGAGGTGAGAGTAAGCGTTTGGCATGGACTAGAAGAGCCGAGATGGCTTGTTTCCGTGCTGTAATTGTTATATGGTTTTAACGGGTACGATTCTGGTCTCCATATCCGACAGCGGGGATTTTTTACACATACGGGGACCAACTGCAGCTCAACCCGAGCTGATGCGGGTGTTTCTCCTGTTCAGGTGGCAGCGAGGAAGGGGTTAATCTCAGGTTTGTGTAAATCCAGGGCCGGGTACAGTGGGAAAGGGCCGGGACCAAGCCGGACAGCTGGAGGCTCCAGGCTCGCCAGTCTTGCATCCCTGGTTTTAGTTTTGCACTGTGTCGGGATCGCGGGATCAGTTTGTTGTGGTTCCCCAAGCTGGGAGGGTGGACGTGGGTGAAGGGGGCCTGTCTATGTGTCGGTGTGGGGTGAATGGTCAGAAGGGTCTGGGTGTGCGGAGGGTGATTGGGGTACTGTGAGTTATCGGAAGTAACATGACTTGGGTGGATGGACAAGGGGTAAATTACGTTGTCAACGAAGGTGGATCTGGTCCAGTGAATCAGACAGCTCAGCTCGCGTGTCCTTTCAGGAGGCCACAATTCTCTCATCATCTTAATCACTGACTAATCTTCCTGTTAACATTGAGTTTGTTACAGAGCCCCAGGGTCTGGGAATGGCTGGGTGGTAGGAATCAGAGGGTGATGGTGAGAGACTGTTTCTTAGACTCGAGTCCTGTGCTTAGTGACGTTCCCTGGGGTTACGCCCATTGCTACTTGTCATCTATGTCAATAATTTGGTTGAGAAAGTACAGGGTATGGGGAGAGAGTTTGCAGCAAGTTCAAACAAATACTGTTTTTGAAAGAGAGTCAGTATAAACACTCCCCTCTCTTTCCCTCTCCCCACTCAGAACTGACCAAAAGCTACATCAGAGGATGCAAGACCTTGAACTGAGTGACCACTGTGAGGGAATGGGAGTGGTTTCAAAGGGCCGGGCTGCTGGAAGCACATTACCAGACCTGGAGTGATTGGAACTGGGTCTGACAGAGGCATAACTGGTTCTTCTGGGCACATTCAGTCTCACTCCAACTATTTCCTACCTTCCTTTGTACAGGTATGTAATGTCTAAAGGACCAGTGTTTGAGTAAACGAGACTCACCAAACATTCTCCTGACTGAATCACTGGAATCTCCGAGTCAGATTGGTTTCTCTCCAGTCGGTGCTCTCAGTCCTCGGGCTGGTTCACTTGTTGCTGTTCCCTCGTCTTCAGTCGTGGTTTGCCTCCAGTTGGGGTTTTTCTTCAAATAAATCTCTCACCACAGGTCTAACTTTAACCAGAGAGACAATGAAGCACATTAATAATGAAAAGGAGAACTAAACATTTCTGCTTAATGTTACTAAGAACAAAACTCACTGAAATTTAAACACTGAAGGCAGATTTAATGATCTCAGTGAACAATCTTTTATTGTCCCTCACATCTCACAGAACGATATGGGATAAGAAGGAACCATCATTCAGTCATGGTAAGACATAAGACAGAATTAGGTGATTCGATACATCTGGTCTGCGCATCATTCAACCACGGCTGATTTTTATTCCAACAACATATCCCCGTCTTCCTCCTGTAAACCTGAAGCTACTCAGCAATCATGAATATATTAATCTGTCACAAATATATCCAAATTGGAGCCTCAACCAACCTCTGTGGCAACAAATTCCACAGATCACACACCTTAAGGCCAATTTCTTTTTTCTCATCTCAGTTTTAAAGAGAAGCATCTTTACTCTGAGACAGTGCTGTCGGATCACAGACTCGCTGTCTAATGGAAACATCCACTCCATGTCCACTGTATCCAGGCTTTTCAGCATTCAGTAGGTTTACTTAACCATACATCCCTCCACCACCCCCACCATCCCTCTGAAGTCCATTGAGCACAGGTCCAGAACCATCAAATGCTCCTCATACATAAAGCCGATCATTCCTGAGATTACTTATGTACACCTTGTTAGCAACAACGGTACTGAACACATTTCCAGGAATAACAAACAAATTGGTACCAGGATAATTTAAAGGGAAACATTGTGCTTTCTTTTGTGTTCTACTATCACATGTGTTCGCGCGTGGCCAAGTGGTTAAGGCGTTCATCTAAAGATCTGAAGGTTGCTAGTTCGAGCCTTGGCAGAGGTTGCATGTGTGCCCTTGTGTCCAGATCAGCACATCACAGGAAACATTCTCACCCCGAGACTTCCCAGTCTCTCGGTAAAGCAGGCAGTGAAATCAAAGATCCCCACAACCTGGGACGTTCTCCTTTCTCACCCACCCCAGTCCGGGAGAAGACACAACAGCCATAAAGCTCCAGGTCAAATGTGAGGAGCCTCAGGAAACGAGGCCAGTTGGGGGGAAGTTAACGGGACTCAGTGGCCAACATCAGATTTCCCCAACACGACATGGAGGATGCGTGACCACACACCTGGAGATTGTGAACATGCACAAAGAGATTGTTACATCTATGGTTAAATGGGAGGGGCAAATGGGATCACGTGACTGGTGGGGTCTAACATCCCAGGCATAGTTTCCAGCTTCCTAGTACTCTGTGGAAATAAACAAACTTGCCCCTCACATCTCCTCTCACCTTAAATGTGTCAGACATTTCAAACCTCCAGGAGAAAACATACCCTCTGTCTACTCTACCTATTCCTCTCGTAATCTTGTAAACGTCCATCCAGTCTCACCCCAGCCTGGAGAAAACAACACAAGTTTGTCCAGCCTCTCGTTATAGCTCATGCCCTCTAATCCAGGGAGTATCCTGGTAAACCTCTTCTGCGCCCTCTCCAAAGCCCGGATATCCTTCCGAGAATGGGGGCGACCAGAACAGTATGAAACACTCCAGATGTGTGCTAACAAGTTTTACAAAGCTGCAACACAACTTCCCGACTTTTGAACTCAATGATTCAAGTAATAAAGACAACCATGCCATTTGCCTTCTTAACCACCCGATCAATCTGTGCAGTCTCTTCCAGGGAGCGATGAACTTGGAGTCTAAGATCCCTCTGACCATCGACACTGCTCAGGGTTTTGCATTTAACACTGGACTATCTCATACACTCAGGGGTGCAGTGCTACCAGAGCTCACAGCAGCGCCGCTCTGACACCTCTGTAAAAAAGTCAATATAAACAAGCGCGGAATTTAACAAACCCGGATATTAAATAGAGCGAATTTTACAGAAGCGGGGGTGTTGGCTGGTGGGGAGAAATACCACTAATAACATTAGGATATTTGATTGTTTTTGGTGAAATCCTGGAGCTGTGACTGTTTTTTATTTAGGTATTTGTGAAATTCCTTCTCGCTCGTCCCGTTGTCCAAGGAAGTTGGGAAATACCTGTACACAAATGCAAGCATTTTTCCGCTCTTTCCAATGGATACCATTGGATTCCAGGAAGGAGCTATATTAAGCACGGAATGAACATTGAAACCTATGTTTAAGAGTCGAAAATAATGAAAGAAAAATACACAAGCTAATCATCCAAAATCCTCTTCTACACCTGGATAAATTTAGTTTTGTTTTGGAAGCCAAATGGAAAAAAAAGTCTAGGCTACAAGCTGGTTTTACGTCATTTCATATCATAAGTAGCTGATTAACTCCTTGACCTCGCTCCACCAACTGTAGTTGATTGAAAAGAGACTCTTTTTCTCTTTGTGTTGATAGGAAAAAGAGTAACTTAGTGAGGCAATGAACGAGATGAAATGCATTTCCAAACCTCCCAAATGGTTGCTCTCTTCCCATTAACATTTGTCACTTCCAAAATACAATATTTTCTATTCGTATAGTTGCGATAATAATTTATGTAAAGATTCTAGCTTCTTTAACTTTTTATATATTTAAACACTAAACAGGATGTATGAAGGTCGAACCATGTAACACCAGACGTGTGAGGATATTTTGAGTATCGACACTCACAGGTACACTTCAATATATTGAGAAAGGGATGGAGCAGTGGACCCAGAGTGAAGTGATAAGCAGGTGAGAGGACGTACAAAGACAGAGGGGATGAGAGGGAGTGGGACGGAGGGGTGTGAGGTAAATTTGTTCACCGGAAGGGGAAATCGATATCCATGCCATCAGGGTGGGTGGGGGCACCCAGACGGAATACAAGTTGCTGATCCCGCACCGTGAGGGTGGCCTCATCTTGGCAAGGGATGGGATGACACGTCGGAACGGGAATGGGAATCGGAATTGAAATGTCTGGACACCGGGAAGTCCCGCTCGGAGTGGATGGTTCAAAGATTAATTTATTATCAAAGCAGGAATTCATAAATAACGATGAGTTTTTTTTTCCTTCTCCAGAGAACCACGAAACAAAGAAATCGTGAAAGTCGTTCAGAGAGAGAAAAAAATGAAACTCCCTCCCCACCCCCCGCATCAAAAAGGACGGCATCCCAATCATCAACCCCCAAAACCCACCCCTCCCCCCCGCACAAAAGGGAAGAAAAATATCGACACCCGTTAAAAAAACACTCCTACCCGACAAAACTGCGGAGGAGCCGGTGTCACCAGTGTCGAGGCGGCCGCATCGGGAGCAGCGGACACAACGGGCGACCCCGGAAGATTCACAGGTGAAGTGTCGCCTCACCTGGAAGGATGTTTGGACAACAGAGAGAGTTCGGCCGTCCGGGCCTGTCACTGTGATACCCCGAACTCCACATCAAATCCGTCCAAACGAATCTGGGCGAACTTTAATGACCAATAAATATATTTCCTCTCAGCGATCAGCTGTCTGAGTGATCCCCTGACTCTGAGAGGAAGGGGTATCTATGGTCCACACTGTCAGGGTGTTGAGTTTACCAGGAGACAAAGACTGCAGGGACGAGAGGTTTTCTGTTGACTAATACACTATGTGTGGACCCCGCTGGCAATTCTGGTGTTGTGACCCGAATCGAGACAAACACCACGCTGCCCACTCCACCAACAACACGGCACAGCCGGACATATAACAGGGGACTTTACATCCCACAGCACTGGATTCAGTGATGAAACCCCTGATTAATGTTGTCGTCTCACCGAAAAGTCCATTAACTCTAACCCTGCAATATGGTGTAAAATCCCGCTCCCCATATTAACACGGGTTATACAGACCAAACATCAAACTGCCGGAGGAACTCAGTGGGTCGGACAGCATCTGTGGAGGGAGATGGACCGTAAACATTTCGGGCCGAGACCCTCCCTCTGGACTGAGAGTGGAGGGGAAATAGAGAAAAGAGGTGAGGGGTAGGGATGGGGCATGAGCTGGGGAGTGAGAGGTGGATTCAGGTGAGGGGGGAGGTGGAAGGTGAAAATAGTGACAGGGGTGGGAGCTCAATGGTTGGGGCAACACGGAGCTGCAGAAGATGGAAATTAATTCCATAAACAATGAGGTTAGAGAGTATTTGTTATAGAGAGTGCAATGAAGATCCACTTGACTGATCCCTGGAGAGGTGGGGTCATAACCTGAAGAAAGATCAAATGTGGTAACTCTAAATGTCATTTAGAGAATCGAGGACTGAGAGGTGAACACATTGAAATGCAGAACATCATTACCGGTTGAACCAGTGATCCCAGTCTCTGAAAAAGGGGATGGGAATCGAGCCAGTGACTCTGTGACCTGGGGGTGGAGGGAAAGGGATCGGGGTAGATATGGTGTGGAAAAGTAGACATGTATCTGGTGTAAATATGGAATAATGTGGGGAATGCGGCGGATGGGTCGGGCAGCATGTTAGGGCCGAGGAGCAGAGTCACCAGTTCAGGAGGGAGACCCTCCACCCGTCACCTGATCCCGTTTCCTGTTCACGTTTTTCTGCAGATCTGCAGCATTTGCGGGTCACTGCTCGACGTGTACATGCAGCTTCACCTTTGTCCCTTTCAGAGAACGCAGTGAGATCCGGATCAAATAGCTCCACACAATTAAATTAGATTATTACATTTACACAATTAGAATAGCTTATTACATTTTTTTTATATATTTTTGTACTATATATATATATATATACTTACTTTGTCACAATTGTTAAGATCTTTTGTTAATTAGGTTCTACTGCTACCGCAGAGACAACGAATTTCTTGGCATATGCCGGTGCTATTAAACTTGATTCTGATATTGATATGGGAGACCCACCGCCGGTCACCTGATCCCAGTTACTGAAGATCGTAATGTGAGATTGAAGCATTTTCCATATATTTGCTTTCCACAGAAATGACAACTGGTCAGTTTCCTTCTGTGGTTCCGGAGCAGAAGCTCAGTCTGTCTAATATTTCCACACAATTAAAGTGGTGTATTTGTTTATTATCATCACGTACTGAGCTACAGTGAAAATCTTGCCTGATGTACCATCCACACAGATCGATACATTACAACAGTACATTGAGCTCATAGACAACAAAAAAAATAACTGTAACAAAGTATTATGGCTGCAGAGAAAGTGCAGTGCAGATAGACATATGGTGCAGGGTCACGTCGAGTTACATTGTGAGGCCGAGTCCATTTTATCATTCATTTGGCTTATAACTGCAGATAGGAAGCCATCCTTCAGCCTGGTGTTACGCACTTTAAGGCTTTTGTATCTCTTCCCCGATTGGGGAGCGGGTTTGCAGGAAGAATG
The DNA here is from genome assembly GCF_030144855.1 of Hypanus sabinus. Lineage (NCBI taxonomy): Eukaryota > Metazoa > Chordata > Chondrichthyes > Myliobatiformes > Dasyatidae > Hypanus > Hypanus sabinus. The sequence goes on from NW_026781357.1 coordinate 345,702, forward strand.
TACAGGTAATGAGGTTCTTTGTGTACATGGCCTGCTTTTCCGAGGGAGGGGAAGTGTAGGGAGAGTCCATGGAGTGGAGGCTTGTTTCTCTGATGTTCTCTGCTCTCCAAAGTTCTCTGCAGTTCCTTGCAGTCATGGGCAGAGCAGTAGCCATACAAAGGCATGAAGTATCGACAAGGAGCTCAGAGACCTCGGCCTTCACCCTGCCTTGTGTAGCTGGATCCTGGACTTCCTGTCAGATCACCAGCAGGTGGTAAGAGTGGGCTTCATCTCCTCTGTCTCTCTGACCCTCAGCACACATACCCCACAGGGTTGTCACTTTGGCCCTCTCCTTTACTCTCTGTGCACCCATGACTTGTGTTGCCACCCACAGCTCCAATCTGCTAATTAAATTTGCTGAGAATACTACATTGATTGGCCTAAACTCAAATAATATCTTTCAATCGATCAAATGCCCCTGACAAGGTTCAGTCCAAACAAACTTTTCACCCTTCTTCAGGAGATTAGTCAGAGGAAGAGCGAGAGCAGCAAAGTTCTTACAGAACTTACGATAATATCCATCCATTCCCAGAAACCTTCTAAGAGCCTTCTTACCAATCAGAGATATGCTCTTCCCAAGTGTCACTCCCTGTGACTAAGTCATCAATATAGGCATCTGTGTGTTCTAACCCTCGAATTTCAAAATTAATCATTCTCTGGGATGTTCCTGGAGCATTTTTCTTTCCAAAAAGCAAAACATTGTATTCATACAACCTAGCTGGTGTCGCAAAGGCAGAAATTTCTCTATGTCTGTCCGTCAATGGAACACACCAATACCCTGTCAACAGATCAATCTTTGTAAGAAATTAGCTATTCCAACTTTATCGATGCAATCATCTATCCTAGCGATAGGATAGGCATCTGTTTTTGTTACTTCATTTACCTTCCCATAATCTGTGCCCCTGAGACCTACTGAATCTGTTTCCACGCTTACAACAATTGCTCAGCCAATTTACATTCTCTACGTTCATGCGATATGGGTGTTGTTTAATCGGTTTGGCTTGACCAATATCTGCATCATGTAATGAGACCGTGGTTTGCTTTCGAACATCGCAAAAGAAATCTTTAAACTTCAGAATTAATTCCTTCAGCTGTTGTTGCTTTGGCTGCAGATGAGCCAACTTGTTTTCAATATTTTCTGGAACAACGGAGTTCATTAGCCTAACTGGGACCACGTTTGGCTTGTGAAAAGTCTCAGACGAGTCAATTGTTTCAAGCTCAGTGTTACCAGATTCATATGTTTTGACAACAACACTCACAGATGGTGCCTGATTGTCAAAACAAGGCTTTATCATATTTATGTGTGCCAGGTGTGTTAGTTTACGTAGGTTGTGTGTTGTAATAACATAATTCACATCATTAAATTGAGAGACTATTTCATACGGTCTATTGAATTTCACCTGAAGTGGATTCGTCAACATAAGGCAAGCACCTTATCTCACACCTGGTATTTTCTTTCACAACCCTGCTTATCAAACCAACACTTCATTTTGTTTTGAGAAATCTTTAAGTTTTGTCACGCTAGACCACAGAATTGGTGTAGTTTATTTTTGAAATTTAAAACATAGTCTAACAAGTTAACATGTACATCCCCATCAATCCACCGCTCCTTTTACAAGGTCAAAGGTCACCTCACTCTGCGTCCAAATACGAGTTCAAATGGAGTAAAGCCCAATGATTCCCGAACCGACTCTCTTACTGCGAACAAAAGCAAATGTATTCCTTCATCCTAGTCGTTTCCATTTTCAACACAGTATGTCTTAATCATTGTTTTGTGGGTAGAGTGAAATCTTTCTAAAGCCACTTGTGATTCCGGATGGTATGTAGACGATGTAATTTGTTTTGCTCCCAGTTCATAAACTATCTGCTGGAATAACCCAGATGTAAAATTACTTCCTTGATCAGACTGGATTTCTTGAGGCAAATCAAATAAAGTGAAAAAAAACTCAGTAAGAGCCTTCGACACAGTTTTATCTTTAATATTTCTGAGCAGTGTTGTCTCTGGGAATCTGGACGCAGTACACATAATAGTTAGCAGATACTGATGGCCAGCTTTAGTCTTTGGCAATGGGCCAACATAATTCTCTATAACTTTAGAAAAGGGTTCACAGAATGCAGGTATAGACCACAGTGGGGCCACTGGGGTGACCTGATGAGGTTTAGCCAAAACTTGACAAGTGTGACAAATCCCAGCATTAATTTCTGGTTTACCCTGGTCATCCCTGCTACTCTTTTCGAAACTCTTATTCAGGGTAACCATACGCTTATGAGTTGAAGCAAACTGATCTGCTAATCTAGCAGACTCCTGCATAGTGGCAGCATCATTTCCATCTAAATATGTCTTTATGTCATCAGGGACACTCTTATTGAATTCTTCAGTTAAAACCAACTCGTTCAAGCTGTTAAAATCATCATTTACATTTTTATATGTGCACCAGCGGGCAATACACACAAATTACTCATAAGCAAATTTCATATAAGTCTGGTTCACAGGTTTCTTCAAATTTCTAAACTTTTGCCTTTATGCTTCTGGGACCAACTCATAAGCTTTGAGCACAGCCTGCTTCACTAGGTCATAATGTGTGGTGCGTGGCCAGCTGGTTAGGGTGTCGAACTAGTGATCTGAAGGTCATGTTTTCGAGCCTCAGCCGAGGCAGTGTGAGTGTTTTTGAGCAAAGCACTGAACCACACACTGCTCCTGCACGTTTATAGCCCAGTGGCGATGATTGGTGCAGTATAAAAAAAATCAGCTGCTTCATCAACTGGCAAAGCAGTATAGGCATGCTAAGCCTTTCCCTTTATCACACTTTATGAGACAATTTTCTGTCTGTTTTTCTGCCTCTCTAGCCTCAAACTGCCTCTGCCTTTCTGCAGCCTCCATCTTTAATTTTTCTCACTTGTACTGGAGCTCAAGCTCACGAGGTTCACTTCCAGGAAACACCTCCAACTCCTCCACTTTAAACACACCCTCAGATACATAATGTTCAGCTATCACCCTCTGCATCTGTGCCCTCCTCATTGTTAATTTCACCTTAACAAGTTTTAACCTTTCAGCAATACTCAACAACTCAACCCTTCTGGCGTCCTCTAATGCCTCAGAGGTTGGCGCTTCCTGACATCGATCAACATCCATTGCTGCAAATTTCCCAAACAGAAATAAATCAAAAGAGTTTTCCCCAATGAAATTGATAATTAATCAATCCTCAAATTTGATCATAACCCAGATGCAGGAGAACCGTAACGCTTCAGAAACGAACCAGCAGCAACAGACTACTACTGGAGTCTGTTTTTGATGTGAAAACCACAATGCTTATTAGTATCCACTTATAATATAGTAACTTAAGCAAGTTAAACGAAAATTAACAGTGTTATGTGTATATATGTGTGTAAATTTAACTCCCAAACTATTGAGCTCAGGGGAAACAAGGCTTGGAGTCCTGAGATTGTAAAGTATGAAAGTTCAGTTTATCCACAAAATAGGTGATGGGAGAGATATTTGTAATTTAGGGTAAATGTCAAGAGAAGGCAGTTATGTCGAACAGCAAGGGAGATGAGGCTGCGTGCAGAGCTATGGTGGAAATCTTTGTCAGATGGTACGAGCAGAATCATCTACAGCTTAATGTGAAAAAGACTAAGGAGCTGGTGGTGGACCTGAGGAGGGCTAAGGCACCGGTGACCCCTGTTTCCATCCAAGGCATCAGTGTGGACATGGTGGAGGATTAAAAATATCTGCGGATACGAATTGACAATAAACTGGACTGCTCAGAGAACACTCAGGCTGTTAACAAGAAGGGTCAGAGCCATCTCTATTTCCTGAGGAGACTGAGGTCCTTTGACATCTGCCGGACGATGGTGAGTATGTTCTACGAGGCTGTGGTGACCAGTGCTATCATGTTTGCTGTTGTGTGCTGGGAAAGAAGGTTGAGGGTAGCAGACACCAACAGAATCAACAAACTCATTCGTAAGGGCAGTGATGTTGTGGGGGTGGAACTGGACACTCTGACAGTGATGTCAGAAAAGAGAATGCTGTCCAAGTTGCATGCCATCTTAGACAATGACTCCCATCCGCTCCATAAAGTACTGGTTAGGCACAGGAATACATTCAGCGAGAGACTCATTCCACCGAGATGTAACACTGAGCATCACAGGAAGGCATTCCTGCCTGTGGCCATCAAACTTTTCAAATCTTCCCTCGGAGTGTCAGACACCCTGAGCCAATATGCTGGTCCTGGACTTATTTCCACTTGCAAAGATTAACTTATTATTATTTAATTATTGATGGTTTCATATTGCTATATTTCTACACTACCTTGGATGGTGCGGCTGTAACGAAACCCAATTTTCCTCAGGATCAATAAAGTACGTCTGTCTGTCTGTCTGTTCTGCAGGTTCCACAGTGTTAAAATGAGAGAACAGTTGCTGTAGATTTTATCCATCATCTTTACAAATCTACATACGAATTATCACCGAATGTGACTTGTCATGAGGGGTATCATCTTCAAATGAATGACCACATCACACACAGGCAAGGGTTAACACATAAGTGGTCTAAACAGGATATCCCAAATCAGATCCACTCCTATGGGTTAAATGAGGTGACAACCACACATTCGATGTACGGCGAATGGATAATTAACCCACCCTTGTGGGCATAGGAATGTTCTAAACAGTGACCTTTGGCCACTATTTCCCTGGTTTCAATCCTTTCATTTTTCATCCGTCTCCGTCTGACTCTGAGTGTCTGTGTCCTCGGTTAAAACGAAACAAGCTGCGAGCGATGTAAACAAGCTGCAAGTCAGACTTCTTAATTTCTCTCTCTTAAAATGACAGTCCACAGCAAACGAAACCTAGGGATTCATAACAACGGCCACTCCCCACTATGAATTGACGTGTTCCAGTAGTTGGGATGACTGAGTGAATCCCTTCCCACACTCTGAGCAGGTGAACGGCCTCTCTCCAGTGTGAACTCGCTGATAACTCAGTAGGGTGGATAGATCAGTGAATCTCTTCCCACAGACTGAGCACGTGAACGGCTTCTCCCCAGTGTGAACTCGATGATGTCTCTGTAGATTGGATAACTGAGTGAATCTCTTCCCACATTCTGAACAGTTAAACGGCTTCTCCCCAGTGTGAATTCGCTGATGCTTCCGTAGGGTGGATGTATCAGTGAATCTCTTCCCACATTCTGAGCAGGTGAACGGCTTCTCCCCAGTGTGAACTCGCTGATGACAAAGTAGGGCGGATGAATCAGTGAATCTCTTCCCACATTCTGAGCAGGTGAACGGCTTCTCCCCAGTGTGAACTCGCTGGTGTCTCTGTAGGTGGGATGACTGAGTGAATCCCTTCCCACAGACTGAGCAGGTGAATGGCTTCTCCCCAGTGTGAACTCGCTGATGATTCCGTAGGGTGGATGAATCAGTGAATCTCTTCCCACATTCTGAGCAGATGAACGGCTTCTCCCCAGTGTGAACTCGCTGATGACTCAGTAGGGTGGATGGATCAGTGAATCGCTTCCCACAGACTGTGCAGATGAACGGCTTCTCCCCAGTATGAACTCGATGATGTCTCTGTAGATTGGATGACTGAGTAAATCCCTTCCCACAGACTGAGCAGGTGAACGGCTTCTCCCCAATGTGAACTTGCTGGTGTGCCAGTAGGTGGGATGACCGAGTGAATCCCTTCCCACACTCTGAGCAGGTGAACGGCCTCTCTCCAGTGTGAACTCGCTGATGCCTCAGTAGGGTGGATAGATCAGTGAATCTCTTCCCACAGACTGAGCATGTGAAAGGCTTCTCCCCAGTGTGAACTCGATGATGTCTCTGTAGATTGAATAACTGAGTGAATCTCTTCCCACATTCTAAGCAGGTAAACGGCTTCTCCCCAGTGTGAACTCGCTGATGCTTCCGTAGGGTGGATGAATCAGTGAATCTCTTCCCACATTCTGAGCAGGTGAACGGTTTCTCCCCAGTGTGAAATCGCTGATGCTTCTGTAGTGCGGATGAATCAGTGAATCTTTTCCCACATTCTGAGCAGGTAAACGGCTTCTCCCCAGTGTGAACTCGCTGGTGTCTCTGTAAGTGGGTTGACTGAGTGAATCCCTTCCCACAGACTGAGCAGGTGAATGGCTTTTCCCCAGTGTGAACTCGCTGATGACTCTGTAGGGTGGATGAATAAGTGAATCTCTTCCCACATTCTGAGCAGGTGAACGGCTTCTCCCCAGTGTGAACTCGCTGATGACTCTGTAGGGTGGATGAATAAGTGAATCTCTTCCCACATTCTGAGCAGGTGAACGGCCCCTCCCCGGTGTAAACTCGCTGATGACTCTGTAGGTGGGATGAATAAGTGAATCTCTTCCCACAGACTGAGCAGCTGAATGGCTTCTCCCCAGTGTGAACTCGCTGATGTACCAGTAAGGTGGATGACTTAGTGAATCCCTTCCCACATTCTGCGCAGGTGAAAGGCCTCTCTCCAGTGTGAACTCGCTGGTGACTCTGTAGGGTGGATGGCTGAGTGAATCCCTTCCCACAGACTGGGCAGGTGAATGGCTTCTCCCCAATGTGAACACGCTGGTGAGCCATTAGGTCAGATGACAGAGTGAATCCTTTCCCAGATGTTCAGCAGATGACCAGCCTCTGCCCAGTGTGAACTGACTGGTGTGTCCACAGGTGGGAAGACCGACTGAACGCCTTCTCACACACAGAACAGGTGAATGGCCTTGCCCAGTGTGAAATTACTGATGTACCTTCAATTGTGATAACCGACTGAATCCATTCCCACTGTCTGAACGGGTGAACAGCCTTTCTCCTGTGTAAAATGACGGGTTGCCAGTTGGTCAAATGACCGAATAAATCCCTCCCCACAGTTGAGCAGGAAGGATGGTCGATTGAATCCCTTGCTCCTTAAATATCTAGACAGAGACAACAAAACTGGTGTGCCGTGTTTGAACTTCCTGGAGACAAATTCCTTCTTGTTTTTAACCTGTAAAAAGATTTACAAAATCCATCAATGGGTGTAGGACAACATTTCAGATGAGATTACTTCAGTTACCAAGGTTTGACCTGGTATCGCACTGTTTCAGTGAGGTTCTACCCAAGTTGGACAGAGAAATCATCTCCTGACTGGGCAGAGTGCTGGTATCTGGAATGACCATCAATTCTTTGATGCTCTTCCTGTTTCTATAAGAATGGGGCATTTCTGTCATCTCCAATTTGTACCTTGGTGGAGTTAGACTCTCTCCATTGGTATTATTCCCTGTTCCTGCTGAGCTGCATGGGTGCCTGGCCCCACAGTAACAAAACCAGTCTCATGCAATTAGTCTTTCTTGATGTGCATCTAGGATTTTCTTTTATGTATTATTAACGTAAAGTGCCACAGTTTTAATGCCATATTAAAAATTCCTGTTGAGGTGAGTGGTTGGTCCGCACAACTGTTAAAAAGACAGAGTGAATTTTTGTAATATTTCACATTCTTGTAGAAAATTACAACACAGAAACAGGCCCTTTGGGCCATCTAGTCTGTGCTAAACTATTTAAACTGCCCACTCCCATACCCCTACCATCCAGGTACCTACATGAACCTCTGAAATGTTGAAATTGAGCTCGCATGCACCACTTGAGCTGGCTGCTCATTCCACACCCCGATGACTGTCTGTGTGAAGAAGTTTCCCCTCATATTCCCCTTAACATTTCACCTTTCACCCTTAACCCATGGCCTCTGGTTGTACTCCCACCCCATCTCAGTGGTAAAAGCCAGCTTGCATTTACACTATCTATGCCCCTCTATCACAATCAAATCTCCCCTCAATCTCCTACAGTCCAAGGAATAAAGTCCTGACCTGTTCAATCTTTCCTTATAACCCAAGTACTCCAGACCTGGCAACATCCTTGTGAATTTTCTCTGAACTCTTTCAAAGTCCTTACATCTTTCCTGTAGGTTGGTGACCAAAACTGTACTCAGTACTCCAAATTAGGCCTCACCAATGTTTTCTACAAGTCAACATAACATTCATCTATTGTTGTCAGTACTTTTGTTCATGAAGGCCATTGGGCTAAAATCTTCCCTTCCATCTCTATCTAACTGTGATACCACTTTCAGTGAATTAAGGACTTTCTTCTACAACAGGTCCCTTTCTTCTACAACACTCCTCCGTGCCCGACCAGTCACTGTGAAAGACCTCCCTCGGTAGGTCAGACCAAAGTGCAACAACTCACACTTGTCTGCATTAAATTCCTTTTTCCATTTCTCAAACCATTTTGCCAGCTGGTCCAGATCGCACTGCAAGTTTAAATGCTTTTTTGGCATTGACTAGATGGGACAAATAGCCTGTTTCTTTACTGAACTTCTCCATGTTTATATGGCAGAGAAGCTGGCCAAACTTGTTTGGAAGGGAAAGGGTAGGAGTGACAATTGAGCAGCAGTGGCTGGAGTTTCTGGAGCAATTTGGGACCTGAGTGATTCCACAGAAGTGGAAGCATCAGAAAGACAGGAGGACAGAACTGTGGCTAAAATGAGAAGCCAGAGCCAACATAAATGTCAAAGAGAGGGCAAACAAAAGAACAAATATTCGGAAGCTTTGAGAAACCAAAAGACAACAAAAAAATTCAGATGAGCTCAGTGCGTGGAATTATGACTTGTAGTCATTAATGGGTCTCGGTAGCACCCAACAGTCTGAGGCATTTAGTGGAATAATATATACGAGGCTTCAATTTCTCTTCAAAACCAAGGTTCCCTGGACCAGTTACCTTTCAACTTTCATTTTGGCAGGCACATACAAACTCTGCATCCTCAAAAATTCACATCTGAAGACCTCCCACTTACAGGTACTCCTTTGCCAGGAAACAACCTGTCCCAAACCACACTTGTCTGATCCTTTCTGATACCATCAAAATTGACCTTTCTCCATTTTAGAATCTCATCCCGACCTCTCTTTTTCCATATTTACTTTGAATCTCATGGCATTATGATCACTAATTTCTGTCACCAGCCCTGATCATTTCCTAACAGCTTATTGCACACTTCTACATCAGGAATTCTACGTATTGATTAAGGGCACATATGACAAACTCTACCTCATCTAGTCCTTTACAGTTTAGGAGTCCCAGTCAATATGTGGAAAGTTAAAATCACTTACTGAATCAACCTTTTTGTTTATTGGCATGGTCTGCAATCTCTCTACAAATTTGTTCCTCTAAATCCCTGAGACTGTTGGCTGCAACCAAGTCCCAATATTGGTTACAATATCATAATTCCCTACCTGAGCTCATCTGGCTTTCCTACGATGCTTCTTGCATTGTGATATACACAGCTCAGCACATTCATTGCACCAGGCTCAACCATCTAACTGCTGAATCTATCTATGATCTGAACATCTGACTGGTGTCAAGGAAACAAACCCTCCATCATTGTCACAAAAACAAAGGAGCTGATTGTGGACGACAGGAAGAATGGAGACAGGATAACCCCTGTTGACATCAATGGATCTGGGGTTAAGAAGGTGAACAGCTTTAAGTTACTCAGCATAAACATCACAAAGCACCTTACATTGTCTGTGCATACCGGCTGTGTTGTGAAAAGAGCACAGCAGCACCTCTGTCACCTCAGATAGTTGAAAAAGTTGGAGATGGGGACCAAAATTCTGAGGACTTTCTACAGGGAAACAATTGAGAGCACCCTGACTGGCTGCATCTCTGCCTGGTATGGGAACTGTACTTTCCTTAATTGCAGGAAACCTCAGAGAGTGTTGCGGACAGCCCAGCACATCCGTAGTGGTGAACTTTCCACTTTTCAGTACCTTTACACAGACAGGTGTATAAAAAGGGCCCAAAGGAAATCAGGGACCAAATTCCCCAAAACCACAAACTGTTCTTGCTGCCACCATCCAGGAAACGGTACCACAGCAAAAGGAGCAACAGGCTCCGGGACATCATCTTCCACCAGGTCATCAGACTGATTAATTCATGCTGATACAATTCCATTTCAATGTTATATTGACTGTCCTATGTACAAACTATCTATCATAAATTACCATAAATTGCACATTGCACATTTAGATGGAGACATAACATAAAGATTTCTACTCCTCATGTTTATGAAGTATGTATCTAATAAAGTCAATTCAATTCAATTCACCCTCTCAATTATCTGTTTGGTCATTCTGGCTCCCATTCCCCTTACAGCTTATTTTAACCACATCTCCCGCTTCACCCTCACTAGCACTAGCATGCCTTACCACTTGGATATCAGTCCCCTCTTGTTCTGTTCCCCTAACTAATGAATCCCCTATCACCCCTTTGACTTTTCTCTGTCAGGTAATCCCCTTCACCACCAGTTTCTAAAGTGGTCTACCTTTTGTTGTGTTTGATGGGCACAAGAGTTCTCCGCAATGGCTATTTAACCTCATTCCCCTTCCTGACTCTCTCCCAGTTTCCTGTGTCCTGCTCCTTGGGTGTAACTCACCTCTCTTCATGTCATATCTATCACCCTCTCCAACTCCCAGATGATCCAGAATTCATCCATTTCAGGTTCCATCTCCTTAACGTACAGGGTGCACATCTTGTAGGTGAGGACATCAGGGACACTGGAGGTCTCACCACCTTCCCACCAATGTCCCCTCTAATTTGTAATGACCAGTGTGCACTCAAATCCTGTACTGTGCACTATTTTTAACTCGGTGACATGTGCACAGTAAATTTTATACAGAGAGGTAATTGTTTTCACAGCTAGCAAATCACTGTTGAGAAGTACTTTGATCTCCCCTGGGTTTGATCGAGTTCATCTGCACTCTCACACAACCTATGTAGCAGGCCTGTAACGGGTAATGAAGGATTTTCTCATCAAAGCTTTTGCATATTGCCCATATGGGGTTTGCTTGCTAAATTATGCTTTAAAAAGTCAGATTTGCAAATATTACTCCACTTCTTCCCACTTACAAATTCTCCAGCACCTCTTGCATTGCCACAATACACACAGGTAACACCAGTTTCTATATTGGGCATAAAGATTTCCACTGAACCCTCCTGACGAATTAAGGGTATATAAAAAATTCATTTTGAACCTGTGTAACCTCTGGCTAAAAGAATAATTGGGAGTGAATAGGAATTTTGAACTGGTGAACTCCGTCTTCAGCGTTTAGCTAAGACAGACTCATTACCCGTTCTCTGTGGCTTGCAGAGAGACACATTGAGAGCTGATAAGATTATACATTGTATCCTTGTTGTGAGTATCCTTGGAGGAGGACTCACTGATAGGGACAGGAATGAACATCTGTTTGTAATTAAGTCAGGGCCTTGCAAAGGGAATAACTGATAAGGACTGGACAGTCCACTCATCTATAATTAAAACCAAACTCTGTTATCTAAGTAATTAAGTTTTGCATCAACACACTTAGTGTGTGTGCCAGTTCAAATAACATCTTGCAATATTAATGTATGGGATGTACTATTTATAAATATATGGCTGTAACCCAAATCATTCGACTTGTCAGAAGGTGGCAGTGCTCCCCTTTGACAACTGGGTCTCAAAACTCCTGCAGGCATTTGAATGCACAATAAACCATGGCGTCGATAAGAAGCTGGTCTCCTGAGTTTTATTCAGATTCAACTTTAACATTTGGCATCATGAACAGCATCCCAATATAGGTAGTGCCAAGCAGACGGGCTGAGTAAGCAGCTGGACCACTCTGGGGACTGCGGAGACCGAAAGGGAGCCCAATGGGTATTTGTCACTCACCGTTAGTTCCTTTGGACGTACGGTGCCTCACTCAAGGCTGATCTCATACCTTGACAGGATCAGGAAAGAATTTGTTGGGAGATTTGTATAAGGTAGGCAAAATTTTACTAAGTGGCCAGGAGGCAGACATGCCAGGTAAATTCATCCATTAAGCAGGAGGTGCCAGCCGGGTACATTTATCTCATTGTTTATTGAGCAGGAGGCTTTGTGCCCAATAAATTACTTAGAGACCACTGGTCAATTGCAGTCGATTGATACGTGTGGGCCAGCAGCAGCCCGACACAATTTGTGTGAGAGTTCTTCAGACAAGGAAAAATATTTGTGAATGTTGAGTGCAGTGCTGAATAAGAAATTGGGGAACAAAATGTGGCCACGGATGGGGGAGGGTGCAGGAGCCTGGATTATTACCTCATGAGAACAAGCAGTAAATTTGATTTGGATAAAGAACTGAGGAAAGAAGTGGAAATTGTTGAAAAGGGAATGGAAGGAAAAGGCAGTTGTAAAGCAGAACTTTGCTGGCTATGCCACTGGTGGCATAGTGGCTTCAGCGTTGGACTTAGAGGCAAGAGGTCCCGAGTTCGAATCCAGCCGACTCCCTTACACTGTTTCATCTGTGCTGGGTTAGAGCTGGTGAACAAAACAACTCACCCAGCAGAAGGCAATGGCAAACTACTGCTGTAACTTGCCTTGTACATGATTTTCCAACACCACACAGTGGCGTAGAAGGAAATCCTTGGCTAACTGGAATAAATTCCATATGTGACATACCTTTAAAGTGGAACAGTATATTATCAGCAAGTTGGAGGAATAATGCATGTGATAAAGGGATAGAGTAGTGGTCACCAACCATTTTAAGCCCAAGATCCCCTACCTTGGCCTTACTAAAATGCAAGATCGACCCAGATCAATTAGTTACACGCATGCGCAGGAGGGCAGAAAAGACCGGAAATAAAACCCCACAACCTGGAAGTAGAAATAATGTATAAACACTGGGGCACCCGCCCTTTTTTTGCACCACAGACCAGTTTAATATTGACAATATTCTTGCGGACCGGCTGACGGGGGATGGGGTGGGTGGGGGTGTGAACCACGATAGGGATACAGCGATACTCGAAGCAGGTTCCTTATGTTCAGTCTATTCCGTAATATCGTTTTCGCGCCTCTCGGCACTTAGCTTCTGTCCCGTGCTGCACACGTTTTCTCCGCTGAAAAAACTCAACACATTTGCATTTAAGTGCAGGGTGCTTGGACTCGGGGTACCGAAGCAGATTTGAGGGCTTCATTGCCTCATTGGACAGCCTCCTGCCCGCCCTCCACCAGATGCCTTGGCTTGGTTTGGTTGGTCGTGGGTTGGTTGAGAGGACAATGTCAGGGCCGGAGGTCCCTGTGCTGGGGCCGTGGTAGACACAGTCTGGAGAGAGTGACCGACCGAGCAAGGAGTGTGACAGGGCACACGCCCGCCCCCCCTTGTAGGACCTATCAGCCGACAAAAGTTTGTTTCATCAGATCACAGCATGGTAGCTGCTCTGATACCCATGAAACGCTGAGCCCGAATTAGGTCGACGGCGAATATTTTAGCACCAGATTCCCCATGAACATTCAGTGTGCTAAACAGGTTTAGAGGCAGCACTCCAGGCCAGTAGTGACGGCACTTCCCACCGGCCGCCCGAGGCCAACTGGTGATCTCTGGCATGAGAGTGTCACTGCGGTTCGGCGACTGATGACCTCGCGTGCACTCAAGTTCAACAGTGGGCTGACAGGGAATGAGGAAAGGTGCAGCTGACTCATGTTGTTTCCTCGCGACCCAGTGGTTGGGGACCACTGAAGTATACTGTGTAGTGCGGGGGAGTTACACGCATGTAGAAAAAATGGAACTAAAACCCCACAACCCGGGAACAATCTCTCAACAGTTTCTTCCTTTCTTCCCTTTTCCCAGGATCTACTGGGGAAATCTCAAAAGCAGACTAGTCGATCACAATCAACAGGTTGGCGACCACTAGGATAGAGGTAAGTACTGCAGAAGGAACACCAAAGTTTGGGAGATGTTACAAACAGAGCATGAATGGATGGATGGGCGCCGAAAATGACAGTAGGAAAAACAACGTAAGCAAACCAAGGCCGGTCTACATAGGAGAGAAAGGCAGGAATGTCAGTCTAAAGTTACAACTGATAGGGAAACATGGAATCCCGAACCCATGTCTAGCATATCGACACTGTATGAGTTTTGTGGCCTGCTAAAGCACTTTCTTAGGAGACCAAGCCTTTAATGATGGGAATCTGCCCCTCCAATTTAATGTCTTACTGCTCCAATGCTTACCAACTAAGTTAGCCAACATCATTAACAAATAATATGGATTGGCCTGACAATGACCAAAATCGAATGCAACGAGCTTTGACATATCATTGGAACTGGGCTTTCGAATGCCTATCAACCCCGAACGGAACTAATATTACAGGTGAATAGAGACTGCCTCTGTCTGTTGATGGAGTAGCACTAATTCTGTGCTGCTCTTAGTTTTCTCTCACGCTCACAGCTTAAATTTTGAATTTCAAATTTTTAATTGTTGATTCTTGAAGGGGAGTGACATGTCTATGTCTACGAGAAGTGGGAAGAATCTGCATGAACCTACTGACAAAGGTATTGAAAAAGGAAAGACATCGAAGGAAAGATCTGATGAAATGCCATCATGGGCTGAAGATATTGTTCGGACACTGAAATCAATTCAAGATCAGAATAAGGCAATTAAAGATCAACTGGAAAAGAATATAATGAAATGAACTTATTTCTGGGAAAACTTAAAGATATGGAAACTCAAGTTACTAATCATGAAGAGGAATTGAAGTTAACTAAGCAAAAACTGTCTGAAACTATAACCTGTTTGGAAAAAAATCGTTAATAAGATTATTGATTTGCAAACTAGGTCTCGCAGAAACAACATACGAATCATTGGATTGCAGTAAGGAGCTGAAAATGGAGACATAATGGTTTACTTTGGTAAGCTCTTTCATGATCTATTTCTGACTATTTCATCACAGCTACTTGCTATTGAAAGAGCACACAGGCTGTCCACTTCGAAATTTAAAGACTCAACCAGATCAAGATCTGTTTTGGCTTGTTTTCATCACTTTAAAATAAAAGATCAAATAATGCGACAGGGAAGAAAACAGAGTTTTCAGATTCAGTGAGTCTGAGCTCCGTTTTTACGAAGATTATCCAAAAGAAGTAATGGAACAAAGAGCAAGATTTGCTTTGGTAATGAAACAAGCATACGATAAGAAATGATTTCCCTCTTTGAGTTACCTGACAAGAATGAAAGGTTTTCCTCCTAATTCTTCCCCATGTACTTTCTTTGACCCAAAAGTCGAGCTGGATTTTGTCCAGGCTATACCTGTCACCACCACTGACGTTACTACTGAATGAACTATCTGAAAAGCTGTTTGTTTATCTGTATATTACTCACACTACGAAAAGAAGATATATGAAGGCTATTTGGATATTTCATTGACAGATTAATAAAAGAAGAAAAGAAAACCTGCTCATCATTACATCCTATTGGATTTTTGTTTGGAAAGAACATTTACGGATCAAGTTTGACTGTTTAAATGGTTAATTACATATTTGACTGAGAAAAGAGGACAATAGGATTTGTTCCTTTTATCTAATATTTGGTTTGATTTTTTTTTGTTATTTCTTAAATTACTAACTGGTAGTTTTTTTTTCTACCAACAGGGTTTCTTTTTATATATTTATCTGGGAGGGTTAAGTTACTATGATTTTACTAATTAATATTTCCATCAATTTAGATCAGTTAAGTATACTATTAACTTTTTTAAATCTGTTTTATTATAGCGCCCTATAACTGAATTTAAAGTTTTCTTAGGGATTTAAAGCTAAACTTAAGATGGGGCTGGCTATTCTCTATAAGAGATAATGTTATTTTGGTTCTTTTACTGTTTAACACATGATTGAATGTAAACACTCTCCTTTGTTGAGACTTTACTGTCTTTCTTGCAAGGTCATTTTATTTATTTTATGTACTGGCTGGGGGGAGGCAGAGATGAGAACAACAGAGTGGCCCATGTCTTTGCATCTATCTTAGTTCACTTGCCTTTTTTTCAGGCTTTTGGGAGGGTGGGTGGGTTTAAAGTTAGGAGTTTTTTTTTCCCCATTGGGTGGTTCCAGAGCATGCGTGTTTTCTATCTGGCTTTATTCTTCATCACTGCCATCTTTGATAATCCCGTATTGGTATGTGTTCTGCACATGTATAAAGTAAATTAGAATAAAATTATAGTATGGCAGTTAAATGGATTCATGTAATCATTTGGAATATACGTGGTTGGAATTATCCTCTTAAACAAAAAAGACTTAAAATTATTAATCGGTTCCAAACTGATATAATTTTTGCTCAGGAGACGCATAACAAGGCAGGAGATCAAAATAGATTTTTTCGCTGGTGGAATGGAAAACAGCTCCATGCTACTTCTCAGAGCAAAAGTAAGGGTGCGTCTATCTTTATTAAATCTAATATATTTACTCAAGAGGATAATGGTCCTCATTAGGTCAGATTCTAATGGTAGATTTTTAATTGTTAAAGGAGTGACTTGTAATAGAAAGGTTGTTTTGGTTAATTTGTATGGTCCTAATTTAGATGATCCTGCTTTTTAAAAAAAAAAATATCTGCTTTACTGCCAGATTTAAATGAGTATATGTTGTTAGTGGGTGGGGATTTTAACTGTTGCTTAAATCCTATGACTGATAAGAGCTCAACTAATCAATGACTTCCAAATCATTTTGCATCAGTTATTAACTCTTTTTTGACCAATTTTGTGTTGATCGAATTATAGAGGCATTTACACCCTGATAACAGAGAATATTGTTTTTCTTTCCATGTTTATAAAATATATTCAAGGATTGATTATATTATAGTTGATCCCTGTCTTTTGACTAATGTTAAAAACTGTGAGTATGACACTATTGCTATACCTGAACATGCGCCTTTGAGTTTGTCCTTTGAATTTGATGATGACATTTTTGGCCGTCCACCATGGCACATGTCTCAGACTTTATTGCAAAGCTCTGACATTATCAGTTTTATCAAAAGCCAGATTAAAGAATTTTTTACTTTTTAATGATATAAGTGGTATGTCTAAATTAATTATATTGGATACATTCAAAGCATTTTTATGTGGTCAGATTATTTCTTATTCAACTAAACTTAAAAAACAGGCTAAAGCAAAATTAGATAAAATTTCAAAACAAATTAAAGATTGAGATAATATCTATGTGACTTACCCTAATATTGACATTTAAAAAAAGGGTGGAACTTCAATCATAATATAACCTATTATTAACGCATTCAATTGAAATTGATCTATTTAAGTTAAAGAGCCAATTTTATATGTTTGGAGATATGTTTAGTATAATAAACTACTTGCATCTCAATTAAAATCAGCTGGAGCCAAGAGGCAAATTTTGAAAATTCGTAGAAAAGCTGGTACCCAGGCTCGGGATTATGAAGAAATTAATAAGAGTTTTCAAGACTTTTATACTGAACTTTATAAATCTCAATGTCCAGTGGACTCTTCTGAAATGAACGTTGTGTTTTTTTTTCACAAATGATTGCTTTCCCTAAAATTTCTGTTGAGGATCAAAAAACTCTGGATGCCTAAATTACTGAATCCAGAATTCATGAAGCTATTTTCTCAAGGCAATCTGGTAAGGCCCCGGGACTTGCCGGTTATCCTGTAGAATTTTATAAAAAATTTGGAAAATTGCTTTCTCCATATATGTTGGAGATGTTTAAAGAATCTTTTGTGAAAAGTGATTTACCCTCTACTTTTTATGAAGCTTCTATTTCTTTAATTCTCAAAAAGAATAAAGATCCTTCTGATTGTGCCGCATACAAACCTATTTCATTATTGAATGTTGATGCTAATATTCACTTAAAGATAATGGCCAATCTGTTGGAGAGTATTTTGGGTAAAATCATTTTTAAAGATCAAACAGGCTTTATAAAGGGTCATTATTCTTTCTCAAATATTTGGAGATTATTTAACATTATACATTCACCTTCTTCTAAAACTCCACAATGCCTTATATCTTTGGATGCTGAAAAAGTATTTTATTGAATCGAATGGAAATATTTATTTAATACTTTAGAAAAAATTGGTTTTGGTATTAATTTTAATAATTGGATAAAAATGATATATAAAGCTCCTATTGCTGTTGTTATCACTAATAACTGTAGGTCTCCTTTTTTCAGCTATCACGGGGGACAAGCCAAGCTTGTCCATTAAGTCCTTTGTTATGTAAATTAAGTTTCCAGCCCCTTGCTATTGCTCTTTGTGAAGCCGAAAATATTCCTGGTCTTTTATTATCCCAAATAAAAGATAGAACAATAGAATCAATAGATTTTTGTGAATGAGACCATGCACAAGATCTCTCTTTACACTGATGATCTATTGGTATATATATCCAAGCCTGAATAATCTATTCCTGCTTTGCTAAAATTATATGACTAATTTGGAGACCTTTCAGGATATAAAATAAATTTTAGTAAAAGTATATTACTTCCTTTAAATGAAACTGTCTCTATATATGATAATATTCCTTTTAAAGTTATGGATTCTTTTAGATATTTAGGGGTTATAATTACTAAAAAATATCAGGATCTTTATAAAGTCAATTTTCCTCCTTTAGTGGACTTTTTTAGGTTTGTTTTTACAAGACTGTTTAATGTCTTTTTCACAGTTAATGGACAAATATGATATCTCTAATACACATTTTTCAGATATTTACAGGTTGGGAATTTTTTACGTGATTTTTTAACCAATTTACCCCTTGGCCTGCTCTTTAAATTTGGCTTATGCTATTTTTCAGTTTAAAACAATTGTCAAAAACAATTAATAGCAATCCTTTATAAACAATTAATGAATGCTCGCATGTCGCCTAATGATAGGGTTCAACACACCTGGGAAGTACAACTTCAACATTCACTTTCAGATAACCAGTGGAGTAAAATTTATTACTTAGTCAATAATTCACCTATCAGCACACGCCATATCTAAATTCAGTTTAAGATAGTACACAGGGCCCATATGTCCAAAGATAAATTGGCGCATATTTTTTCTAATATAAGCCCAATTTGTGACAGACGTAATGCAGAAGCGGCTACTCTAGCTCATATGTTTTGATCATGTGTAAGTTTAAAAAAAATTTGGAGGGATGTGTTTGGAATATTAACATAAGAACATAGAGATAGGAGCTGGAGTAGGCCAATCAGCCCCTCAAGCCTGCTCCGCCATTCAACAAGATCATGGCTGATCCAATCTTAACTCTAGTTTTCACCGAATCCCACAGGGCACCATGCCGCCCATTTCATTTTATTATTCATCACGCCCAAACCCATGTGATCAGCCAGGGGAAAAAAAACAAAACCGATTTGCCAATTGAGGAGAAAAAATCTGGAAAATTCCTCTCCGACCCATCCAGGCTATCGAAAACTACAGTTTTAGATGTGGATGTTTATCTATAGTTATAGATGTGGATGTTCAACCTAATCCACTTACAGCAATTTTTGGGATTATTCCAGAAGAAGCAAGCAAAATGTCTGCTTCTGCCCAACAAAATTTTTATATTTATTTCAGAATATTCCTGTTTTTGTTTACTAAGAAGTTTTTGATCGGATTGATTCTATTGTTCTATCTTTTATTTGGGATAATAAAAGACCAGGAATTGGTAAAAGTCATTTGCAAATGTTGAAAAAGGATGGTGGTCTCACTTTGCCTAATCTATGAATGTATTATTGGGCTGTTAACGTGGTGTATGTCCTTCTGGTTACATTGGGTTGATAGGAATGAACAGCCAATCTGGGTAGACCAGGAACAGAGAGCTGTGAAACAGTTTTATTTAACTTCGTTATTAGGAGTTACTGTACCTATACAATTAGCTAACGTTGCTAATTTAAACCTATATCCTGTGGTTAAGCACTCTTTACAAATTTGGATCCAGTTCCGCAATTTTTTTAATCTTAAAAAAGTTAAACTTTGCAGTATAATTTATCATAATTACTTTTTTAAACCTTCTTGGAGTGTTGCAATTTTTTTTTACTTTGGAAAAATAAAGGTATTAATTCTTTTTTGGATTTATTTAAAGAAGGCAGATTGATGTCTTTTGAACAATTTGTCAATAAGTATTCTCTCTTATATTCACATTTTTTACGATATCTTCAAGTTAGACATTTTTAACAAAATATTTAAGTAATTTTCCTTACATATTGGAGGCTGATTTGTTAGATACTATTATGAATATGAACTCCTCGTTGAAAGGTTCTATTGAAAGAATTTATAATTTATTATCACAAAGGGATAAGCGTCCTTTACTTAAGATTAAACAGGATTGGGAGAAGGAACTCAATTTCCCTTTTATATGGAAGGATTGGACACGGAGTCTGAAGCTGGTTAACTCTTCTTCAATCTGTACTTGTCATTCACTGATTCAATTTAAAATTGTACATCGTTACCATTTGATGAAGGAGAGACTTCCAAAAATATTTCCCAATGTTGACAAGTATTGTGATAGATGTAAAAATGAGATAGCCACACTGACTCATGTGTTCTGGTGATGTTCTATATTAAAACAGTTTTGGAAGTCAATCTTTTGAACAATTTCTAAAGCACTTAGAATCAATTTACAACCTAATAAATTGACTATGCTATTTGGAATAATTTCTCAAAATATCCATGGTATTTCTGTGTCTGACCAACATGTTTGTTACATTGATAGCTAGGAGGGCCACCTTGTTGAAATGGAAGGGTATATCAGCTCCTACTTTGTCACAATGGCTCTCTCAGGTGATGCCGTGTCTTGGAGAAAATTAGAAGTCGAACATTTTTACCTTTATTTGATTTTGAGAAGAGATAGGACTCATCTGCTCGTTATTATCATTTCAGTTAACTGATAGATTTCCTCCACAATCTAAATGTAAATTTTTTTGATATATCTTTTCTTTCTTTTTGGTGGTTTGATGTTTATTTTTAGAAGCTTTTTGTATGACGCATGGCTCTGGGGTTGTACCAATGGGTTTGTTCATCTTTCCCCTCACCTTTTTTTTCTAATTCACAAAATTTTCAATCCTCAACATAATTACCTCTTTTCTGAGGCATTGTAAGTGTTGTTACTTCAATGCACTTGTGCTATTTTTGAATAATAATAATAATAATAAAAAGATATGAAAAGAATATTAAACGTGAATATGTTCAGCAGGAAGAAGGGTGTGAGCAGGCTATATCTGCGGATCAGAAATGGGAACAACAACCTACCGAGGTACAGGTGGGACCAACAACCCATTTAGAAATTGACAAGCAAGGATGCGTCCTACCATGAGTATCACCCCTCAGGAAGAGCCCAATGTAATACTGACAGTTGCTGCTATTCCTGTTCCGTTTATGATTGATATGGGAGCAACTACAACCATTCTCAATTGGGAAATAGTATCGGAAAAGGGATTGCAGTTATCAGACGCAACATTCACTCTTTCTGGGTTCGAAGGCACGGAACGTACGTATTCACATAACCAGCCACTGGAGGTGGAATTCCACGGGAACCAGTGTGAGATTTCATTTAGTCAGCACCCAGCAGTCAGGGGTGTAATCCAGCAGGGAGAGACTTGCTCTGTCTGTTGGAAGTCGAGATTCTCTGCGAAGGGAATGGTGTCACCCTGTGACAGGTGAACAACAGATAGCTTCCCCAATTTCCGACCCCCCAGTGGTGGGCAATTAATCTGGACTCCACTGCATTTGAACCCCTTCTGCCAGTGGTCGACCCCTACGTGACTCTGTGCTATGACCCTACGGGGTGCTCATCTGAGGAAAGCCAATATTATGCACCCCTCGAGAGACAGAAGTTCCCGGTCATGGTGATTGGAGAGGTTAAAGGAAAAGTGGGCAGTGCATTACTGGCCGAATTTCCAGATTTCCTTTGGCGACAGACAGAACTGGTGGTTCCCCATAGCACTGTTAGTGTTTGCCCTGGGTTCAAGTCAAAGAACCCAGAGTTCATTGCCTATACCTTGCTGAAACAAGCCTCCAGCACCGAGGGAGACTGGCAAGACTTGGCTGCGGTCCAACTCCGATACTGGAAGGAGTCTGAGGTGAAGGCGGGACATCTGGTGAGACACACTTTTAATATTGACCGATCCCAAGACGCTGTACCACATCTCTGAGCAAATTCAGGCCATGAAGTCGGTCGTACCAACTGTCCCCCTGTCCAGATCACTGTGAAAGAAGGACAGACTCTCCCATCCATTCCACAATACCCCCTCTAGCCCGAAGCAATTTTATGAGGATGGAAACTCTTTTGTGGATCCAGCAGGGAAACGATAAGGCTATGCGATAGTGACGGACAGTGAAATTGTTCAGCAAGCTTCTTTTGTAGCATCTGACTCCGCCCAGAAGGCTGAGCTGTTTGCTCTGACTCGTGCTCTGTTGCTGGGGCAACAGACGAAAGTGGGAACATTTACACAGATTCCCGTTATGCATTTGGAATTGTACATGACTATGGGGCTCTCTGGGAACATGGGGATTCCTGACTTCCTATGGCCACCCCATTAGTAATGCCACCTTTGTAAACAACTTACTCACCGCTCTACAGCTACCTCGAGTTTTGGCTATTACGAAATGTGCAGCCCACACACGCATGTCCGACTGTGTCACTAAACACAATGCTCTAGCAGATCAGACAGTGAAAAGTGCGGCACAATCCTCAGTAGTTGCAGCCTCCTCGGGTTCCCGTCAAGCAACCCCCCGTGACTAAAGCAGAACGGGTTTGCCGGACATGTGGGAGGTACATAATTTTCAGGGGGATGCCTCTGAGGAAGAGTGCAAACTGTGGTCACAGATGGGGTGCCAGAAAGACCAAGACCTAGCTTTTTGGATTACCCCAGTGGGACAGGTTTGTGTTCCTACACAGTTATTACCAATATTGGCTGATTATATACATGATTTACCACCCCTGGGAAAGGAGGGAATGGTTGGTAGCCTGCACCCTGCACAGCGGGTACGAGTCCCTTGACAGGTGGATGTTTTTCTGTCTACAATTTGATTTTATTGAATTACCAATGGCCCACACTTTGTGGTGAAAGTCAACGAAGGGGTATGTAACGGACTAGCGATCAAGCAACAATTCCACTGTGTGCACCACCCATGGGCCGCTGGCAGAGTGGAAAGAGCCAATGCAACTCTGAAGAGTAAACTGGCCAGACTAACAGCGGAGACTGTACTCACTTGGTTGAAGGTCCGACCAATTGCCCTATTCCACGAGGGTTACCCCATAGGGGAAAGCGGGGTTGTCGCCAGTTTAAAACATTCATGGATGGCCCATGAGGATATCCTGGGGACCAAGACCTTGTGCACCATTGCTCCCAGAAAGCCTACCAGCAAAATTAGATATTGGAAGAGATGGGGAAATAAATATGCCAACTAACCAAAATTTTCCAAGCGTTACATTCACAGGTATGACAAGCTTACAAGGAAGAGAACTACCCTGCAGAGAGGAGTGACTATCCCACCATAGAACCTGGGAATTTATCCTGATCAGGAACTGGGAAAGAGGGAAAGTTGGACCTCGGTGGAGAGGACCATATGAAGTGTTACTGACAACTCTGACGGCTGTGAAACTGAAGGGGCAATACATTGAAGAGACTGCAAAGATGTTACTGAAGGAACTGAGTAGAAGGACGCTCTCGGACTAAAGGAAATTGTATTGGTTGATAGTGGAGAGTGATGAACCTCTAGGTTTCTTGCTGTGGACTGTCATTTTAAGAGATAGTGCCTGAGTGACATCAGCCGCCAGATTTCTTAGGGGGAGAGGGGGAGAGGGGGAGAGGGGGAGAGGGGGAGAGGGGGAGAGAGAACACGAACGCGCGCTGGAACTTGACCACACAGCATGTTTACACTTCCCAGTTTGTTTCATTGAAGCAAGGATTATTCATCCATTGTATACCGAACGTGTGATTGTCACTTTGTTTGATCCATTCGAGTGCATCTGTTGGTTTGGCAGTGTCCTGTGAGGACCACTTGCGCTAACCCTTGCCTGGGGGTGGTAATTCACTTGAAGAGGTACTCCTGTGATCAATCACTGTTGGTGATAATTCGTATAATCCATATGGGGATTTTGTTGGAGTATCTCATGGCTACCACTTTTGTTAACCCTTAGCAGAATTTGGGTGTGTTCTGTGGTAAACACTTGTGAGAAGGGATATTTTGTGGAAATCACTGTCAGTAATACTTTGTGTGTTGGATCTGGATTGGGAGTACCTTGAGGAATCTAGCTGTGCCTTAACCCTTGCTTGGGTGGTCATACCCTTTGAAGACTTATCCCTGTGATAAGCTAATTTTGGTGATATTTCGAATGTGGATTTAGAACGACGATGGATAAGACCTACAGCGACTGTTATCCTGTTTTACCACTGTGGAATTTGTGGAATTCTGTGTAGTTGCCTTCTCTCGACATTCACCTTGGATTAAAAATATCTCTCTCGTCATTTATTCCATGGCTTAACTGAACTTTTATGCTTCACCATCTCAAGACTTTGAGCTTGGTATTCCCTGAGCTCAGTGGTTTGGGAGTTATATTTACACATATGTGTACTCATAACACCTTTAACTTTAGATTATTTTGCTTAAGTTGTTATACAAGTAGATACTAATAAAGACAGCGCTTTTAACATCAAAACTAGACTCCAGGTGTTGTCTATAGCTGCTGGTTCATTTAAACCATTACGGGTGCGTAACAGTGGTGTTTGTGTTTATGTCTTTGAGAGGGCTCACCCCAGCATCCAGTTAAGATTTTCCTGTCTCTGTCACACTTATGCCAAATGGGTAGAACTAGGGGCCCTGACAGACACAGTGTTTTGACAGATGTATCTCAGGCCCCCACCAAACAGAACTTCCTATACTGGGAAACATGCTTCCTGGCCATAACTGCAGGTGCCCAGCAGCGGAGAGGAATAACTGAGACTGAGCGATCTTTGATGATAGTTTTTCTCTCCTATGGAGTAGCCGGGAATTCACAAGAGATAATCAATTTGGCTACAGCACTTGAGGAGCTGGCCACAATACTGCAGGGGCCCTGACAGAAACACAGGCCCAAGTAACAGAAATACCCACTGAAATGATTGCAATCTGGCAAACAGTCGTATAGAATCGTACGGCTTTAGATTTTATCCCAGCTGAGAAGGGGGAACTTGTGCTATTATTGACACAGAATGTTGCACCTATATCCCTGATGAGTCTACTAACGTTACATCCCTCTCCGAGCACACTGCCAAGGAGACTGACAGCATCAAGAGAGTAGGGCAGGATTTACACGGGTTCACGGAAGGGTCGAAAAAGTGATCTTCGAAGGCCTGTTTGTAATATGTTGAGCATGATATTGCATTATGTCCTAATAGTTGTACGTATCATTGTTATAATTACTGATGTATGCTGTTTTTCCCACTGAGAAGTCAAAGCTGTACTTGTTTGCTTTCTCTGTAAAAAATTACTGTTTTGTTGCTCATGTAATGATCAAAAAGGAGGGAATGATGAAGTACGGTTTAACACTTCGTTAAAAAATAGCAGCCTGTTTTTCTGAAAGAAACTGCTGATGATCAACAGATGTACTAAGCCATGCTGAGCCATATTTCTTCTTGAGGGTAGCGAGCTACGGTTTCAGGACTCTCATCACCTTGTGTGTTCATGCGCAGAGATAGGACAGTTTCAGTCTGTTCTGTGTGTGTAAGCCATTATGACTATTTTGTCATTTGTCTTTAGGGGCTCCAGCCTGTCATGTAGTAAATAACTTTGGTTCCAGCCTGTCTTGTGTGGGGAGTATCTGGATGGATATATCTGTGGTGAAGGGAAATTGCTAGTCAGTTAGTGGATAGGGTGGGAACAGTCATTGACTGTTCCTGTTTGAGTGACTAACTGAGTAAGCCCCAGGTACTTGGAATAAAGAGTTTGTACTATTACAGTCTCTGAGAGACTCTCTCCGGATTCAACTTCCACAGAATGGGATTGGTTTGAAAGGGCTGGGCTGCTGGAAGCACAGGACCAGATCTGGAGTGATTGCAACTGGGTCTGACAGAGGCATAACTGGTTCTTCAGAGCACATACAGTCTCACTCCTACCTTCCTTTGTGCAGGTATGTAATGTCTAAAGGACCAGTGTTTGAGTAAATGAGACTCACCAAAC